>NC_142352.1:6040037-6640037 GCF_059441175.1 Urocampus carinirostris | reverse complement strand
GAAAGTGAGAGAGTGGGGAAGTAAGAGAGAGAAATGAAGAAATCCAAAGAGAAATAGAAAGAGAGAAGGAGAGAAAGGGAGAAAAAGAGAAGTGAAAAGAAAGGAAAGAGGGAGGGGAAAGGGAAAGGATGAAGAGAGAGCAAAAGAGGGTAAAAAGACACGGAGAGAGAAAGAGACAAAGAGGAACAAAGAAAGGGGAAAAGAGAGATGGAGAGAAACAGAGTGAGTAGAAAAGAGAGGAAGAGAGAGAGAAAGAGCCTGAAAAACAAAATAGATAAAAGGAGAAAGTGAGAGAGTGGGGAAGAAAGAGAGAGAAATAAAGAAATCCAAAGAGAAATAGAAAGAGAGAAGGAGAGAAAGGGAGAAAAAGAGAAGTGGAAAGAAAGGAAAGAGGGAGGGGAAAGGGAATGGATGAAGAGAGAGCAAAAGAAGGTAAAGAGACATGGAGAGAGAAAGAGACAAAAAGGAACAAAGAAAGGGGAAAAGAGAGATGAAGAGAAACAGAGTGAGTAGAAAAGGGAGGAAGAGAGAGAGAGAGAGCCTGAAAAACAAAATAGATAAAAGGAGAAAGTGAGAGAGTGGGGAAGAAAGAGAGAGAAATAAAGAAATCCAAAGAGAAATAGAAAGAGAGAACGGGAGAAAAAGATAGATAGATAGATAGATAGATACTTTGTTCATCCCCGAAGGGAGAAGTGGAAAGAAGGAAAGAAGGAGAAAAAAGAGAGAGAAAAGGAAAAAAATCAAGAGGGGGCAAAAGAAGGTAAAAACACACTCAGAGAGGGGAAGAGACAAAAAGGAACAAAGAAACAGAAAGAGAGAAAGAGAGAGAGAGAGAGCCTGAAAAACAAAATAGATAAAAGGAGAAAGTGAGAGAGTGGGGAAGAAAGAGAGAGAAATAAAGAAATCCAAAGAGAAATAGAAAGAGAGAAGGAGAGAAAGGGAGAAAAAGAGAAGTGAAAAGAAGGAAAGAGGGAGAAAAAAGAGAGAGAAAAGAAAATATAAACTGGGGCAAAAGAAGGTAAAAAGACACTCAGAGAGGGGAAGAGACAAAAAGGAACAAAGAAACAGAAAAAGAGACAGAGAGAGAGAGAGCAAAAAGGAGGGAGAGAGAGAGAAAGAGAGAAATAAATAAATACAAGTACAGCGTGTGTGAGAGGCACCTGGCTTTGGCAACATCAAGTGGACATATTTCAACCTGCAGCTCGTTTTTCTCTTGCGCTTCCCTCAGCGTTGTCTCGCAGGCCGAATTCAATGCCTTAGCGGGCCTGATCCAGCCTACGGGCCGCCTGTTTGGCACCCCTGGTTTAGACAATGGGCTTATGTGAGGCAGAAGGTCAAGAAAAGGCAAGTTTTGAGTCCGTGTTTTAAGGTGGACAGGGTGGCAGAATTCCGGAGATCAGGCGGCAATGAGTTCCAGAGCTGGGGGGCAGAGCGGCTGAAAGCTCTGCTCCCCATGAAGCTGACGCAGGCAGGGGGTATAGTGAGATGGAGGGAGGAAGATGATCTGAGGGTGCGGGATGGCGTGGCAGTGTGAAGGAGGTCGGAGAGGTAGGGAGGGGCAGGGTTCTGGATGGCCATGTACAGTACACTTGGGCCTAGCTATGAAAACATTGACAGACATTAAGATGGGACAGAAGAGGATGGGGACCACTGATCTACTGTCATGATTGCTGATTCAGGGCACTTGTGACTGCCCAATTGGCGCCAACAGCATTGAGCGCTGATTGGTTCAGAGACTCTTTTTAAACCCCCGGCTTCCGAAAGAAAGCTGTCAGATCGTTTGCGAACCTATGAATCCCCGTTTTGCTCAGCAAAATGTAACTTGACATCAAGTTACATTTTGCTGAGTTTCCGGCAATGCAAAATGATTTTTCTCTTTTGAATGAATTGACTCATGTACGATTACAAAGGTTGTACGGCCTACAAACGTCGTTTGTTCTTACAATTCTTTCACAAGATATCCGCTTCTTTTTTTTTACTGATATATTTTGTCGCATAATATTAACATTTTGGGGGGCTTATTGAGTCGGTTGTAAGATACAGTACTGTACTTAATTACATTTTTTAGGGGAAGTACAATGTTGGCAACAAGATTCTCTTGATACAATTGGAAATTATTTGAATGCAACACAAACTTTTTCTTCTTTTTTCCGTGTTTTTTTCTACTTTTTTTAAAATTCCTTTAAAAAAAATCCCATTGTGTTTATTTTTTCCGAGCTGTTACTTTTTTCTTTTTGTTCTCTATGTACTTTTTTCCTACTTTTCTTTCTTTTCTTTTTTTCTGTTTTTTTTCTAAATTTTTCCTTCTTTTTTCTCTTCCTTTTGTTTCTCTTTTTCCCAGCTTTTCACTACTTTTTCATTTTGGTATTTTTTTCCTTTTTTGTTCTTTTTTTGGAATCCTCCTTCCTTTAAGTCATTTTGTGCATAATTTTACATAATATTACATAATATTTGGTCATGTTGGGATTAAAGAAGCAAAAACACACCTGAAGAGACGTTTAGGACCCGAAAGAGACGGTTCCTTTTAGTGAGCCGAGCCGAAGAAGCTGGTTCTCTACTAACTTTACTCAACTTCGCTCTATTTCGACTCGACTTCAAAATACCGCATTTAAGACACAACGTCAGGGGAACCCGTGTATTTTTACCTTCATGCACTGTAACTTTGACTTAAGTCGCTTCTTAATTCGTAATTTTGAGCCCTCATTTTTGTGCGCTGGCTCGATTTTCTTGTGCGCTAAGAATGTCCGAGCAGTTTAGAGGGAACACTGCTTGTGACATCTACTGTTTCCTGAAATATAGGACACGGATGCTCAAACCAAAATCCCTATGACTTTCTCAAGATCTTATAATCCCGCTGTGATGTACAAATCCTATGAATGCGTCATACTTACAAAGTTTTTCTTGTGTCTTTTCCTATATTGGAGATGAATGAGGATGTGTTTGAGGTCACGGACAGGACAGAGTACCACTACCTGGTGCAGGAGGAGGATGAGAAGGTGCAGTATGTCCGAAATAGACACTACATCAGCCCCTTCTTGGTGCTCTCCAGACGCTGCATTTTACTCATCTGCCTTGGAGTACTCGGCCTCCTTTTTTTGGCCACCTACCTGGGTTACTTAGCCCAGACCCTCCCACCTGGATACGTTCAAGTGAGAACTGATTGTGGTGAATACAGAGGACGGCATGTGAGTTCCTATTTTATTTTTTACAAGAACATTTTCATCATTGATCGATGTCAAGAACCAGGACAGGAAACAGGAAGCAGAACCCACTCGCGTAACATTACTCACAGTTTATTGGGGAGGAGAGGAATGAGCGCACACTCGATCCGGGGATGGTTGGTCACGGAAGTAGATTGATCGGAACAAGGAGGTGGTCAAAATCAAACAAATCGGGGTGAGAACAAAACATTAGCAAAACACAGGCAAAAACGGAGATTCACTGGGCTTGGCAAAACAAGAGCAATAACAGGCAAAACAGGGATTCACAGGGCTTGGTAAAACAAGAGCAAAAAACACAAGCAAAAACGGGGATTCACAGGTGTGGCAAAACAGGAGCAAAAACGGGGATTCACAGGTTTGGCAAAACAAGAACAAAAACACAGGCAAAACCGGGGAGTCACAGGGCTTGACGTATCACAACTGAGTTTAGCAGGAGTTTCGCAGACGCTCTGACAAAAGGCGACCCACAAGACAGCGTTAAGGTTGTCAGGGAGCAATCTGTCAACTTTTTGGGCGCCGTGGCAACCGTGACAGAACCTGGCGGCACACGGCGGGGACCGATTGGGCGCCATGGCAACCGTGACACCAATATCCTCCACAGTTTTTATCTCATTTGTTAGGCGTTTTTAACCATGTCACACATGCAGGCCTATTGAGTTTCAAGGGAAAGATGGGTGCCAGTTTGATGTGTAACCCAATAGGTCATTGGTGTTGGGTGTGTTACTAAAATGAAAGTAATTAGTTCCAGTTATGAGTTACTTTTTCCAAAAGGTAATTCAGTTACTCTCCAGACTACTGACACCAAAAAAATAATGCGTTACCCTGAAAGTAACTAGTATATACTTGCATAGAAGCCAATCCCTTAACACTACTTTTATTGTACCAACATTAAAAATTGATGAGGTATAGCAGTTGTAAGGTTTTATTAAACTGAAATCTGACTCCGAAGACACTTGTCTAAACCCTTACAGTTGGAGCATGTTCAAAAGTCGGATAAATTATTGAGCCGAGCGCCAAATATAGTCCACATATTAGTTTATTTAGCCTAATCAAAGAGTTGAACAAATCGGATCTTTCTGCCGTGCCAAAATTACAATCGTGTGCAGAAGAAGACGAGGGGGCCTAGCGTTGTCCCATGTTATAACCCATGCTATTGAAAGCCTCTGCCGATTGGTGCGTGCCGTCGTCAATGCAAATTTCCCAACCATGATTTGAAGAATGGAAGGAGGGGTGATAGGTCATTCATTGCCCACCAGACAGGATGGTGCCAGGCACATACTCCAACACCCCAGGTGAGGTGATAAGTCATTGTTATCTGCACAGAATAGAAGGAAAGGCACATTCCAACGCAAAACGCGGTTTACGACACCCTTCTCTCAGAGTTTGCCCTCAAACACTGAAGTCAGATTTTAGAACAAGTATATTTGACTTTATGTAAGATAAAACAGTGTATGAAATAGTATATAACTTCACAGTGTACCTCACACAAAAATATGTTATGGCTAAGGGAGCCAGGTTGGCTAAACAGCACGGGTCTTTTTTTTCAGCCCCAAATATCAAGATAGGGTATAACAAAGCATGCGATAGTCTTTTAGCAAACATATGTCCTTTTGCAGAGAGATGGTGCCTACTCCTTTAAAGGAATGCCCTATGCTGCTCCTCCAGTGGGTAACCTGCGTTGGGCACCTCCTGCAGACCCTGTGTGTAAACTTGGTGTCACGGATGCCTGCCGCTTCCGTAGCATATGTCCTCAAGTTCAACCGCTGTCAAGTAAAGGCAAGTTGATGGGCCAAGAGGACTGTCTCTTTATCAATGTCTGGACACCTTCACTGAAGGCCAACTCAAAGCTGCCCGTCATGGTCTGGATTCATGGAGGCTACCTTCACATGTTTAGCGGTGGAGAGCAGGGATACTCACCTACGGAGAAGCTTGCAGCGGAAACAGAGATGGTATATGTTAGCTTCAACTACAGACTGAATGCATTTGGGTTCCTGGCATTGGAGGTACTACGGGAAGGGTCTCCTAAAAACACCTCAGGTCAGTTTTATTGGTTTAAACTATGGGTTTGTGACTTAAACTGCAAGTATGGAAAATGCTAAGTAGCCTTAAAACTACAGTAATGTTCGCTCAATACATCACAATGTAACACTTCTATCCATCCATTATCTGCACCGCTTATCCTCACTAAGGTCACGGGGCCTGATGGAGCCCACCCCAGCTATCTTCTGGCAGTGGGCAGGGGACACCCTGAATTGGTTGCCAGCCAGTCGCAAGGCACTCAGAGACAGACAACTCACTTGCTCTTTCCTAGGGGCAATTTGCAACTGCCAATTAACCTGACATGTTTTTGGAATGTGGGAGGAAACCGGAGTGCCCGGGGGAATCCCACCCAAGCACAGAGAGAAAAGGCGAACTCCGAACAGGAAGGCTGGTATCCGGATTCTAACACATGACCTCAGAATTGTGGACGCGCTAACCACTCAGATGCCGTGCCACCCAATGTAACACTTATCAGGGTCCAATAATTATTTGAATAAATAATTGATTGATTGATTAATCAGAAGATGGTTAGGCCATCTTTGACAAAATTATCAGTTGGGACACTTACATAATCCTCAGAACGACTTGTTGTCCACAACAATATTGCAAACAATATTCACTACTTTGTTACGAATGACAATAAAGGTGATTCAATTCAACTGTTTCATTAAGATGCATGCAAATCTCCTTTTACAACTATCTATTTATCTATCTACCCTGGTCATATCCCGCGAGAGGGGTGACCGACAGCAAACAAACACATACAATAATAAAGGGAAAAAGTAGCAAAAAACACACACAAAATTTTTTGGACCATGGCCAACCCAAATGCCCAAACACCCAAACAACTTAAGCACCTCGGCACCCAAGTCGGTCATGCTTTCGTCCCTCCAGCTGAAACGGGACACAAGAAAGCGGCCATATCACTCGGGTCAGGGTGACACAACACACTCTTCTGTTCATCAGCAGGGCCCGACCGCTTTCACTGGTTTACCCCTGCTGCATCATACGGGTGCCCTGTCCATCCCTTAGAACATGTCCACAATCCCACTATCCTTTCACAACACTTCTCCACTCATTCCCATCACCAAAAAGAGCTCTAGCTTCCACTAGCTCTAGAACTCTGTCCTGCAGTGCACTCATAACACCATATATCCACGTCAATCGCGGCCTTCCTCTTGGTCTCCTTCCATTTACTTCTGCTCTGTAGATCTTCCTCAACATTCGCTCCTCGTCCATCTTCTCCATGTGTCCAAACCAACCGAGTACTCTCTTATCAACACGCTTGCTCAGTTCCACAACTACTCCAGTTCTGTCCCTCACAATTTCATTTCTCAACCTATCCAATCTTGTCCCACCTAACATACTCCTCAAACACTTCGTCTCAAAAACATTTAATTTTCTTTTCAAATCTGCGTTCAGGCTTCAAGTCCCTGCACCATACAACACAGTCGGCACAATTACACTCTCATACAGTCCCCTCTTAACATCCATACTCATACTCTTGTTGCTCATCTCCTCAGAGCACCCCAAATCTTGCTTCTACAACTAAAATCTAATAATATCCAGTATCTACGATGACTTATTTACGTAGTGTTGGAACGTCCTGACTGGTCAGCTATTTGCTAATTAGCAGTAGCCTAATTGAGTTGAATAATTGAGTAATTTGTTTCTGATTGGAACATTGCAAACTCACAATCCATCCTCCCTCTTCTTCCATAGGGAATTACGGCTTCTTGGACCAGATTTCAGCATTGAAATGGGTTCAAAGAAACATTCACTCTTTTGGAGGTGATCCTGGTAAAGTAACCATCTTTGGACAGAGTTCAGGTATGAAAATGTCGTTTCATTTGGATCTTTCCTTTTTATGCTTGTCTTAGATTGTTTATTTTTGTTTAGATTATTGTAACTCTGATTCACGTTTGAATTCTAAATCATCTTAAATAAAATTATTCTTCTAAAATGTGTAGTTATATATAAACGTGTAGCGGGATTATGATTTTTTTCGATATTTCAACTTTTTTAAGAAAAAAAAACTTAAAATGCAATGTTGTTCGGCCCCTTTTCTTTCAGCGCACCCCATTTTTCCATTGAAAACCGTCTCTCCCCTTGCTCTTCTCAAGCCGCTACTTTTTTGCTACATTTTGAACACTGCAGCTTTAAATATTCTACTGAGGAAAACCATAAAATGCTTGAAATTCTGGTTTCTGGTGGCCAAGGAAGGTCTTCAGGCCTCTCCAGACTCCACGGATGTCTTTCTGCTCCAGCCGGTCCTCCATCTTTCTCCTGCACATGTTTTTCCCTTCTCTGATCTTCCATTTCAGCTTCTTCTGCACACCCCTGAGTTCGATCCTTCTTCCTGACTTAAAGGCCCTCTTCTTCTCCTTAAGCAGGGCCTTTATTTCTGGGTTAATCCACGGCTTGCTGTTGGAGAAACACCGTACATTCCTGGTGGGTACAGTATTTTCCACACAGAAGTTGATATAGTCCGAGATGTCGATGTCCTCTCCGTGGGAATCCCACACAGTTGTGTCAAAACTGTGTATCATCTAGAATTCTGACCCTGAAAGACCTGTTAGTCCGCCATTACAAGTCCACCTGCGCTCCCTGTATCATCCTGAATCAGATGCACCTGTCTGAGAACATTAGCTGCATCAAGACACCTGTCCACCCCATACAATCAGTAAGTCTTTAACTTCTAACATGGCGAAGACCAAAGAGCTGCCCAAAGACACCTGGGACAAAATTGTATTCCTCCACAAGGCTGGAAAGGGCTATGGAGTAAATGATAAGCAGCTTGGTGAAAAAAGGTCCACTGTTGGAGCAACCATTAGAAAATGCAAGAAGCTAAACATGACAGTCAATCTCAATCTAAGTGGAGCCCCATGTTAGATATCACCTTGTGGGGTCTCAATGATTCTAAGAAAGGTGAGGAATCAGCCCGGAACTACACGACAGGAGTCAAAGACGTGAAAAGAGCTGGGACCACCCTTTCCAAGGTTACTGTAGCTAATACTGTAGGTTCCTCAGCACATGTCAAGGCCCGTCTTAAGTTTGCATATGCCAATTTTGATGATACAGAGGAGTCATGGGAGAAGGTTTTGTGGTCAGATGAGACCAAAATATAACTCTTTGGTCATAATTCGTGTTTGGAAGAAGAAGACTGAAGAGTACAATCCGAAGAACACCATCCTTCCTCTGAAGCATGGAGGTGGTAGCATCATGCTTTGGGGGTGGATAAATGGGATAGGACGAGTGCACTGCATTAAAGAAAGGATGACTGGGGCTGTGTATTGTGAGATTTTGGGGAACCACCTCCTTCCCTCAGTCAGAGCATTTAAGATGGGTCGTGGCTGGGTCTTCCTAACACGATATCGACCCAAAGCACACAGCCAGGAAAACCAAGGAGTGACTCCATAAGAAGCACATCAAGGTTCTAGCATGGCCCAGCCTGTCTCCAGACTTGAACCCAATCGAAAATCTTTGGAGGTAGCTCAAACTCCGTGTTTCTCAGTGACAGCCCAGAAACCTAAAATTTACAGCGAATCTGTGTGGAGGAGTGGGCCAAGATCCTTTCTACAGTGTGTGCAGACCTGGTGAAAGACTACAGGAAACGTTTGACCTCTGTAATAGCAAACAAAGGCTACTGTACCAAATATTAACATTCATTTTCTTCATAAATCGTTAAAAAAATCATGCATTGTGATTTCTGTCTTTTTCTTTTTAGTTTATCTCTCTCACAGTGGACATGCACCTACGATGAAAATTTCAGACCCCTTCATGATTTCTAAATGGGAGAACTAGCAAAATAACAGGGTGTTCAAATACTTATTTTCTTCACTCTAAATTTTCCACTGATTCCACTTCTCTGTTGTGTTATATATTTTTTTCCCTGTCAGGCGGAACCTCTGTATGGACCCTGATGATGTCACCTCTTGCCAAGAATCTATTCCATGCGGCAATAGATATGAGCGGCTCGTATGTGTACAACACCACATTGGAACAGGCCGAGACAGCAAATCTGGTTTTTATGAACAACACTGGCTGCCAGGACATTTTATGCCTAAGAAGTCTCTCTGTTAAAGACATACTACAGGTACAATGTTAGCGATAGAAGAACCATTTCAAAAAATGGGTTATTTATAAAGTTGTTTTGCTTTAAAAAATCTGCCATGAAGTTCATCCATCTATTCATTTTCCAACCCACTTATCATCCAATGGGTTCAGGGGTCGAAGGGCACTGGGTGGTTTAGGCCGTATTCAGGATATAATACAATATGAAATTGCTGCTTAGCAATCATGGGAAGGTGTTCTGTATATAAATATTTTGATTATTCATTATCGTGATAGGCAGCACGGCGGCGCAGTGGTTAGCGCTTGTGCGGCACAGTTCATGTCATGGGAACCTGTCGTGGGTTCAAATCCAGCTCCAGACTTCCTGTGCGGAGTTTGTATGTTCTCCCCGTGCTTGCGTGGTTTTCCTCCGGGCACTCCGGTTTCCTCCCACGTTCCAAAAACATGCATTTCAGGTGAATTGGCCGGTCCAAATTGTCCCTAGGTGTGAATGAGCGAATGAGTTGTCTGTCCCTGTGTGCCCTGCGATTGGCTGGCAACCAGTTCAGGGTGTCCCCTGCCCACTGCCCGAAGATGGCTGGGATGGGCTCCAGCCCCCCCGCGACCCTAATGAGGATAAGCGGTAAGGCTGATGAGATGAGATTATCGTGATAATAATACATTGTATTTCGAAGCACCTTTCAGGACACCCAACGTCGCTGTACATATAAGTAGGACACAATCCCGGCTCCTCCGTGTTACATGTCAAAGTGTCCTTGGGTAAGACACTGAACCCCTAATACCCCCAATAAGAAGGTTAGCGCCTTACATGGCTGCACGGCCGCTATTGGGAAATGTGAAGCCCAATGTAAAGCGCTTTGGGAAGTCTTGACTTGAAAAGCGCTATATGAATGCAGATCATTTCATTTCATTTCATTTAAAGCAAGAGTAAAACAAGCAAGTAATAAATAGCAAATAAAACACATTAGAGTTAAAAGGGGCGGTATGTGAGGTAGATGGTCAAGAAAAGGCAAGTCTGAAGAGGTGAGTTTTGAGTCCGGATTTGAAGGTGGACAGGGTGGCAGAATTTCGGAGGTCAGGCGGCAATGAGTTCCAGAGCTGGGGGTCAGAGCGGCTGAAAGCTCTACTCCCCATGGAGCTGAGGCGGGCAAGGGGTACAGTATTCGTCTCATACCCCAGAAAATATTCAATTGGATTCATGTTTTGAAGAACACGTGTCTTTCGATTAAATGCACTTTTACACTAATCTGTAGGTATTACTATGATTATATCCTACCAATGATGCAATGACAACACATTTTTTTAAATTCTGATCTGGAAGAAAAAGACGCCTCTACCAGGCAGAGCAGTCACATTCTGCGCTTGACTCCCGGTGTGTTCAGTGACAAGATATGTAGTCGTAACTTTCAAATACAGATTTTTCGTGGGGGTTGAGTTCCAAAAAGGACCCACAATAGTAGCCATTTGGAATGTAAAAACCTTTATATATTCATTTCTATATTATACATTGAAACAAAAAAACAGACCCTATTTACTGACTCAACATTTTTTTTGACAAATCAAAGTGCAATACTTTCTTTTTTTTTTTTTTTTTTAGTTTTTTTTTAACAAATTACCCTCTGCACTGTCAAATTATAATTTTAAGAATATTATTGATATTTTGTCGACATCATGTGGACTTTATTGGAAAACAAAAAATGTGGTTTAGGAATGCTTTTACCCTCCTTTAGCATGTCGAAAAGTCCACATTTGTTGGCGATAGAAAGCATCTTCCTTTTTAGCCGGGCAGCAGGTGCTTTTGTTGGACCAGAGCGTTTTTCTAATTATCTATCTATCTATCTATCTATCTAGACTTCTAATTATCTAGTTATCTATCTAGACATCTTTTTAAACTTCTATCTATAGAGACATCTATTGAGTCATCTAGACATCTATCGAGACATCTATCTATCTATCTATCTAGACTTCTATCTATCTAGATATCTATCTAGACATCTATTCAAACATCTATCTATAGAGACATCTATTTAAACATCTATCTATCTATAGAGACATCTATCAAGACATCTATTGAGTCATCTAGACATCTATCTAGACATCTATCCATCTATCTAGACATCTATCTATCTAGACATTTATCCAGACATCTGTTTAGACATCTATCTTGACATCTAGATATCTATCTAGACATCTATCTAGACATGTATTTATCAATCTATCTAGAAATCTATCGAGACATGTATTTATCTATCCATCTAGAAATCTATCTAGACATTTATCTAGATATCTATCTAGACATCTATCGAGACATCTATCTAGACATCTCTCTCTCTTTCTCTCTCTCTCTCTATCTATCTATGAACTTTTATTTGTTAAACAAATACTTGAGCCTGTAAATTGGGTTTGTTCTTGAATGAATAGAAAAATAAATAAAGGTTTCTGCCCACCATTAACTATGATAATGATTTCCCCCTTTCCTCACATAGTTACTCTGTGCCTAATCATAATCACATCTTACTTCTATTACGGTTTCTTTTTGTCCTTATTGTATTTCAAACATTGTATTTGTCTGTAAAATTTGTTTCAGGTTGTTGGGCGAGGATAAGGGAGGGGATTTTATTGTCTTATTTTACACTGCATGTTTTTATGCAGCACTTTGAAGAGCAAATTATTGCCTGAAATATGCTTTACAAATTAATGATTTCATTGATGTATACAGAATATACATTTACACATAGTGCTAGTCTGGAGAAGCAGGACATTATCCGCCAGTTATCATTGTTAAGACCAGGGTTGGGTAGGGTTACTTTAACTTGATTACTTTCAATTACTTTTGGATCACTCCAATACCAAATATGCTAATAAAAGACAAAAGAAACTAAATAGGAATAAAATGATGACTCACAACACGTGGTAAGCTTTCTGTCCTGGCTTTGATCTCTTTGATCTCCGGCAAAACGAACATCAAATGTGACAGAAACAAAATGAAAATAAATCCAAACAGCTTGCCAACATCATTTTTGCCGTTCCATGTATTCCGTTACTCCCCAAGCCTGCACAAAATTTAGTCATTTTATTCATATTTAGTTTCTTTTGTCTAAAAGTAATTGAAAGTAATCCAGTTAAAGTAACCCTACCCAACCCTGATCATAAAGACATGTGCTTTCACTGCTGTGACAGGCAATTCCATGGCAGCAATACCCATTTTGGGCTGCAGAAGAGCTGGTTGAGCTTCCACAGAAAGGCCATTTTATTGGTCCTGTTGCAGTTGTGGATGGGTTTGTTCTCCAAGCATCGCCCTTTGAGATCTGGGAGAGCAAAGGAGCCTACAATGATGTTCCCTTTGTCATTGGGACCACCGAGCAGGAAGTGGACTTCAGGTGAATTTTCACCCAGTTCATGTTTTCCATTTCAAGTGCTATTTTTCCAATACCATTAAACTATTTCTCCTGCAGCCCAGCAGCTGAAAATATTTCCATGTGGACTTGGGGAGACTACAAGTGGTTTGTGACAGGTAAGCCCAAATATCAGCTAGATTTGGTATCAAACATACATTTTGCGGGCCTGATCAGGCTCTGATTGTCTCCCTGTCCCTATTTAAACCCAGTCCTGTCAATCCCCTCTTGTCAGTCCGTCTGCAAACCTCAGTGTATACTAGGCAAGCCTTTTTCGACCCTGGCTCCCACCTGTTCCGTTTTTGCTCCCGTCTGTCTCCGGCTATGACCCGTTCAGACTACGTCTGCTCTCCCGTTCCGGCTTACGACCCGTTTCGGACCCCGAGCATGTTTTTCCTCTCCTGTCCCGGCTATCAACCTGTTTTTCCGCCCTTGACACCGCCATCGCTCGCTACGGAAGATCCACTTCCGTGTTAGGATCACAAACGGAATACGAGAGCGACTTGCTTCCTTTTTCTTTTAATAAAACTTGTGAGAAACGCAACGCAATTGGGTCCTGTTTCCGTTCCGGTCCTGACAGATTTAAAAATGACCTGCGGTTTTAAATATGTACACTGAATGTGGCCAAAGCCAGGCCCATCTCCCAACGCAAACCACCCTCTGTAGCTGTATTTCCTGAATGTATCCGCGTTCTGGACAGGATTGTTATAGAAACACGATATCTAAATTAAACAGGACAAACTAGACGAAAACTGTAGAGAATAATAAACAGGACAAAAAAAGACGGGAACAAAACTGGAAACCGATATTAAACAGGAAAAAATAAAGGGGAAAAATACCGGACAGGAAACCGGACCGGGTCAGAACGCACGTCTTGCGGGGCAGAGGTTCGTCGACGGACTGATAAAGGAAGAATAAGAGCACTTAGCTTAAATAGACGGAAAGCCAATCTATCCATGAGCCACAGCTGGCGCCACACGGGCGGGGCCAAATGGGCGCCATGGCAACCGTGACATATATAAATATATTTATGACTGCTTTTATGTTTGATTTGTTACTTGCCCTCTTTCAGAAAAACTGAAGTCTTTCAGCGAAGATCTTCCCAAAGCGGCATTGCAACTTTATCGCCCATCTGACCCTTGCCCCACCACAGACCGCTGTCCTGAGAGAGCATACACAACCATGGTTTCTGACATCAGAATTACATGCCCAAATAATGAACTCGCCCGGAGGGCTGCAGGTATTTGCTGATTGGTTGGTTGGGTCCCTTAACCACTCGGGTCGGAGGGTATGGGCATCACTTCCCATGGTGTGTCTTGGGCAAGTAGGAGGGGTAAGATTTTAAGCCCAAGTCCGAGCGCTACCCCGAATTAAAAAACTCAATTATTACATTCAGTTTAGGGCCGGGCTACCCTCTAACGGACCTATTTTTCTTTTAATTGTCCACCCATCATTGTTCTTTGTCTCTCTGCCTTTCTCTCTGAAAGTGCTACACTAGATAAAATCGCTTGCAATGTTTTACTACTATTATTTTAAAATAATAATAATTAATCTTACACTTTCTTGTATAGGAACGTTGTATTTCCCAAGATCGGCCACGTTTTTCCTCCCAAAAACTAGGCATGCCTTGAAGAGAGGGCTCTTTAAAGCACAGTGCTGATATCCATCGGCCATTGTTGGTACATTTAGCACTCCAAGCTGCATGGCTTACTTTTTGAAATTAATGAGACTCTCAAGTGCAAAAAAAACCCCCAAAACATGGCAAGAATTGTCTGCGTTTGGGTCCGCACGTTTTTTTGAGCTGCTCTGAAATAGTAAAAAGGACTACCCTGATAAGTTTCTTAATGCCACCACTGGTTTGTCTGTTGGATCCTTTAACCACTAGGGCCTTAGGGGCGCCATTTCTTGAGGTGTGTCTTGGGCAAGTACAGCCTGGTGGCGCCCATCCCTCTCCAGGCCGACATATGTTTCCACCAGATCTCGAACTGCGGACCTTTCGCATGTTAGGCGAATGTGCTAACCATTGCACTGCGAAAAAGAAATGACCAGCTGGTAATTCAGGGGTGTCAAAATCATTTTAACTCTGGGGGCCAGACGATAGAACAAACATTCTGTCGGGGGCCAGAATAGTAGATTAAAGAGAAAGAAAAAGAGAGATAAAGAAATAAGAGAAAGAGGGAGGGAAAAGAAGAGAGAGGGCGGGACAAAGAAAGAGAGAGAGGGAGAGAGCGTGAGTAACAAAAGAGATAAAAAGAGAAGTCGTTAGGGGAAAGAAAGGGAGAGGAAGAAAGAAATCCAAAGAGAAATAGAAAGACAGAAGGAGAGAAATGAGAAAAGAGAGCGCGAAGGGTAAGAAGAGAGAAAGAGAAAAAAGAGAAAAGGAAAAAATGAAGTTAGAGCAAAAGAAGTTAAAAAGACACAGAGAGAGAAAGAGACAAAGAGCAACAAAGGAAGAGAAAAAGAGACACAGAGTGGGAGAAAAGGTGTGGAAGAGAGAGAGAGAGTGAGAGAGACAGAGAGAGAAATAAATACAAGAGCAGTGTCTTTGTCAGAGGCACCTGGCTTTGGCAACATCAAGTTGACATATTACAACCTGCAGCTTGTTTTTCTCTTGCGCTTCTCTGAGTGTTGTCTCGCGGGCCGGATTCAATCCCTTAGCGGGCCTGATCTGGCCCGCGGGCCGCCTGGTTGACACCTGTGTGGTAATTGATGTTTCAATACTTCTGTTTCCTCAGAGGCCCTTAAGAGTCCTGTTTATCGCTATGTGGTGACACACACGCCTTCTGGAGCAGTCAACACCACTATTCCCCTGATGCCATTCCCCAGCCGCTTCGCTTTCCACTGCTTGGATATTATTGCTTTCTTCGGAGGACTGGACTTAGTTCTGGGAAAACCACTCGCTGATGAGGACAAGAGCTTCCGGGATCTTGTAACACAACATATTGTAAACTTTGCCAAAACAGGTAAACAATTTAATATTCTACAGAAGGGTTCGGGACCAGACCCCATTTTTTCTGTATATCACTCAAGAATCCTTAATATGTTACTTCACTAAACAATGTATGTTCACTATTAAGACTCTTTATGAAAAAAGAAATAGAACAAACTGTAAACACCAAAATACACCAGCCGAGCTCACAGAACAATTTGAACGGGTGAGCGGTAGGGATGGGCTGTCAGAACCAGAACAGATACAGGACCCAATCGCGTGACGTTCTCACACAAGCCTTTATTCTACGGGAAATGGGAAGTCATGCACGTTAGGTAGACCAACGAAACCGATTCCAATTGCCCGAGTTGATATCGAACGGATGGGGTCGATACCGGACAGGAAGTGACAGACAGAAAAGATAACGAATAAGGATATCAAAAATAAACAGGAGAAACTAGACGGGAACAAAAATCTGAGAAAATAACAACGGGACAAAAACAGATGTAAACAAAACTGGAACCCGAAATTAAACAGCACAAAAATGAATGGGAACAATACCGGACTGGAGATATCACAGAAAAACAGTACCGAGCCAGAACCCACGTCTTGTGGGGCAGAAGTTCATTTGACAAGCTGACACTCAAGCAAGAGAGCGTTGAGCTTTATACAAACAGAAAGTCAATCTCTCAACCAAACGCAGCTGGCACCACACGGGCGGGTCCAATTGGGCACCACGGCAACTGTGACACACACAGGCACGGCCAATTGGGCGCCATGGCAACCATGACACGGATTTCCTCCCCTCTCTATCTCACACACACCCAATGCGCTGAAGGTTAAATACATCCATAAACTTTCGTTTACAATATTTGGTGACATTTTTACAAAAGAACTCTGCTTGCACCTTGTTTTGAAACCATTATTTGTGAAAATAATGTAGTTGAAAATGAGCCTCAATGATCTTGAGGTTCTTGGGGAGGGAGAAAAGTTTAAGGTGGTAAATCAGTTGGTATGGAACACAGGCTCTGACATTGTTATTGTTTCACACATTTTATCAAATCACGAACGTCACACAGAGAAATAAAATGCGCTGAAAAATTAGCTTTTGTTCTGAAGAACGGGTTTGGCGGTTTTGTTTAATTTCTTCTTCGAATATATGTTGTGGCTTTCTCAAAAAAGAAATATATTTAGGTTCCTGACCCCTGTTCTACAGCAATTAATGAATATTTGATTTGGAAATTGACAGTGGCGTTAACTGATGAAAAACATTTTGTTCTCTTCTAGGTAAAATGCTTGAAGAGTGGCCAGCTTATCCAGCAGCCACCGCCCTCCTATCCAGCAAGCTCTCCATTGTCAATGAATACTCACCTGCACGCTGCCAGTTGTGGAAGAACAATGGCCTCTTTGCCTACGCATGGACAAACTGATTTTATGTCATGGTTAAAACTTGAGATTATAGTAAAATGAAGAAAAGGACACGCTTTCAGTCGGAGATATAGGTTTTTGATAGCCTCTTCCATCGCAGGTGCGTTTTTCGAGGATGGACTCGAAGAACACGTTCCTCCTTTTTCAGGGGGCTTATTTATTGTAAGACACAAGAAGTAAACTACACATCTGATTGGTTTATATGAACACAGAAAATGAATCCGTTTGTTTAGACAGGAATCACATTTAGCAATGTAGTAAATGAGCAATAGAGTGTAAGGTTTTAACATTTCTTAAACTTAAATCTGACTGCTTAGACTCTTCACGTGTCTTGTCCAAACCCTTACAGTTGGTGCATGTCCAGAAGCAGGAGAAGTTATTGAGCCGAGTATAGTCCACATATTAATTTATTTAGCAACCAAAGAGTTAAACACATCTTTCTTCCTTGCCAATTACAATCATGTGTCGAAGAGAGAGCGGCGGGGGCTTCCGGGTTGCCCACTTTTATGACACATGGCGATCAAATGTCCTTGCCCCATGATCAAGCCTCTGGCTGATTGGTCCGCGCCGTGTTGATGCAATTATCCCAATCGTCCTTTGAAGTATTGGGAAAAGGGTGATAGGGCATCGCCCTTGCCCCCAGGCAAAGTGATAAGTCATTGTTATCTACACAAACAGAAACCAAAGACATATTCCAAAGCACAGGCGTTTTTACGACAGCCTTCTCTCAGAGTTTGCCCTCAAACACTGAAGTCAGATTTTAGTGAGATAAAACAGTGTATAAAATAGTATATAACTTCAAAGGATAGTGAAACTTTGTAAACACAATGCGTGAGAAGAAACGCAAGCTTTCGACTGGAATGTTGGGGTGTCAAGGTCATCTTGATTAGCCGGCTAGCAGGCCTCATTGTGGCTTTCAAGTTGTAGCTTTTTAATTAGAGGTAAATTCTTTTGGAGACAAACTTTTTTGGCTTGGGTAACTTGAAGGCGCTCGCCCCTGAAAACACCTCGAAAACTTGACTGCAACCTTATTGAGTATACTATAGACATATATAAACGTGGTATAAAGGTATATATCGGATATAAGAGTATAGAATATAGTATAAAAGGCACATTTAAACCATAATTTCCCTTACAGTTTACAAACAAACAAATAAACATAACTCGTATACCGAAATTCTCTGGTTTAGAGTGCTCGTGTAAAGAGATACTACTGTTCTGTATAACAATGACAAGACAACTAAAATACCTTCTGTTGCACAATGGTCAAACAAAAATCAGCGATGTAAATAAAGTGTAAACACAATTGCATCCCGTTTTAAAGTTAGAATGTATGTATAAATTTAGAAGCCACGAACAATGTTATTATAAGGCTAGTTAAAATGGGAAGACAGTATCGATCCCAGATCAATAGTATCAACCTGATCCAAGTACTCACTCAGCATAGATAATATTGAGAGTTGCATCTGTCAAGAACCGCAACAGGGGGAGAACCCAAATGTGTGACATTTCTCACACAAGCTTTTATTTTACGGGAAATGGGGCAGTTGTGCACGTTAACCCAAACGCTAGTGATTCGGCGATCGTTGTGCGGAAGACGTAAGGCAGTAGGCTGACGAGATCGATACCAATTGCACGAGCAGATATCGGACAGATGGGGTCGATACCGGACAGGACGGGACAGACAGGGTTGATATCAAAACTGGATATCGAAATTAAACAGGACAAACTTGACGGGAATGAAACTGGAGATCAATATTAAACAGGACAAAATAGTCGGAAACAATACCGGACAGGAAACACGAGCAGGAAACCGGACAGAGTCTAAACCTATGTCTTGCGGGTGCAGAGGTTCGTTGACGGACTGACCATGGGTGAGTGAGAGCACTGAGCTTAAATTGAAGGGAAGCCAATCTGTCAACGAGCCGCAGCTGGCGCCACACAGGCGGGGCCAATTGTGCCAATTGTGCGCCATGGCAACCGTGACAGGATCATCCGCCCACCCTCTATTTTAGAAGTTTTTTTGTGGATGTTTTTTTTTTTTTTTTTTCAAAGTATACAAGTACAGTAAAACAACTATGTTCCCCTCTTCCCGTTAAAGAAGCTTTTTTCAATGCTTTCAGTGGGACCGAATGGTTTTCATTTCGGCAAACGATAAAATGAAAGAACACCATTAAACGTTTTTGGGAATTTGTGGTCGACTTTGCCATGCTTTTTGGTCAACTAACTGGTCAGATTTTAAAAGCTTCCAAAAGCCATCTCCTTATTTTGCCATGATTACCGATGGGAATCACCTGTGCCCGCTCTTTTGGCGCCAAGTGCCGTGGGTTCTGATTGGTTCTCTGTCACTTTTTGAACCCAGTCCTGTCAATCCCCTGTTGTCAGTCCGTCTGCAAACCTCTGAACACTAGGCAAGCGTTTTTCGACTCTGACTCCCACCTGTCCCGTTTTTGCTCCTGTCTGTCTACGACCTGTTTTGATTGCTCTCCCGTCTTTATGACCTCTTTTCTCCCTGACTTCGTCTTCTCTCCTATTCTGGCTTACTACTCGCTTCCGACCTTGATCACGTCTTTGCTCTCCTGTCCCGGCTACCGACCCGCTCTTCTGTCCCTGATACCGCCATCGCTCGCCATGGAAGATCCACTTTCGTGGTCGGAGCACAACCCGAGTACCAGAGCGACTTGCTTCCCGCATCCAGCAACACTTTCTCTTCCTTTCATTAAAACTTGCGAGAAACGCAACGCAAGTGGGTCCTGACTCCGTTCTGGTCATGACATATTTGTAAACTGTCTGTGATAATGGCAACAAAACGTTATTCACTCACAAAAGTATTTAATTGTATAATAATTGTAAAAGAATAAACATTTTTACAGATTTTGCCTATCTTATGTTTTGGACCGGGGCAGCACGGCGGCGCAGTGGTTAGCGCATGTGCGGCACAGTTCAAGTCATGGGAACCTCCTGCGTGGGTTCAAATCCAGCTCCAGACTTCCTGTGCGGAGTTTGTATGTTCTCCCCGTGCTTGCGTGGGTTTCCAAAAACATTTCAGGTGAATTGGCCGGTCCAAATTGTCCCTAGGTGTGAATGAGCGAGTTGTCTGTCCCCGTGTGCCCTGCGATTGGCTGGCAACCAGTTTAGGGTGTCCCCTGCCCACTGCCCGATGATTGCTGGGATGGGCTCCAGCACCCCGCGACCCTACTGAGGATAAGTGGTGCAGCTAATGAGATGTTTTGGACCATAACCAACGGGTTAAACGAAAGTTCACTGTACTCGGAATTCTTACGTCTACCACACGACAAAAATTGGGAAACGAAACAATACAGCACCGGCGCAGTTTTTCCGAGGTTTGTTTTTTTCCCTCGACGAGTTTGTGTCTTTGTCGGTGCCTGGCTCAATGTGAGATTTTGATTTATACGGTGGCAATCATACTGAGTTCACTGTGTTGATGCCAAAGGATTGATGCACCTGTCCATCTTAAAGGTGGGGTGCATCGTTTGAGGTGTTCTTAAAGAGTTGAAGGAAAATTTTCTCTATTAAGTATGTGTTACAATGCCCAACTGAGTTCAGAGAGCCTTTGTTATCGTGCCTATCTGCTTTTATCTTACTGTTACACCGCTGTTCCAGAAAGGGCGATTGAGTGATTTAATGCTCGTCCCTCGGGTTTTTTGTTAGTGTAGCCTGAAAACGGTAAAAGAAAAGACCTGTTTTCCGTTCCAAACACCAGCCCAACCCCCCAAAAAAATTTAAAAATAAGAATTTATTATTACTTGAGGAAAGAGCTTACTGAGGCTGCGATCATAACTTTAACACACTGAGAATTTTTAACAGGTAAACAAAATAATCGAATAAACTAATTGAACCAAACAATATTTTGTAAAAAGGTCCAAATAAAGTCACCTATGACATAAAGACTTAAGTTATTCGGGGAAATGAACCATTATTTTTTATCCTGATATGTGAACATGATATCAACTAGTTGGGATAACTAGCTAATCCTGGCGGACTTCAACTACTGGCTCCAGAAGGAAAATTGTGTGAGAATTCAAACTCTGTTGTCTTAGGAGTGCAAAATTGCCTGACTGGACCATGGAAAAAAAAATAAGGCACAGTTCTGACCTTTTACTACCATAGGGGCGCCGGCGATTCCTGTTTGACAAGCGCTATTCAAATGACCATAACTCCACTACCGTTATTAAAAAAACAATAAGATTCAATCAAAGTAGTTCTCCAAAACACCCATATTGTAGCAGCATCTTCCCAAATTGGTATCTCACAGGCATCCACGAGTGGCAACAGACCAATCACAGGCAACAATTGACACAGATGGGGCATAATAAGTAATGCATTTTGTAAAGCTTTTTTTTAATTATCTGTAGCCAATAACATTTTAATCCTTTGAACATTACTGTATTGGTTTTCATTGTCTAAGGGGCAATTAATTAGATAGATAGATACTTTATTCATCCCCGTAGGGAAATTCACACTTCCAGCCGTATCCTAGTGTTGATTATTAATAGATTAACAGGATGGCCTCGGGGTGCTGTGTTTGTAGTTTAGCCACAGCGGAGTGGATGACGTCACGCGCTAGGCCAAAAGTTTGACGTCCCCGCAGCGGATGGAAATCTTTGTGCCCAGGGTTACACCACCTCGTGTTCATGTAGATAGCGTAGGGTACTGATGTGTCATGTATGATGTGGATCTCCAGGAATTGCTTCACCATCTACCACACAAGCCCATAAAAACGCCTGGTCATGGTGAAAAATACTGATATCATATGGACGACTGAGAGAGCAAGACTCAAAAAAAAATTTTTGTATATATATATATTATATATATGAACAGTTCATATTGTGTATGCTCAAAAGTTAATAAGTTAACAGTTCATAAGTTGATTTTGTCTTGGAATGTGTTCATGTTCAGTTCCAGTCACTACTTCATTGTTATCCTGAAAAATTCAAGTCTGTTTTTTGTTTTGTTTTTCATTTTAAACTGTTATCAAATCGACTTAACACACAGTCATGGTAGAAATGGCCAGATATTGAAAAAAAAATCCAGGCGGCCTGTATGATACTTGGTCAATAAAGGGTTAACTGTTTCTCGTGGGCAACAGAAATGGAAAGAAGCTTATGGACAACAGCCAAGCGAACTGGACTGGAGAATGGACATTTGCACAAGAGGACTCCAGGACAGGAGGAGCCTGTTGGAAGTCTTGAGATGATAATGACTGAGGCCAAACAGACACAGAGCCAAACTGCACATCTGGATTTGTGGTTGGGTTGGGAGTGGTGATGGAATCATGTGCAAAGTGTATGATGTTTACATTCTTGGGTGTGTTAAAGTGACAGTGTGTCATATTTAGTGCCTCCTAGTGGTCCAAAAAAATAATTCGGTAGAAAATAACAAATATTGATCCGAATACCAGGCAAAAATATATGAACTATTATACCAATGTTATTTTAAAAAATCATAGGTCTAGAATTTTTTATTTCTTTGTCAGGAGTTTTTTAGCTTTAATTGTGAAAATCTTCAGGATTGAAACAAATTACTCTTTTCTGCAATCGGTAAATGAATTTGCCTCTAGGCGTGTCTGGTGTTTCACCATAAATATTTCTTTGAAGGATGCTAGAATTTTCTACAATGATAAAAAAATAAGTAAATTAGGTTATTACTTTAAGTTCTTTGAGTTCTGATATGAATTACTAATCCCAAGAAAATGGAATCAATGAACCGGGCTGTTTGAAATAGCACACATAATTTACAGAAAATCAATGATAGAAAATTAAAAAGAGGGGAGGGAAGGTGCCGGAGATTATGGGAGTTTTTGACCGCTGAAAGTCTTGAAGCTACTAGCACAAAAAGAAGGTTTTCTGCTACAATGCTAGTCGATTTGGGGAGATTCCCTTGTACAGAAAAAAAACGCTCATTCCCAAGAACCAGCAAACATGGTGTTAAATCTGAAACTGTCCACTTACTTATTGTTGAGGTGAGACTTGTTCTCATGCTCCGGATGGTTGCAATGTATGGCCCATGTGCTAAACTCATGGCCGCATTGGAGGCCACTCACCGAGTCAGCCAGGTAGCAGAAAAGAAAGTGAGTTATCGATCAGCTCCTCTTTTTGTGTGGACCAGGGACGCTTGACCAGATCATGCTGCTTTATCAGAGACCACCAGGATCAGATGATGGTGTTTTAAGTTGCTGAAGTTGTTAGTAAGCCAAAGAGGTGAGAAATTTGCGTAATGTTCTGTACTTGAAAATGTCCCTCCAATCGACATAATTGCGTACAGTGAGAACATTATTTTATCAATACATTGCCTTGGATGTTTTGATTTTATTCAAAACTTCACGTTATCAGATTTCATTATGGTACATGGTGAATTGGTACGTTCGGGAACTATCCAAAAGGGGGCGCCGTCGTTCCATCCATTCCAAAGCGAGCCACCCGAAACAAAAAGAAGTGGAAGTCATTTCTGTGCTGGGCTTCTTAGCTCTACATATTTTACGCAGTGGAATTCTTATTTAGGTCCATCTCTGTTGGCTGCGGCTGCATCGGCTCGCTACAACGGGTCAGGTGCAATCGACATTTCGTTCTGTGTACATTGTTACACAGAATGACAATACAAGGAAATTATTATTATTATTATTATTATTATCTCATGTTTGTCCAGCAGGATTCTGCCATGTTGTGCCCTGAGGCACTGGCCCTTGCCTGCCCCAGACAACACAGAGCCATCTAGTGGTCAAATTTGACCAGGGTTCCCGCAGATCCGGGAAAAGTCTTAAGAAGCATTGAATTTGTTGGCAGCAGACAGCACAATACCAAATTAATTAAGCTGTCACTTAAAGACTTTACAACCCATCCCAGCGAAAGGGTGCCGAAATGCATAGATTTGGCATGGACGGAGTTGACGTGTTACAATCAAAATCGAGCAATCTTTATTTTGTCACCACCAGTTTAAGATCTGTCTTGAGGGTAGAGAGGATTTCTTCTTCCGGGGGGGGGGGGGCATGATAGAAAAGTAATTGAGAAGCACCAGTATAATGCAATAAAGGCCAGTCATTTATTCAAAATTTCGGGAATTAAAATTATTTCTGATTCAATAAGTACAAAGACAAATTGCGCATAGGAAAAAACTCAGGCACCTTCATCGCAAGTATATTTTTATTTTACTTTGAAAACCTGCAAACATTTCCTATTTCCGGCTAACTTTTACTGCTCAGACGTACTTCGTCTTGTGACCAGTAACTTGGCCAGCCAATCAAGACGAACCTCTACCAATATGGCGTCCGACTTTCGATGGAAATGGGGAGCTTTCCTCTTTTGTTCGTGTTTTCTTCAATGTATTGCCCACGAAAGCAAAATTAAACCCAAGAAAAAGGACATAAGGGACTACAATGATGCCGATATGGCTCGTCTTCTTGAACAGTGGGAGGTAATGTAATATGTTGCCTTTCAGTTGGTGATAGCCTTAGCTGTTAGCTACCGTACACAACTGAGGTGAAGTTAGCTATTACTACTTGTTAAGTTTATTTGATATCCGCCATGGATTTGGTTAGCTCCAAATGACCAACGAGTCACTCCGGTATACTCTTGCATGCCTGGATAAACGCCCCACTTCTCGAGAGCTTGCCTTAAAGCAGGGGTGTTAAACTCATTTTAGCTGGGGCCACATGCTAGAATGAAATAAAATTCCCGGGGTCAGACGAGTAGAATAAAGAGAGAGGGAGTAAAAGAGAGAGCGAAAATATGACAATGGGAGAAGGAAAGGAGAAAAAGGGAGAGCGAAAACAAGAGAGGAAGTAAAAGAAAGAAAACAAGAGAGAGAAAACTGGAGAGGGAAACAAAGAAAGAAAACAAGTGAACGAGAGAGTAAAAGTGAGAGAGAAAACAAGAGAAGGAGAGGGACTTAAAGAGAGAGCGAAAACAAGAGAATGGGAGAAGGAAAAAGGGAGGGAGGGGGTAAGAGAGTGAAAAAGAAAGAGAGAAAACAGGAGAGGGAGTAAAAGAAAGAAAACAAGATAAAGAGAGAGGGAGTAAGAGAGTGAAAAAAGAGAAGGAGAGAGGGAGTCAAAGATTGAAAACAAGAGAGAGAAAACTGGAGAGGGAATAAAAGAAAGAAAACAAGTGAACGAGAGAGAGTAAAAGTGAGAGAGAAAACGAGAAGGAGAGGGACTTAAAGAGAGAGCGAAAACAAGAGATTGGTAGAAGGAAAAAGGGAGAGAGGGGGTAAGAGTGAAAAAGAAAGAGAGAAAACAGGAGAGGGAGTAAAAGAAAGAAAACAAGATAAAGAGAGAGGGAGTAAGAGAGTGAAAAAAGAGAAGGAGAGAGGGAGTCAAAGATTGAAAACAAGAGAGAGAAAACTGGAGAGGGAATAAAAGAAAGAAGACAAGTGAACGAGAGAGAGTAAAAGTGAGAGAAAAAACAAGAGAAGGGGAGGGATTAAAGAGAGAGCGAAAACAAGAAAATGAGAGAAGGAAAACGGGAGTTAAAGAGAGCACAAAAACAAGAGAACCGGAGAAGGAAAGAGGGAGTAAAAGAGAGAGCGAAAACAAGAGAAAGAGGGAGGAAGTAGGAGAGAGCAAAACAAGCGAAAGAGAAAGAGAGGGAGTGAAAGAGAGAGTGAAAATAAGAGAGAGAAAACAGGAGAGGGAGTAAAAGAGAACAAGAGAGAGAAAGTAAAAGTGAGAGAGAAAACAAGAGAAAGAGAAGAGAGAGTAAAAGTGAGAGAGAAAACAAGAGAAAGAGAAGAGTGAGTAAAAGAGAGAGAAAACAAAAGTAAGAGGAGGAGAGAGCAAAAACAAGCAAAAGACAAGGAGAGAGGGCGTAAAAGAGAGTGAAAACAAGAAAGAGAAAGCAGGAGAGGGAGTAAAAAAAAGAAAAAGGGTGAATGAGAGAGTAAAGGTGAGAAAGAAAACAAGAGAAGGAAAAGGAGAGGGACTAATCCCTAATCTCTTGTACAAAGGGAATACAAAAGAGAGTGAAAACAGAGAAGGAGAGGGGAAGTAAAAGAGAGCAAAAACAAAGAGCAAAAACAAAGGGCAAAAACAAAGAGCAAAAACAAAGAGCGAAAACAAGCGAAAGAGGAGGAGAGGGTGAGTAAAGGAGAGAGCAAAAACAAGAGAAAGAGAAGGAGAGAGTGAGTAAAAGAGAGCAAAAACAAGTAAAAGAGAGGGGATAAGTGAGTGAGAAAACTGGAGGAGTAAACGATAGAGAAGGAGAGAGGGAGTAAAAGTGAGAAAACAAGGAAGACAGAGAGTAAGAGAGAAGGATAAATACAGAGAAAAGGGCAAGATAAATAGAAAGAGCACAATAGGGAGACAGAAAGCACAATAGAGAGAGTAAGGCAGAAGAAAGAAGAGTGAAAGAGAGAGAAACGAAGAAAAAAATGAAAGATAGCGAAAGAAAGTAAGAAAAAGACAGAAAGCTAAGGGAAAGTGAAAAACAGAAGAAAAAAGAGCGAGAGAAAAGATTGGTCTTGAGAAAAGGAGAGATAACGTCAGAAAAAAAGAGAAATAAAAAAGGGAGAGAAGGAGGGACGGTGAATAAATGAAATAGATGAAGATAGAGAAATACAGCTTGAGATTTTATGTCAATTTTACAGGATTGTAAAGGGGTTAAACTAAACAGCGCCCTCTACTGGGGATCTTTATTAGGGTGGCTGTCCATAAATCCTTGAAAAAAAACGAGGCGTCATACGATTACATGATCGCACTACATCACATGGCAATGTCGAGTCGATTTCGGTTCATTGTGCAGCCCTAATGGAGAATGTATTTTTTTCTAGAACATTTTGAAATAAGTGAAAAAAGCCCTTTCTACCCTAAGGCAATAATTACTCACATTTGCTAGAACAGGGGTGTCAAACTCATTTTAACTCAGGGGCCACACGATAGAACAAACATTCTCTTGGGGGCCGAACTAGTAGATTAAAGAGAGAAAAAAAAGAGGTAAAGAAATACGAGAAAGAGGGAGGGAAAAGGAGAGAGCACGGGACAAAGAAAGAAAAAGAGGGAGAGAGCGTGAGAAACCAAAGATAAAAAGTTGTGAGAGAGGGGGAAAAGAGAGGGAGAGGAAGAAAGAAATCCAAAGAGAAAAAGAAAGGCAAAAGGAGAGAATAGAGAAAAAAAAACGCGAAGGGTATGCAGAGAGAAGGAAAAAAGGAAGTTAGAGCAAAAGAGGTTAAAAGACACAGAGAGAGAATGAGACAAAGAGCAACAAAGGAAGAGAAAAAGAGGGACACAAATAGTGAAAGAGACAGAGTGGGAGAAAAGGGGTGGAAAAGAAAGAGAGAGAGAGAGAAATAAATTTAAGTAGAGTGTCTTTGTTTGAGGCACCTGGCTTTGGCAACATTAAGTTGACATATTCCAACCTGCAGCTTGTTTTTCTCTTGCGCTTCTCTGAGTGTTGTCTCGCGGGCCGGATTCAACCCCTTAGCGGGCCTGATCTGGCCCGCGGGCTGCCTGTTTTACACCCCTGTGCCAGAAGGTGGCGGGGCTTAATTAGACAACAATATGAGTTCATGCGAAACGGGAACATCAAAAAATTCTCGGAGGGTTGTGTTTAATCACGTTTTGATGATCGCCTACATAGAAAGACGACGACATCGAGGAAGGCGATCTCCCAGAACACCGGAGAGCTCCTCCTCCCATCGACTTCTCCAAGATCGATCAGTCCAAGCCTGAAAACCTCCTGAAGATGTCCAAGAAGGGTCGGACGCTGATGGTCTTTGCTACGGTTTCAGGAGAACCAACTGAGAAGGAGACTGAGGAGATCACAGGCCTGTGGCAGGGAAGCCTCTTTAATGCCAATTATGACATTCAAAGGTATGAAACAACAGTGGGTAGGCATGTTGATTCTTCAGAATTGTATTTATTAAAATGAAAACACATTTTCTTATTTTTATCATCGGCGTTTTCAGCTAGTTTTGTTGTCACTTTGCTGCAAAGTCAGAAAAAATGAAAAAGAATTCTGTCAGTAATAGTAAAGTATGAATGGATGAAGAATACAACTGAGGTGACATCACAATTAGGCATAAACAAGTCAAGTCATGTTTATTGGTATAGTCCTTAATCACAAAGAGTCTCAAAGGGCTGCACAGACCGAATATTATTGCAAACCACAGACTATTATGACACCATCCCCTGATCTAAAACCTACACGAGGGCAAGTAAAAACCTCAAGTCAAGTCAAGACATGTTAATTTGTTTGGCCCTTAATCACAAAGAGTCTCAAAGGGCTGCGCAGTCCACAGATTATTGCAAACCACAGAGTATTATGACACCATCACCTGATCTAAAACCTACATGAGGGCAAGGAAAAACCTCAAGTCAAGTCAAGACATGTTAATTTGTGACGCCCTTAATCACAAAGAGTCTCAAAGGGCTAGACAGACCACAGATGATTGCAAACCACAGACTATTATGTCACCATCCCCTGATCTAAAACCTACATGAGGGCAAATAATACACAGATATTGTCAACATAAAATATTGTCTATTCATATGCTATAGAATAGAAGTGTGTTTTAAGTTTAGATTTAAACATTTCCACTGAGGTTGCAGATCGAATCGGGAAGAGCATTCCACAGCACTGGGGCCCGAATGGAGAATGCTCTCAAAATCACATCTTAAGCTAACAGGGAGCCAATGCAGGTTAGCTAAAATCGGGGTCATGTGATCCAACTTTCTTGTCTTAGTTAAAAGCCTCGCTGCAGCATTTTGTACCAGCTGAAATCTCTTGATTTTGGACTTGGGGAGACCTGAGAGTAGTGCATTACAGTAGTCGAGACGAGAGGTAACAAACGCGTGAATTCTAATCTCCGCATCGGACTGAGACAGCATAGGGCGAATTTTAGCAATGTTGCGAAGATGGACAAAAGCTGTTCTCGTAATATTCTTAACATGTGTTTGAAAGGACAGATCGGGGTCAAATGTGACACCTAAATTTTTCACTGAGTCACTCTGAGTGATATTACAATATTCAATATTCAGAGCAGTTTTTGAGAACAAGTCACGGCATTTAGATGGATCAATAACTATCATCTCAGTCTTTTCAGAGTTGAGGCGCAAGAAGTTGAGTGACATCCATTCTTTTATCTCAGTGAGGCAGGCCTCCGAATTTCCACAGTTTAGTGTTGCAGATTCCTCCATCGGAAGATATAGTTGAGTGTCATCTGCGTAGCAATGGAAACTGATATTATACTTGCGAATAATATCATCAAGGGGGCCAAGTACTGAACCCTGCGGAACACCACAGATAACACTAAAGGGCTCAGATGTCATTTCAACATATTTAACACAGTGAGTCCTATCTGAGAGGTAGGATCTGACCCATAAGAGGACGGTTCCTGAGAGACCAATCCATTTTTCCAACCGTTATAGTAATATATCATTACACCATCCACTGATCTAAAACCTATATGAGGGTAAGGAAAAACTCAAAAACCTCAACATTGTGAATTTCCTTGCGGGGATGAATAAAGTATCTATCTATCATTAGGTAAATGAAGAAACCTTGAGAAAGGACCGCATATGAGGTAATTCCAGGATGACCAGGCTGCAATGGATGTTGCAATAACAAATACAACACAGATATCGTCAACATAAAATATAGGTTATTCATATGATATAGAGTAGAATTTTGTTTTAAGCTTAGATTTAAACATTTCCACTGAGGTTGCAGATCGAATCTCAGGGAGAAGAGCATTCCATAGCACCGAAGCCCGGATAGAGAACCCTCTCCAAAATGCGGATCTCTTCTTGGCTCTTGGATTACTAGTAGACCCGCATTTTCAGAGCGAAGGCTCTGTACTAGAACATAGGGCAGAATTAAATCTGAAAGATATGAGGGAGCAAGTCCATGTATGATTTTGTATACTACCAACAGAAGCTTGAAATCGCACCTTAAGCTAACAGGGAGCCAATGCAGGTTAGCTAAAATCGGGGTCCTGTGATCAAACTTTCTTGTCTTAGTTAAACAACAAAATACAGTGCAGTGAACAAGTCTTTAATTTCTGTCTTGTTTTTTTTTCTCATATTTATCAGTTCTAAACATTTCCATCCATTAAGTCACCCCAAAATACCAAGCCTAGGGTTACAGTTAGGGCCAATGTAAAAGTGTGAATTAATTCCCCCTTTAACCTGATTGCAATTTTTTTTTTTCTTACTTATGCACCAATAGCTGTAATCAACTGTTTACTTTGTTTTTTTATGAGTATTTGCGACTGCTATGGAGGAATTTTGGTCTACTGTTATTGCAAAATGTTTAACTGAGGTCGCTCAGGCCACATGCAAGGGAGTAAACAACCTCGGTTCTCGACCATAATCCGTTCCAGAACCCGAAATCATTTTTCCCATTAAAAATAATGTAAGTCGTTTTAATCCGTTCCAACACCCTGAATGTTTACCTTGAATGTTTAACGTAAACATAAAGCTAACCCAGGCTAATCGTACGTCCGCGTTATCGTAATCTTCCGTACGAAATATTACGATAACATGAACGTGTAAAAATAAAAAAGGGATAAAGAAAATAATTATGAATAGGATTTCTTACCTTTGTGGTGGTCAGCAGAAGGCGCAGGTGGACGGTGGGGTATTCCCTAGCAAGATCAGACTCTCCACCTCCTTCATCTTTTGCTATTATTTCTTTCTTAAATGCAATAGTTGTACGCACTACTTTTCTTTTTTCACCTGTAGCAACTTTGCTGCTTGCACTGACTTTCTTCGGAGGCATAATTAGGGGCTAAAACACTCCGTTCACCGATATCTAAAGCGAAGGCAAAAAGAAGTGCGCGCGCACGTCATAACAGTTCTTCACGAGGGGTGGGGGCAATCTACACGATCTACACCCGTACGCCGCTCAGCATCGCACCCTAGCGTACGCACTCACGCATTACCGGCGTTCGAACTCCGATTTCTGGACCGAACAGCGAAGCAAGAATTTCTCGAAATTCTTGGTCGGACTCCGATTTGTTCGAACTGAGAGGCGTTCGAAAACCGAGGTTCCACTGTATTTTAATCTGAAATTCTTTTGCAACAAGCAGCAGCTGACAAAATAAATGACTTTTGTTATTTTAACCGATGTGAACAACCTGTTTTCTCATTGCAGATTTGTGGTGGGCTCCAATCGGGTCATTTTCATGTTGAGAGACGGCAGCATGGCCTGGGAAGTTAAAGATTTCCTGCTGACCCAGGAACGCTGCTTGGACGTCACCGTCGAAGGACAGGTCTTCCCCGGGAAGGCCGCTAAAGGCAACGCCGAACCCAAGCAGGAAAACGACGTGAACAACAAGAAGCGCAAAAATAAGACGAAGAGCACTAAGGATAACTTGGAAAGTAACAGAGCCGGTGGTGGAAAACAGGAGCTATGATGCAGTGGCACAAATCTGGATTTGATTTGCTGCTGGGCAACCTGCAGGTTGTACTTCAAGGTTCTATGTCCTAACAGATATTTTGTGTTTAGAGTAGACATCTTTGTTTATTGCGTTCATCACAGTGCTAAAAGTATTTTAGCACCATGACAAATGACTTTGATTTGATTCACGACATGTTAAGAACAAATGATGGTAAAAGGGGACATTTAATTCTAAAAATGCACATAATCAATGACTGAAATTATCCACGTATTAATCTTCAAAACATAAACACATGCTTGTGTATGTTTTTGGGGTTGTACAAATAAACACATCCGAATTTCGTTTTTTCACTCCAGACTTAATAGTGTATTTCTATGAATGGCCTTGAACAGAGCATCCAAGCCAGAGGTGTCCAAGTCAAATGAACTGCAAGTTGAAATATGTCCTATCAGTGTCTGAAACTCATGCCAAAAGTTAGCGGACACCAGGGCAGACAACTCAGAAAAGTTGCCTGCCCAGCCATAAAGTTGCCTGCCCCATTTTTCCCAACTTGAAACACAATAAGACGACTAATCAGAAAAAAAAACTATTGTTGCAAAGTATTAAGGGTTGATAATCAGAATATATAACAGAACAACACTTAATTTAAGTTTATTATAAATTTACTTATAAGATTCATTGCATGTATTTGACATCGCTGTTTTCCATCTGCCATCAGTATGTACCTGTATTGACTCATCTTCATTCATGCGATGTTTGCCTTGCGCCGTCTGCTCCAAGCCACGTGAACTCCTCTTTCCACGTTGCTTTTAATGTACGTTTACGTTTTGTAGCGTCATCAATTTTGTTAGCTTCTTTTGAATCTTTCTTCAGGGGCTGAGCTTTTGGCTTGATTCCTTGTAAGGATATGTCAGAGTATGCAGTTTCCTCATGCGTGAGAAGATAAGCAGGACAATGTGGTTCAGCCTTTAAGCATACAACGTCGCAAAACAACACGGCTCCATTCAATACAACATGGCGATCGACAATTATCAAAAGGAAAAATGGTGCCTGCGTAATGACATTAGACAATGGAAAATGTCTTACCGCAATACCACGAGTAAGTGGGCTATTAAATTGACAAATTTTAACAATTCCTAACCACTTATCCATTTTTCTTGTGTTCCCTGTCTACTTTGGAAAATTATATGCAAATGCACGACTTTATAACGCTCGGGAAAGTCCGGAAGCACCAAGTTATTCGATGCAGGCTTCTAATTGGCTGCCGAGTATGCAAATTGCCAAACAAACCGAAATTCTGAAATTTCCAAAACGAAAGAACGAAGATTTTGGAATAAAACGTTTTATTTGTTAAAAGAAAATATATGTATTTTTTTCTTTTTGGAAAAAGTTGTCGGACACCCGGGCAGAGACGTTTTGTAAGTTGTACGTCCGACGTAAAAGAAGCATGCCCCGGGCGTCCGGGCAGACATTATTTTATATACTGGTCCTATGGATGTTGCCAAAGCCAGGTTCCACCACCAAAGAAAATCACCGAATAGCTCTTTTAACCCTCCCGATGTTCTTATTTTTAGTAAACTTCCCGTGTCCTTCGGGTCAGAATGACCAGCATTCACTAAGCCCCCAATATATTTTCATGCTGTGAGGTGTCGGCTTGGCCTGGAAAGTTAAAAATTCCCTGCTGACCACAGAACGGTGCTTGGACGGTTGAACTCTGGCACGACTTCGCTGCCAATACTCTCGGTTACTTTTTAAAAGCATAGTTTTTGATGGCTCTATTGCCTCTTTTTAGCCAGTGTTTTGGCATTTTGTGGGAACTGAGGCGTTTTGGTTTTTATACTTGGATCTGCCCATTTCTGTGTTTTGTCTCTGTCCGCTAAAGCTAACCTACCTGCTGGTAGTTGGTACTGAAGGATTTTATACATTTGACTATAAAGGATTTTGTACGATCGAATACAAATTACATTTAATGCAAAAGATATTCACTGGCGGGGCTGTGGTGCGAGGTCAGTGCAACCTAGTGGAGAGTATCGTTTACCGGAATGGCGGGAACGGGACGTGAGGCTGATAAGATAATCAGCGCATCCGGACGCGGAGGGGCCCTCATGACGGAGAACAGCAGGCAATGTTTTGAGAAACGCTCAACTGTTTTGAGTTTTCCAGACATCGAGGCGAGGTGGTGGAGCCCACGTGGGGCTTCCCTGGCACGCCCATGGGAGGCGCCGGCACACCATCTTGCAGAAAGACGTGGGCGGAGGGGAGAAGCGAGAGAACTTGAAGAGAGGGTTTCACTGAGACTCAAACGACACTAATTTGGCCATATTCGATGGAGTTTACTTAGTTAAATTGTTTATGAAATTAAATCTGCCCCCGTGTGAAAATGTCGGCTATTCTTGTTCATCTTTTCCGTCAAGAAACGAGCGCGCATTGTTGGGTGAATGTAGGTTGTGTTTGGTTAATGGAGTCAGATAACTAATTCGAACAATTTGGTAAACGGTACATTTGAATAATTAAAACCTAACAGTACCTTGGCCCACCGACTTATTTCCTACATTTCGTCGTCTCAGACTCCGCTGTCGTCATGCCATCACCCAGTTGGTGGAGCCGCTCTAGTATACGGCTACAGAATTCCTCCGGATACGCTGGTATCTGCTGGTGCCCCCGCTTCTGACACTCCGTCACCACCCGGACAGAGCTTTCTTCCCCTCCCGGTTTACTACTCACCTTCCATGCAGAAACTCCGATAGGGTTGCGGATAGCAGTGTATTAGCAGACCTGGCCAGGTCGGCTAATTCCACCCAGTCAATTCCACTGTCCACTTCGGGTCTACACAACATCCACTCATTTTGAAGCAAGGGACATCTCATCCAGGACATCCTCACAGACTGTAAGCTTGACTTTCTTGAACTCAAACGTGGCAACAGCCAAATGACTTTACCCAACTCAACGCATCCACGCCGGCCGGGTTTGTTTACGTCTGCCGTCTCCGTGGCAACTCTCGCGACGGAAATCTCGCAAAAATTCACCGCGAGATATGGAAAGCTCCGACTGTTCCAGTCCTCTCTTCCAAATGCACTGTTAACAAGCTTCCCGGATCCTCTCCTACTGTTATTGTCGCCATTTATTAACTAACCCTAACCAACTTTCCTTGCTTGCTCACTCAACTCTCCACTTTGTCACCTAACAACATACTGCTGGGAGATCTCAAGATTCCCATTGACAATAAAAATCTGCCCCTTACCAGAGACTAAAAACTAGAAAGTTTTAGACTCCACCAATACTTGGTGGTGGCCTGCCTGTAGCTGACCCTCTCCCTATAACAGACCACTTTCTCCTCACATTCAGTGCTCCACTCTATATCACCAAGGTTTATCTCATTCAGGAATCTTAAGGACATTGTTATGTCCCAATCCTGGATTTTCAGCACTGGTGAGCTATTTTCACCTCTTAATCCCAAGACGAGCGCTCTACCTCCAGGTCATTCGGTAGCAGAGGTGTTTTTTGTTTATTTTAGATGATTTTATATTGCATTGAACAATTTTTTTTTGTCTTAAAGCATTGGGTTCTAAACCTATAGACAGCTGACGTGCTTACAGACCTGCTCTGAAAATAGCTCACCAGTGCTGAAAATCCAGGATTGGGACATAAAAATGTCCTTAAGATTCCTGAAGGAGATAAACCTTGGTGATATAATTGCTGAAAGACAGAGTGGAGCACTGAATGTGAGTGGAACCCAATGCTTTAAGACAAAAAAAAATTGTTCAATGCAATATAAAATCATCTAAAAAAAAAAAAACACCTATGCTACCAAATGACTAGGAGGTAGAGCGCTCGTCTTGGGATCAAGAGGTCTCAGGTTTGATCCCTGGCTCCTCTGTGTTATATGTCGAAGAGTCCTTGGGCAAGACACTGAATCATGCCCCTGATAAGCAGGTAGTTGCCTTGCATGGCTCACACTGCTATCGGTGTGTGTGTGAATGGGTAAGCGTGAAGCACATTGTAAAGCGCTTTGGGAGATCTTCATTGACTTGAAAAGCGCTATATAAATGCAGACCATTTACATAAGACACAATTAAATCATTATGATATTCGTTGTTATGTAAACCTTAATTTGAACCTTTTTTGTCCCAGGCGTCATTTTGACCCAAAGGCCATCTTGGTAAGTTTTTTTTTGTACAACTTAGATGAAAATGTGAACTAAAACAGCATTTCATTGTTTATACTGTTGGGGCCAAACTTCCTACCAATATTCCCACATCTCCCTCTTTAAGTCAGTTACCCACATTTCTTTTTAACAACTTCAGAAGAGCATTAATAACTAAAATAAGACTAGTTATTTTTACCTGTCTTCTGATAATGCACCCTGTTCAAGTCAAAGTAGGAGTCTCTGGAAATACCATGATGTGGGATCCGTTTCTCCTTAGACTTTCTGAGGGTATCTTGATGTTGTAGGACCTCGGTGTCCGGGCTGGGCCTATGATGACCCCAGGTTGTGCTGTGGTCTTCACCCAGACTCTGTCCTGGTCTCTCGGCTCCTGTCTCTTGTGTGTGTGTCTACCAGGTAATTATTTCAGAGGACCTTCAGGAAGTGGGCCTTCCCCATGACAGCCATAATGTGGTTTCGAAATGTGCACGTCCTGGAGTTTGAAGGAGTGGACTCTTCACAGTTTCTATGATGATGAAATTGTTTGTGATTTAAATTCAGATTCAGATATACTTTGTCATTCTTGTACATGTGTATACAAAACGAAATGTCGATACATCTGACCCGCACAGTTTCCTTGAATGTACAGATATAAATAAAATGTTGTATTGAGTTGGAGTATTGAAGTACTAATAATATACTAAATAATTATAGCTATGTATAGTATTATACAGTAGTGCAAAGAGTGCAAGAGGAGCAGCTAACCAGATGTGCAAAATGGGCAGTCAGGTAAACAAGTCACTATACAATAACAATGGAGTACGGTAGTGCAGAGGAGAACAGATGTGCAAAGGAGTGGCTAGGTATAGAGAACTGCCAGTAGTGCGCGGACAAGAAAAACAAACAGATGTACAGATTGGGGCGGCGGTAGAGCGCTCGTCTTGGGATCAAGGGATCCTAGTTCGAATCCCAGCTCGTCCATGTTAGATGTCGAAGTGTCCTTGGGTAAGACACTGAACCCCTAATACCCCCAATAAGCAGGTTAGCGCCATTTCACCATTTAAAAAGCCTTTTTTTAAATTTTTTAGATATTTTCCCGTAATAACAGCACGTATTGAAGACAAGGGAATGTAGACAAGACACATTCCCTGCATGAAAACCAGGTAAAATTAAGTTATGATTGATTTTCAATGTACATACATTGCCTTAACGGGGACGTTGACCCGACCAATATGGCCGCACGCTAGTCAGTGGGCTGCTACGCGGCGCCGACGTATCTAGTTGTCTTTATCTGTGTGTGCAACAAGTTGGCCAACCAGAAGGCCATTAAAACAAATATTTCCAAACATTTTGGCATTTAATGTAACTTTTTGTTCCACCCCTGGCATCTTTAAACTTTACTTTATTTATTTCAGTTTGAGTGTACTATTTACACAACACGGTGGTTTATATGGCAATGTACTGTAAATGCGAATGATCAGTAATGAAAAAAAAGGTTGGCATCCCAGTTAGTGAGAACTGTAGCGACACCCCTGGGGTTGGAGGACAACTGCAGCACATTTGATACAATGCGTGTGTCTCCAATGAGTTTCGTTTATCTAAAAAGGGTCCATAAACTCATGTCACATACAATAATATTTTAGCAAATATAATTCTCAATGTCTGTTCCCAGAAGGGCTTTATCAGAAAAAACATACATAAAATACACAATATTACAAATAGCAGAGGCTACAGGTGGTCTCATATCTGATTTATATAGAGCTTACAAGTCAATGAAGACCTCCCAAAGCGCTTTACAATGTGCTTCACATTCACACACACACTCACACACCGATAGCGGTGCCAGCCATGCAAGGCAACCAGCTACCTGCTCATCGAGGATTTCAGGAATCGAACCTGCGACTCCAAGACGAGAGCTTTGAATGAATGAATGAATGAATGAATGAAAACTTTATTTCGAACATTAAAATAAAAAAGAATAAACAATCACTCAACAATAAATAAAGGTTACATAATATGTTCAAAAAGGGTAGTAGGAATATTTCTTACCCCTTTATCTTACCTATTAAATACACCAATGATAATAACAACAATAGTAATAGTATTTATAATAACAGTTCTGATAAAACAATAGCAACAATAACAACAAAGTTAACCAAAGTTCTAGACGCACTATTCCCAATCTCTCGTATCACTCATACCCCATTTTATTCATCTCTTTATTCCGCCAGTCATGTTTTTATGTATTTAAATTCGAACAAGTGAATAGTTGGACATTGTTTGCTCTTTTCTTGTAAATTGTTCCAAAGTTGGACTCCACACACAGACACACACATACTTTTCCTGGTGGTTCTCACCTTTGGGATTATGAATTCACTACAGCCCCTTAAGCTATAGTAAATTAATTTACCTCCTGAGCTACTGCCGTCTTTCTGCTGCAGTATAAAAGCACTTTTAGTTACTTTTCGTTGGTGTTTCTTTCTGTAATTATTTCTTGTGATAGAAAATGCAGGTGTACTTGGTTTTTTCTACTACACAATACGAGCCCGACTGTAGTATTTTTATTAGTGCGTAAATATAAACCATATTGTAAAAAGTAATTAGGAGGGTGATTTGCCTTTACCTGTGCAGTCCTTTGAGACTTTTGAGATGAAGGGCTATACAAATAAACAGGGTTGGGTAGGGTTACTTTACCTTGATTACTTTCAATTACTTTTGGATGACTCCAATACCAAATATGCTCATAAAAGACAAAAGAAACTAAATATGAATAAAATGACTAAATTTTGTGCAGGCTTGGGGAGTAACGGAATACATGGAAAGGCAAAAATGATGTTGGCAAGCTGTTTGGATTTATTTTCATTTTGTTTCTGTCGCATTTGATGTTTGTTTTGCAGGTGATCAAAGAGATCAAAGCCAGGAGAGAAAGCTTACCACGTGTTGTGAGTCATCATTTTATTTATATTAAGTTTCTTTTGTCTTTTATTAGCATATTTGGTTTGGGAGTAATCCAAGAGAGGGCAGCACGGCAGTGGTTAGCGCGTGTGCGGCACAGTTCTAAAGTCTTGGGAACCTCCTGTGTGGGTTCAAATCCAACTTACTGTGTGGAGTTTGTATGTTCTCCCCATGTTTGCGTGGGTTTCCCCTGGGCACTCCGGTTTCCTCCCAAGTACCAAAGACATGCATTTCAGGTGGATTGCCCGGTCCAAATTGTCCCTAGGTGTGAATGAGCGAGCGAGTTGTCTGTCCCTGTGTGCCCTGCGATTGGCTGGCAAGCAGTTCAGGGTGTCCCCTGCCCACTGCCAGATGATTGCTGGGATGGGCTCCACCACCCCCGCGACCCTACTGAGGAGAACAGCAGCTAATGAGATGAGAAATGAGATGAGTAATCCAAAAGTAATTAAAAGTAATCCAGTTAAAGTAACCCTACCCAACCCTGCAAATAAACATGACTTGGCTTTCTCACCAAGTTTGAAAGGTACAAAACACGGAAGGGTTTCCCCACAACCTGCTTTTATTTTGGTAACTTCCGGTAAACGTTAGTTCCATGGGTTGGCGGTCCACTTGACTTGGGGATGTTTATGGCAGAACGGCGAAGAGTTTACGGCCGCCGTAACAACTTTTAGACCCCGCGATCCTCCGATCGCCCCACGGAGTCCGTTTACGAAGTTCTCCCCCTGAAACCGAAGAGAGTTTATCTTCCGCGAAATGTCTCCACGTCTTCCTGCAAGTTGTCTCACTCCAGCCGCCGTTCCTTGCGACCACACCCTCGTCGTCCTGCAGCGGGAGCGCACAACTCCGCTTTGAATTTAAGGGGAATAACGGCCGCTTGTTTTCTTTTTTTACTCCCGGAGGACAGCTCGGAATGTTTTCCCGAGCGAATAATCCTCCAGAACACCGCCGATCGTTATGGAGGTAGAATCCGCCCGGCCTCGTGTAAAACGCCAGGGAGGAGTTGGACATGCGAGCGATGGACTCCAAGCTGTCGCTAGCGTTTCACCCGGATTTGGGTTTTAAGAAGACCAGGTTGAAACTGCATGCCGGAGTGGATGGACTTTAAGGATCCCGTCTGCAGAGAGGGATTCATGATGGCACTGGGGGGAAAGCCATCTTTTCTAGCTGTCCAGAAATTGGGTGGTGGCCTGCCTTTAGCGACCCTCAGTTCTCCAGACCGTTCAAACTTCTCGAGAACCAGTAGGGCTAGGTGCTCTTCTGAAATCTTCCCTCTTTCCAGTCGACATAACTTCTTTTCAAGATTTGGAACCCAAATTCATCCAAGAAATCCCTGATTTCCAATCGAAACAGTAGTTTCAAAAAAAGGTCTTATTTTGATCTTTCTGTTGAATTTTAGGACCCTTGACAAAGTTTATGACGTTTGAATGTGTCTGTTCCGCAACAGTTTAGGACCAATTTATTTGTACTGAGGGCAATACCGAGCGTACGGATACTATGTAATCACAGTAGTGTAGTACATAGTTTCCCCTGCTACCATTGTTTAGTAGTACTGACTACAGTGTACCACCATTTATTTTGATAATATGATATAAAATATATCACATATTCGTCCAATTGGTTTTGAAATTGGCGTATTCCACGAAAGAACATTATAGTTTGAGGCAGCAGTAACGAAAGGGATCGATAGTTAACGAGTTGTCTGGTCACCCTCACCTACTATGGCTAGTAGTGGGTCCGGCAAATCGACTAGTGAGAAATCCTCCAGCACGCCGTGCGGTAGTTTTCAGCAGAGAAAACGTCTTTCTTCCATCTGCGACACGTGCAAGGGGAAGATGCAGCTGGTCGCCGACCTGCTCCTGCTTTCCAGCGAGACCAGGCCGGTCTTGACTTCAGAAGGCGTGGCCCTGGCCGATACCTTCGACCAGTGCCGCGATACGGTCATCGCGCGCACCAAGCAGGTTTCTATTCTCACTCACGACATTCAAAGCCACCTGAACATGGGCCGGTTCATAGAAGTGGGGGATCGTCTCTTGGAGATGGCCGACTTGGTTGTTTCTTTGACGGAGTGCTCCGCCCACGCCGCGTACCTGGCGGCTGTGGAGACGACCGGCTCGCAGCCTTGTTCGCCAGGTCTGGTGGACCGCTACAAAGTAACCCGTTGCCGGCACGAGGTGGAACAAAGCTGCGTGGTGCTCCGAGTCGCACCCCTGCCGGACCTTACTCCCCAACTGCTCCTGGAGATCTCCCAGAACATCTCCACCAACCTCAAGACTCTGACCGACATCTCGTCCCTCGCCAGCGAAAGGTCCAGGGACCGCTTTGGAAAAGAGCAGTTCAAGATGAGTGTCAAGAGCATGAGTACCAGCGGGACCGCCTTTCTGGCTTGCGTGAAAGAGGTGAAAACTCAGCCGAGCGAGCTGACTCGGAATCGTTGCGTCCTGTTCAGTGCCGCCCTGATCCACTCTGTCAACGCGCTGGTCGGCTTTGCGACAGAGCCCCAGTTCCTGGGACGGGCCGCCAACATCTCCACGGAAGGGAAAAGTGTACAGACTGCCGTTTTAGGAGGTGCCATGAGCGTGGTTTCGGCTTGTATCCTCCTCACCCAGGGACTTCGGGATGTCGCCCAGCACTCTGAGAGCAGCGCCAAAATGGCTGACTATTGGGAACGGCTACGGAACTCTGCATGCGCCGTGTCAGACGGCTGCACCCTGCTCACACAGGCACTCCGAGAGCGTTCATCACCGAGGACTCTGCCCCCAGTTAACTCTCAATCTGTAACTTAGAACCAAGGGAGTCTTTGTATGTTTTTGGGGGTCTATAGCGGTCTAATATGACCATACCAAACGGGCATATATTCTCTGGTTTTGCTCATCAGGATATGGAAAAGTGTTTTAAGTTTGTTCATGAACTCTTAACTCCTGGGTTGTGTTATGCTGGTTGTGGCATACCTAGGTAATCAGGCCATTTTGGTCCTCAAAAGTGGGCTTCCGGCTCTCTTTCACTAACTGACACCGTCCTCCTAACTTGAACAGTCTATTTTATCAAATGCCAGTCTCCAAGGATGGACGTAGCCTTGTTTGTGAAACCATCATTGACTTTCTCTCCCTCGGTTGGCGTGTTTTTGGGGTTTTTCAATGTGTGTGAATCTACTTGGTAAAAACATCTGTAAAAGTGTGCCATATTTTTATTTTCTTCACATTTTTTTAGACTTAGCACAGTATTTCATGTTTGACCTGGCAATTAATGGAGTATTTATTTCCAAAATTAAATGTTTTTCCCGATACGCTTTTGTTTTTGTTTGCTAACAGTGTAGGCAACTACTCTTTGTATAAGTACAGTGATCCTTGGTTTATATCAGGGTTCAGGTTCTAAAAAGAGCCCGTAAAAAGCAAAATCTGTGACTAGAAACTACATATATATTTTATTTTTTACAATCCTTATACAGCATTGTAATCAAAGAACAGAACATTTTACAGGCTCAACTATTCCTTTGATGAATAATAATATATGCTGTAAACATTTGTTTATGACCAATAACTACTATCTCTTGGATTGTTTAGTCAATCAGAATGCAGAACACTGCACAATGCTAATCTGTGAAGTAGTGAAACTGTTAAAAGTTAGCAAGGGATCACTGTCTATCTAAATGACATTTGGGCCTAACAATGGTCTGTTACTTAGCTCTGTTCTAGTATAATCAATAGTCTCTTGCACAGGTATATAAATATATACAAAACACATAGGTTAATACTTTAAGTACTGTGTTATTGAAATGAATCTGATGAAAGTAAAATGTTTTTAGAATATTTTTTCAGTCTTAATAATCTAAAAGTCAGAAGCTACTTCACAGTCTACCTACAGTAAAATCAATTATCTACCTATCCAGACATCTATCTAGCCATATACCCTGGTCATATGCCTCAAGAGGGGTGACCGACAGCAAGACAAACACATACAAAAACAAAGAAAATAAAAAAGGGAAAAATAGCAAAAAACACACAAAACATTTTTGTGAACCCAAATGCCCAAACATGCTTCCGTCCCTCCAGATGAAACGGGACACCAGAAAGCGGCCATGTCACTCGGGTCAGGGTGACACAACACACTCTTCTCTTCACCTGACAGCTTTCACTGGTTTACCCCTGCCGCATCATATGGATGCCCTGCCCATCCCTTAGAACGCATCTAAACATCCCACTATCCTTTTACAACACCTCTCCACTTTATATAAAATCATAGATGTAATGGTTGTGAGAATTTTATTAGACAAGCTAATAGTCAAGTCACGTTTATTTGTATAGCCCTTAATTACAAGGAGTCTCAGAGGGCTTCACAGACCACAGATAATTGCAAACCAAAGACTATCATTACACCATCCCCTGATCTAAAACCGACATGAGGGTAAGGAAAAACTCAAAAACCTCAACATAAGGAAAATGAAGAAACCTTAAGAAGGGATGTGAAAGTATTTAAAATTATAATCTGACAGTACAGCAGTTATTTGGAAAAAAAAACACAACTCTCGTCATTTTTCAGGACAGTCTTTAAATTAGCACCAAATCATTTAGAAAAAAACGTAAAGGGACAGTATGTACTAATTGACGGCTAACTATCGCTCTATGGTGCATACATATCAACCTCAGCCAATTACTCCACTTATTGAGTGCAGTTCCCCTTTTTAACCAAATACAAACCATACAAACATAATGAGGCACCTATTTACTCACCAGAATAAAAACAAAAGAAAATTTATGTAAAACAAGCTTATTTTATTTCCCAAATAACTCAATTCTTTCAGCATCTTTCTCAGTTCTTTCCCTACTTTCAGTAAATCTAGCCTTGCTTATTATACGTAGCAGTAAAAGACCAAAAAATGCCATATAAAAATATAATTTGTTGAAAATGATCAAAAAATGTATAAAGTACGTGGAAAATGTATTTGTTTTTGTAGATGATATGCAGCTCTAAAATGAAAATTTATGTCTTTACTATGTTGTAATTATAAAAAGTTGAGTTAAAATAAGCTCAGTAAACCAATACCCGCATACCCCACGTTGGAGAACCCTGGTGTAGTGCAACCGAAATCGAGTGCTAAAAAACACAAGGGAGAATACAAACGACGGAGACTCAAAAGTTACAGAAAAAGCACCATTTTCTTCTTTTTTTGCCCAGTTTTATTAAGGTTTTTGTGGACCTGTAGCAGCAAGATGGCGGACAATTCTGTCAGCTCCCTTCAGGTGAGGCTCATTTTATGTAAAATAATTACAAATTTCTCGAACAACGAGGATTAAAAAAAAAAAAAAAAAGCAGTTTTATGTAGTATTTCTGCTTAGTATATACATCAATATTGTTTTGTTTTTTTAAAGGTACTGTATTTTCCAGACTATAAGTCGCATAGTCATTCATAGTTTGGTCCAGGGTGGAACTTACACTCCGGTAAGATTTACATTTTAAATTCTGAATGTAACCGCGGTGTACCTGTCCCACCAAAGATCCACATTCACGCTGGACTGGATGATGATTTTTTTTTAAATACAATTTCTGCAGATGAAATGAGTCACAACATTAGCTTTTCTGCTGGCTTTGATCTCGTTAGCAGCTCTCTCTGTAGACTGCCCAACAAAGCATATCAAAGAGCTTTCTTTTCTGTTTACATAAAATACATTTTAGAATATCACAATACATTTTTACATCCATTTTAACAAGATACTTTTAACAAGAGATCGTATAGTGGATTTTTAACGTTTACAATGAATTCAACATATTTGTCTTTAGTCTGAATTTTAACCAACATCATCCTTTTTAATATATATGAGAAAATAGAAATAAGAACAATAATGAGTATAAAAACGGGTACAATTTACCTGCAGATGAAATGAGTCACAACATTGGCTTTTCTGCTGGCTTTGATCTCTACAAGGGGAATTAACATTTTAGTAAAACCGAAACAAAACGAAAATAAATCCAAACAGCTTGACAACATCAATCACATTACTGCGCATGTTGAGAGATTTGTCAGCTGTGGTTATAATGTTTAAAATTAACTTCTTTTGTGGAGCACCAAAAGATGTGTCTTACCGTTAGCAGCTCTCTCTGTAGACTGCCAACAAACCCCGCCTCCCGGTCACATGTCAGAAGCCAAAACCAAACCCCACCCCATACCAGCAGGTGGCACTGTTGGACTCATCACTGCGGGACACTTACCAAAAACTATACACATATTTCAGCAGGAATTTCAATAAAACAAAAGTTATTATTATTAAGACAAGACTGTATTATTGAGTTTTTAATTCGTTATTACTGGTACTGTATATCACTTCACATGTTATTTTCACACTGAATCACAAGAGGGCGCTCTAGGTCTGTGTTGATAGTTGCAACCTTGCCTTTTTGTGTGGAGGACGTTTTTCGAAGCGGAAGGAGGAAGCGAAGCGGCTTATGGTCTTCCTTCTGAGTTGGAGGAGTCGTTTACCCGTAAAAGTGATAGAGGATGAAGATTTCATTGGATTTAGCGATTTGGAGTGAAGCTAGTAGTTGGGTAAGCATGTTATACATGCTAGTTATCCGAATAACTTTTAATATGCCAGTACTGACTAGCGTGTCGAAGATATGAGTAATGTAGCATTTTGTGCTGTTTTACTTCTTATTTTAAATTGTCTTTCAAGTTGATGTACGTTTTTTAACGTTAGGGTTTTATCATATAAATTCACCACTAAAATGCGACTTATACTCCGAGCGCGACTTATATACTTTATTCATTCCCGTAGGGAAATTCACACTTCCAGCAGTATCCTTGTTGATTATTAACAGATTAACAGGATGGCCTCGGGGTGCTGTGTTTGTAGTTTAGCAACAGCGGAGTGGATGACATCACACGCTAGGCCAAAAGTTCGACGTCCCTGCAGCAGATGGAAATCTTTGTGCCCAGGGTTACACCACCTCGTGTTCTCGTAGATAGCGAGTCCACCTCCTCTCCGCTTCCTGCAGGCTTTTGTGTCTCTGTCTGACCTAACAGCGCTGAAGCCGGGTAGCTCCACGTTAGCGTCCGGGATGCTAGACGTGAGCCACGTTTCCGTTAAACACAGCAAACTGCACTTCCTGTACGATTGAATGTTTTTCACCAGCACGGCCAGTTTGTCGGTCTTATTTGGTAGAGAGTTCACATTTACTATGATTACGGACAGTATCAAAGACATATAACGCCGCTTAGCTAGCTCCGGCTCTGCATCCATGATACGGCCCCTTCATCACACCGGCACGAGATTTCTTCAAGGAGTTAATTCCTCGAATAAACACATTTTTGTGCGTTAAAACCTTAAAACCCATACTCATAGGATAGAAATTAATCCAAAGTGTAGTTGTCAAACAAGACGAAAAACACTGAAGATAGAAGCAGACACTAAAACCAATTAACCACAAAAAGAGCGAAATAACTTGGAGCTGCTGGAAAGTATTCTTAATTAAGCATTTTTTTGGCTGGTGCGACTTATACTCCAGAGACTCATAGCCTGGAAAATACTGTAATCTATTTTTTGGACCACTAGGAGGCACTAAGTAATACACACTGTCCATTTAACAATGTTTAAGACAAAACAGTTGCACTCCAAATACGTTTTATTTATCTTTAACTCTTTTGCTATTGCAATGTAGTCACCAGTTTTCCTATTTGTTCGTCAGTTATGGTTTCTTCTTCTGTTTGTTTTTAGCATCTCAGCCATACTGCTCATGTCCCAGGTTTTCCAAGTCAAACTTTTGGTCTTCAAGAGGAAACGTGTCGACTGCGCTATCAGGAGTGGTTTCCTTTACGAGACAAAAGACTTGAGTTATAATTGCAGTCGGCCATTTCCTGCTCCAAGAGGAAAAAGCCTTTGCTTACCCGTTTGCCTGGGGGGCCCCTGACCCAGAGTGGCGGGGGTTGCCATTTTTTCTACAAAATTTGAAGGAATACAGATAACTAGTAGTGTGTTATTGAAAAAAAAAAGTCCGGAATGACGTTTCAGTGTTTGTAGCAGGTTAAAACTAAACACAATAGAAACTAGGTATGCTATATAAGATGTGTTGTAGTAACCCAATAAGAGAAATGGATCCTGGTTGAATAATATATTATCTTTGCCAGATTGAGTGACAGATTAAGGATTCTAGTGTTGCAACTGAGTTCACAATAGTAGACCTTAGCCAAGAAGTTGGATTATTCACCTTTCTTTAGGGAACCTGGTTCATGGCCCTCTATACGAGGGGTGGGCAATTACTTGGAGTCAGGGGCCGCATTTGGTTTAAAAAATGTGGCCACAGGGGCTGATCCTGGACACCGATCCAAGTTTTTTTCATTTATGATTGTATATGTGTATATTCATGCAGACATCCACCTGTAATGTTTAAATTTGTTTTGAAATAGATTAGTTTCATCAAATATGTTTTGAAACGCTCAGAATGAAAACATTATATATTAAGTCCCTGTTTTAAGCACTGTTAGGTTTGTAGTAAACAGTAGCTATATTTTTCATTTTTTTTTAGAATATATCCGTAGTTTTATTGTAGTATTTCTGCAGGAATAGTTTTCAAAACATTACTGTAGTTTATTAGTATTTCTGCAGTTGTATTTTGTAATATTTCTGTAGTTTCTTTTAAAGTATTTCCATATAAGAATTTCTGTAGTATTTTGTTATATTTCTGTAGTAATATTTTGTACTTATATTTTAGTGTTAATATTGTAGTATTTTTGCAGAAGTATTTATGAAGTAATTCCATAGGAGTATTCTGTAGTATTTATGTAAAATTACTGTAGTTTTATTTTCGATGAATTTTGTTGTATTTTTGTAGTATTTCCACAGTAGTAGTTCTGTAATATTTCTTTAGTATCTATGGACTTTCTTTTAAGGTATTTCCATATTAGAATTTCTGTAGCACATCTGTAGTATTTTTGTTTTACTCACATTTGTTTTATAAAACAAAAATACTACTCCAGAAATATAACTTTAGTGTTAATATTGTATTTTTGCACAGGTATTTACAAAGTAATTCAATAGGAGTATTCTGTAGTATTTCTGTAAAATTACTGTAGTTTTATTTTTGTAGAATTTTGTTAGTCGTGTTTTTGTAGTATTTCCACACTAGTATTTCTGTAATATTTCTGTAGTTTATGTAGTATTTCCATATGACAATTTCTGTAGTATTTTGTTCTATTTCTGTAGTAGTCTTTTTGTATTACACTACTGTAGTGTTAATATTGTATTATTTTTGCAGAGGTATTTACTAAGTAATTCAATAGGAGTATTCTGTAGTATTTCTGTAAAATTACTGTAGTTTTATTTTGTAGAATTTTATTAGTCGTATTTTTGTAGTATTTCCACACTAGTATTTCTGTAGTTTATGTAGTATTTCCATATGAGAATTTCTGTAGTATTTTGTTCTATTTCTGTAGTAGTCTTTTTGTATTACACTACTGTAGTGTTAATATTGTATTATTTTTGCAGAAGTATTTATAAAGTAATTCCATAGGCGTATTCTGTAGTATGTATGTAAAACTACTCTGGTTTTATTTTTGTAGAATTTTGTTAGTACTTTTGTAGTTTGTCTGCAGCAGTATTTTGTCGTATTTCCACAGTAATATTTCTGTAGTATCTATGTAGTTTATTTTAAAGTATTTCCATATTAGAATTTCTGTCGTATACCTGTAGTATTTTGTTATACTTCTGAAGTAATATTTTTGTATTACTGTAGTTTTAATATTGTAGTATTTTTGCAGAGGTATTTATGAAGTAATTCTATAGTATTCTGTAGTATTTTTGTAAAATTTTGTTCGTAGTATTTCCACAGTAGTATTTCTGTAGTATCTATCTTTCTTTTCAAGTATTTCCATATTAGAATTTCTGTAGTATTTATGTTATATAGTTTTAATATTGTAATATTTTTGTCGAAGTATTTATGAGGTAATTCCATAGGAGTATTCTTCAGTATTTATGTAATATTACTTTAGTTTTATTTTTGTTGAATTTAGTCAGTAGTATTTTTGTAATATATCTGTAATTGTATTTTTGTAGTGATATTTTCTCGAGTATTTTTGTATTGTAGATTTACTGTTAAAGATTTCTTCTGAAGTACTAAAAAAATACTATATGTAGTATTTTCATAGGAGTATTTTCTATTATTTCTGTGGTAGTATTTCTGTATTATATAATTACTGTATTAGTATTTCTATATTTTTTTATTTTTCGGAACGAGAGCAAGATAAAATATTTGGTCCCTGTTTTTTAGCACTAAATTTGCACACCTTGAGATTAATGACACGCACACACTTTTATCAGTAAGTTTTTATAATGCTCATTATTTTAACACAACTTTTAGTTTAAAAACAAATCATTTTCTAATCCGCTTCTCATGCATTCTAAAGAAATCAGCAAAAATTCAAAAGCATTGTTCACTCTCAGCATTTACTCACATTTGTTTTAAAAATCACAAGTCTGGTTTCTAAAACCAATACAAGCCAAAATCTCAAATGGGAGACGACCCTTCAAGACGTCATTCACAATGCTCATCACTTTATTTTGACACAATTTAGTTAACCTTTCTTCTCGGACTCTTCTCAAGCGTTCTTAAAGTCCCAGTGTGTAATGTTTAACTGTTGAAAACCAGGAAATAAAAAGCCAGAAAACAAGGCGGCAACCACTCGTAGGGATTCCACTATGAAATGAAATGATCTGCATTTATATAGCGCTTTTCAAGTCAATGACTTCCCAAAGCGCTTTACATTGTGCTCCACATTACCCCTGCTTATTGGGGGTATTAGGGGTTCAGTGTCTTACCCAAGGACACTTCGACATGTAACACGGACGAGCCGGGATTCGAACTGGGATCCCTTGATCCCAAGACGAGCGCTCTACCTCCTGAGCTACTGCCGCCCCAAAGAAGAAGCGAAACAATTTTCTCGACCTGATTTTTTTTTTTTTTCATAAAAATGAACATTGGAATGATACTTTCATGTATGTTTGCCTAGTATTAAAATCACATTTTTTTTTACTAATTTAAGGTTTTTTTTGTACCCCTAAGACTAAAATATTACACTCTCCCTTAAGCCATCAGCAAAAATTCAATAGCATTGTTTACTCTCAGCGTTTACACACATTATTGTCTCGAAAAGCTCAAGTATAGTTTGTTAAAGAAATCCTGCCTAATGTCAGTGTCTGAAACTCAGGACAAAAAGTTGCCGGACACCAGGGCAGACAACGACTAATCGCAAAAGAAAAAAAAAAAAAACATTGTTACAAAGTATTAAGGATTGATAATCAATATATAACAGAACAACACTTTAAAATTAAGTTGATTATAAATCTACTTATAACATTCATTGCATGTTTTCCATCTGCCATCCGTATGTACCTGTATTTACTCATCTTCGTTCATGCAATGTTTACGTTGCGTCGTCTGCTACAAGTCACGTGAACTCCTCTTTCCACGATGCTTTTAATGTACGTTTGCGTTTTGTAGCGCCATTAATTTTGTTAGCTTCTTTTGAATATTTCGTCTGGGGCTGAGGTTTTTGCTCGATTCCTAACCACTTTTTTTATTTTTTTTGTGTTCTCTGTGCGTCTATACTTTGGAAAATGATATGTAAATGCACGACCTTATAACGCTCGGGTAAGCCCGGAAGCACGAAGTTATTCGATGCAGGCTTCTGATTGGCTGCAGAGTATGCAAATTGCCAAACGAACCGAAATTTCCAAACCGAACGAAGATTTCAAAATCAGCACAAAGCAAACGTTGGATTAGAAAAAAAAAATCTTTCTTTTTTTCTTTTTTGAAAAAGTTGTCGGCCACTCGGGCGGAGACGTTTTGTAAGTTGTACGGTCGACGTAAAAGATGCATGCCCCGGGCGTCCGGGCAGACATTATTTCAGACACTGCTAATGTGAATGAAAACCAGTGCCAAAAGCAGCAAGATGCCAGACAAACACAGTGGCAATCATTCTAATGGAGATTCCCTGATGTAAAATAACATTTTCTTGACCTCATGGGCGCCACCAGGCTGTACTTGCCCAAGACACACCATAGAAATGGTGCCCCTACAACTATAGTGGTTAAGGGATCCAACCAACTATAATCGTTTTGCCTAGTATTCAAATCAGAGTTTTATGTACACCTAGGAGGCGCTAAAAATGACACACTGTCCTTTAAGTGACCAGCAAAAATTCATCAGCATTGTTTAACTTTCAGGATTTACACTAAGTCTTGTTTAAAAAATTATAATCAGTCTAGTTAGTAAAACAAACAAGGCAAAATAGCAAATGGGAAGCAATGCTTCCAAACAATAATGAGGTGCCTACTGCAGAACCTTAATAGGGGGGATATTGTTATTTAGTGTCATTCCCAAGGACACTTCCAATGTCGACCCTTAGGGGTGGAAGACAGTCATTGCCATTCTTTAAAAAAAGCAAATACTCTTAATGTTCCGTAATAATATCAGTTTCCTTGATTCAGGAGGAGTCAAACATGATTGGTGCTTTTTATGACTATGGAATAGTTCATTTGTTTTTGCCTAAGGTTCGTTGTTTTTCGGCATGTTCAACTATCTTTTCTTCCACATAGAGACCCTTTCGGCGGCGAACGGCATTCATATATTTGAGGGCCTGGTTGGCGGAGTCGGCCTTTTCTCCAAAATGAAGGTACTCCTCCTCTGTGGTCGGAACCCAGTATGGATCGCTGCTGATCACCTGAGAATGAAGGGCAGATTGAGTCGAAAAATGGATGAGTGATAATCACGTGAGCAACATAGAATAGAAATGACATCAAAGGTATCGGTCTCACCCGGCCCCCTGAATAATAAAGTAAATTGGAGAACATAAATCGTTCACCTGGAATTAAAAATTCTGAGGCGTCACTACAAAATTATAAAAACTAATCCTAAATGTACTTGTTTGTATGTATTCTTTTAAAGCAATGCAAAAAAACAAAACAAAAACAAACAAAAAAATCTCACCTAACTGGGAAAACAATTATTATTTTACCAGGTATTTCTCTTCACTTAAATATATACATATATATTACAAATATATATTTATATCATGGTTCACGGATCCCTCAACTGCGTGGGTCGTCGGGGCACCAATGAGGACTTTGTATGTACATATATAGAGAGAGAGCGAGAGACAGAGAGAGAGAGCGAGAGACAGAGAGAGAGAGACAGGGACAGAGAGAGAGAGAGAGAGAGAGACAGACCAAGAGAGGGACAGAGATGGACAGAGACAGAGAGACAGAGAAAGAAAGAGAGAGAACGAGAGAGCGAGACCGAGACAAAGACCGATAGAGAGAGAGAGACAGAGGGAGACCAAGAGAGAGACAGAGAGAGAGAGACAGACCAAGAAAGAGAGAGAGAGAGAGAGAGAGAGACCAAGAGAAAGACTGATAGAGAGACAGAGAGAGACCAAGAGACAGACCGAGAGAGAGAGAAAGAGAGAGAGAGACCAAGAGAAAGACCGAGAGAGAAACAGAGAGAGATGGAGAGAGACACCGAGGGAGACAGAGAGAGACCGATAGAGACCGAGAGAGAGAGAGAGACAGAGACCGAGAGAGTCTGAGAAAGACAGAGAGAGACAGAGACAAAAACAAACAGAGACCGTGACAGAGAGAGACAATGAGACTCCTCGCTACATAGCATTTTGGCCATCACCGTTTCACTCCTTTGCTAGAAACATATACTCCGTTTAAAGAACGGATGCTTCCCGCGCCACCGAGGAACATTTCCGACAGTCAAGATTCAAGCTAGTTGCCCAGGCCCCCTTGACTTAAGATCTCTGATGCCGATTAGCCAATTCATCTTATAGTCTTTCATACTGTAATGTGACCGGACACATGCTCTGCGTTCCTTCTGCATCTCGTCAAGACGATTTTGTGTCCTGTCACCTTAACTATTACTCTCTCTGCCTACTGTTTACCTTTAAAATATAACCGTTCTCTATTCGTCTTGCTCTCAGCCAGTAAATTGGCAAGTATGCTTTAATGAAGGCGTGTTCAAAAATAAACAAAAGGTGCGAAACGACTGCAGATTTTCTTTAATCGCAAAAACTGAGGGATACCTGCGATAACCAAGGGATCTCTGTGTTTATGTGTGTGTGTGCAGATAGGTGCAGTGGAAAAATAAAACACTCTTTGAACTCTTATTACCATATACCTACAGTAATAGAGAAAATACTCAATGGTAAACTTTTTAAGGACACCTAAGATGATTTTAAGAGGGTAGGTTAATAATTTTCTCTTTAAACACATTTTCTTACCAATTTAAATCCATATATATTTAGAGGTTTTACATGATTCTTGTAACAACTCATCTAGGCCGATTACCTCCCAGTGACTGAAGACCATCTGTGGACTAGCTAGGCCACTTGTCCTCTTGCGGATTTCGTTTGCAAAACCAAAACTTTCAGCGACAGGGAGGACAGCCTTGATGAGAAATATTTCCGTTCCTTCCTTCATCTCTTCCTGTAGGATGCGGCCTTCTCGCTTCCCAAGCACACCGTATACTCGGCCTGCAAGATGGAATACACAGGCTTACCAAAAATTTATGGTGTCTATCTATCTACCTTGGTCATATCCCTCAAGAGGGGTGACCGACAGCAAGACAAACACATACAATAACAAAGAAAATAATAAGGGAAAAAATAGCAAAAAAACACACACAAACCATGGCCAACCCAAATGCCCAAACAAGTTAGGCACCTCTGCACCCAAATTGGTCATGCTTTCGTTCCTCCAAATGGAACGGGACACTGGAAAGCGGCCATGTCACTCGGGTCAGGGTGACACAACACTTTTGTTCAACAGCAGGGGCCGACAGCTTTCACTGGTTTACCCCTGCCGCATCATACTGGTGCCCTGCCCATCCCTTAGAATGTGTCCAAACATCCCACTATGCTTTCACAACAACTCTCCACTCATTCCTAGATTTAGACCTCTTTCCTGCAGTGCACTCATAACACCATCCATCCACGTCGATCGCGGCCTTCCTCTTGGTCTCCTTCCATTGACTTCTGCTCTGTAGATCCTCTTCAACATTCGCTCCTCATCCATCCTCTCCATGTGTCCAAACCAACGGAGTACTCTCTTATCCACACACTTGCTCAGTTCCACGACTACTCCAGTTCTGTCTCTCACAATTTCATTTTTCAATCTATCCCATTTTGTCACTCCTAACATGCTCCTCAAACACTTCATCTAAAAAACATTTAATTTCCTTCTCAAATCTGCGTTCAGGCTCCAAGTCTCTGCACCATACAACACAGTCGGCACAATCACACTCTCATACTAATTTTCTAGATCAATTTAGTTATCAGCCATGGATCATAATTGAATAACCCATGTTTCTGGGCGGAATTGACCAACTTAGTAGTTAGTCCTTTATTTCCTTATAACTTGGATGAAATTCAACCCATATGGGGTTTATTTGAAGCAACAGTTTTTGGTGATGCTTTAGGGGGACTCTCAAAACAGGACTGTCAGGACTGTAAATGTACATGTTTCTTACCCAGAACGTCTGCAGTGGCCATGATTTCACAGGTATACATCGCAGCCATGAGTCTCTGGGGCTGAGCCTGGAACGCATGGCGACAGGCCTCCTTCATGGCAGCAATAAGCTGTCCTGAGATAGGACCAGAGTAGTCCATAGAGGTAGCTTCTTGGGAGTGCAGAGCTTGACTTGTCTCAGTGGGAGTACCTTCCAATACATCGGTGCTTTCCCTTTCCGGTGATGTGTTAGGTTCGGAAGCGTCTCGTACAGTGGAATTATTTTGCCCTGGGGAGTTTGACGTCTGCACATCCCATCTTTCGATAGAGAAGCAGACTCCCATCAGGGGTTCTTCACACATCGGTCCTGCTAGGGTAGCTAACTGGAAGCCACTGACGATGCTGTTGTCGAACTCTCGTATCACTTTGGTCTGAGTTCCGTCTTTCTGAGCTTGGTCTCCTCGACATAAACATTGCCACAGTGACTGCCGCTGATAACCCTTCAAATTGTTGAGAAGGATGTTCGGTCCACACCTTTGGGGAAAACGCAAAAAAAAAACGTTCACACCAAATTTTTGTTATGCATGTCATCCAATTAGGCTTTCTTAAATGAGACATTTGGAAAGACAAAAACAACTTACCGTAAATTCCAGAATATAGAGCGCACCTGATTATAAGCAGCACCCACCACATTTTAAGAGGAAAACCGATTTTGTACTTACACAATCAGCACCTGTATATAAGCCGCATGCGCCCACATTAAAAAATGTAACACAAACACAAAATTAACCCAAACCTGACTTTAAGTCCCGTGATTTAAACTGAATGTCCTTCATTAAAGTACACAGTCCAAAAATTACAGCTGTCAAAATGAACGGAAAATGATACCGGTACTTAAGGTTTGATGCAGACCGCGGGTCTCGTTGAAAGTAATCCGAGGAAAAAAGTGTATATTTCCAAAGGTGAGGGTGGGAAAAATATATATCCACTATTGTCCGCCGCGTCCACAAACAGGTTTCACCTTTACCCCACTTCCCGTCACCCCGCGTTTGTTACACCCCTTCTTTTTTTATTCACCCGTGCAAAACATATCAGAATAAGTATCTAAAATAAATACAAATAAATACATTACAAAAATATACAGTTGTAAATACATATTATACATGGTTACACATATTTACAAAGAAAGATGGTACACCGAGAGAGTTTCAAAGCTTTAATAATAATAATATAACTTTCATCCCAAACGGTGCCTGTGACAGGGCAGTTAATGGTAGCAACACGCTCGCAACACAGTAAACGGGTCTGGTAAAAAAACATACCGTACTTGTAAAAATCACAGTAAACCGTCCTCATCTTCCTCGTTAGAACTGAAGCCATCAAAGTCGTCTTCCTCAGTGTCGGAAAGAAACTTTGTCATATAGACGTCGTCCCACGCTCCCTTATTCCAAAACACGCTAGTAACACGCTCGCAACACAGTAAACGGGTCTGGTAAAAAAAAAAAACATACCGTACTTGTAAAAATCACGGTAAACCGTCCTCATCTTCCTTATGTGCTGCGTTATGTGCCTTTCTTTTTGCATGATGAGGGTATGTTTACGCTAATTGAATTTATGCACAAGCCAAGAAGTTGCAGTCTTCCTCGGCGCATATATTCCACCAGTCTAAATCTTACCTTTTTTACTCGAGCGCCGCTGGCGGCCGTTAGAAAAATGACATAAATTGGCCGCATCACTGAATTAGCCGCAGGGTTGAAAGTTTGGGAAAAAAGTAGCGGCTTATAGTCCGGAATTTACGGTATATGAGATATCAGTAGGAGTGTGTGTACTGGCTTGGCACAAAATAGGACTTCAGTTACTTTATCTCAAAGGTCGAATTAAAGTTGAAATGACATACCTGCGAGGTCCAAAAGCCCAGATATTCTCCACAGCATCTCCCCACTTTCTTCCTTTGAGAATGCTCTCCATTTGGGCCTTCAAGTCAGCAATGGCTTCCAAGGTCCGAGGACAAACATCCAGGGTCCTTCGCTCTCTTAGGGATGTAGTAATTTCTTCTAGAGTTCGAATAAGTTCTGAATTTTTCTCAAGAAGACAAGTCACCTCTGAAAAACATGATAAACAAATTATACGAGCCGCAGGTAGATTTTGCATGGCTGCCTCTGGCTATCGGTGTGTGAGTAGGTAAAGTGCAGTCCATTTACCATTCATACATCTTAGCACCGCTAATCATGATAACATGCTTTAATTACTCAATGGCTTTGAATCTTCTTTCATTGAAAAACAATCCTGCGGACCACCAGCAGTCGATGCATTGACGGGGAAGAGAAAATCCAAATGAAAGATAGCTTTCGATAGACTGCACAGGCACACAAATTGGATAATTTTCCAAGGCACAGTGTGACAGTTAATTACTGAGGTTGAAAAACACTGAGCTAGAGCATGAGTAGAGTTAAGGGTTCTTGTACCCTGAGTATTAGAGAAACAATCTTGTCATCCATCTATCCATCCATTATCTGCACCGCTTATCCTCAGTAGGGTCACGGGGGTGCTGGAGCCCATCCCAGCAGTCTTCGGGCAGTAGGCAGGGGACACTCTGAACTGGTTGCCAGCCGATCGCAGGGCACACAGAGAGACAACTCACTTGGGACAATTCGGACCGGCCAATTAACCTGACATGCATGTTTTTGGAATGTGGGAGGAAACCGGAGTGCCCTGGAGGAAACCCAAACAAGCACAGGGAGAACATGCAAACTCCACACAGGAAGGTTCAATCTCGACCTCAGAACTGTACCGCACACGCGCTAACCACTGCGCCGCAGTGCTGCCCTCTATCTCGTCATGTGTTGATTAAAAAAACAAAAACAAAAACTGAATCAATTAGGTATTTCCTTAGGTCAGTAGGAAGCAGCATAGTCAAATCGCACAATTCACAATAAAATATTCAGTTTTAATTTAAAATCCATGTGTGTACCATGATATACCATGCATGTTGGAAAAATCCAAACTGATTTCCTGACCAAGAGTGTGTTGCTGCAACAACTGTGTTTATTGTGAATTTCCCTGCGGGCATGAATAAAGAATCTATCTATCTATCTAAAGAAAATGCACAAATTTCCGAGTTGTAAAAATAAAAACGGAATCAGCCATTTTTTTAAGATTAGGTCTCTAATGCAGGGGTTTCCAGCGTTGTACCCACTAAGGACAGCTGAGGTGCCCGCGAACCCGTTCTGAAAATAGCTGACACCAGTGCTGGGTCAGTGATTTTCTAGTTGTTTTTTATGTGGCTGACAGAGTCTGTTAGCCCTACTTCCAATAATTACCCTGGTAATACCAGTGTCTGAAACTCGTGACAAAAAGTTAGCGGACACCTGGCTGGGCAGGCAACTTTTCAGAGTTGTCTGCCCAGCCATAAAGTTGCCTGTCCCATTTTTCACAACTTGAAACACAATAAGACGACTAATAGCAAAAAAAAAAACAATTGTTGTAAAGTATTAAGGATTGATAATCAGAATATATAACAGAACAACACTTTAAAATTAAGTTTATAATAAATCTACTTATAACATGGCATGTATATGACATCACTGTTTTCTCTCTGCCATCAGTAAGTACCTGTATTTACTCATTTTCATTTAAGCAATGTTTGCGTTGTGTCGTCTGCTACAAGCCACGTGAACTCCTCTTTCCACAATGCTTTTAATGTACGTTTACGTTTTGTAGCGTCATACATTTTGTTAGTTTCTTTTGAAGCTACCCGGAGCAATCCGGCTTCAGCGTCACTATACAGAGACACGAAAGCCTGAGGGAATCGGAGAGGAGGCGGACTTGCTAACACAAGGTGGTGTATCCCTGGACACAAAGAAAAGTTTTCCATCTGCCGCAGGGATGTCGAACTTTTGGACTGGCGTGTGACGTCATCCACTCCGCTACAAGCACCCCTAGGGCATCATGTTAATCTGTTAATAAACAACGGGGTAGACTGCTGAAAGGGTGAATTTCCCTACGGGGATGAATAAAGTATCTATCTATCTGAATATTACTTCTGGGGCTGAGGTTTTGGCTTGATTCCTAACCACTTCTCCATTTTTCTTGTGTTCTCTATGCGTCTACTTTGGAAAATGATATGCAAATGCACGACCTTATAACGCTCGGGAGAGTCTGGAAGCATAAAGTTATTCGATGCAGGCTTCTGATTGGCTGCAGAGTATGCAATTTACTGGACGAACCGACATTTCCAAATCGAACGAAGATTCGGAATAAAGCAAACGTTTGTAACTAGCTACCATTCCCAAAAAAAAAAAGAAAAAAAAAAAGGTTTTTTTTCCCCCCTTGAAAAAGGGCGGAGACGTTTTGTAAGTTGTACGCCCGACGTAAAAGATGCATGACCCGGGGATCCAGGCAGACATTATTTCAGACACTGGTAATAGCATACTAACAACATAATAAACAGTTATTTTTGTATTGCACACAAAACTGGGCAGGCTAATTAGTAACAAAAAGTAGCTTTGTATATAATGTGTTTATATGCTATTAGCCAAACAAGGAAGTAGCCAAACCATTTTTAACAAGAAGTGACAGGAAGTGAGCGTGTTTTAACAGGAAAAGGTTGTTAAAAATCTGACTTGCCCATTTAAAATGACCAGGAAGTGACTGGGAGTGACCCATTTTCAACCGGACATGCCAGATTTCAAACCAGAAGTGACCTGTTTGGATAAGACGTGAACCCCAAGCACACATTTTAAAAGGAAGTATTTAACCAGAAGTGCTTTTCAGACAGGAAGTGCTCCTTTCAAACTAGAAATGGCCTGTTTTCAACAGGAAGTGGCTGGAAATGACCCATTTTGAAGATATTGCAAATAAATTTTATTTACAATTTTATGTTAAGACAAATAATGTAAACAATTTAACTATAGGCTTTCTGTGTAAGTCTTCCAAATCAAGTTCAAATGTTTTTTTTCAAGCCAGAATTTACAGGTTGAACCTGTTTTTGATCAGCAGTAGATAATAGGTTTGAATCCAGTATTGAAAATTATTCCACCAAAGATTCACCACTTCACTATAGCATGCAGCCTTCTACTTTCTACCAGTTCCACTGAATGTGCAAAATGTAGTGTTTCATCAAAAATTTTCCCCCCAAAATAAAAACTCAAGAAAAAAATATTGTAATCTGATTAGAATTTTTATCCCATATTTGTTTCTTTCCATTTCATCCACGATATGTAAAATTTATACAAAAAGGAAAAATAATTTGGGTTTCATTTCGTTTAAATATTCAACAAAAATGACATTTTCCACTTATAACATACAGTGATAAATGGAATCCACCTGTGTGTAATAAAGTCTCTGTATAAATGTGCCTGCACTGTGATAGTCTCAGAGGTCTGTTTAAAGAGCAGCGAGCATCATGGAGAACAAGGAACACACCAGGCAGGTCCGAGATACTGCTGTGGAGAAGTTTAAAGCTGGATTTGAATACAAAAAGATTTCCCAAGCTTTGAACATCCCAAGGAGCACTCTGCAAGCAATAATATTGAAATGGAAGGAGTATCAGACCACTGCAAATCTACCGAGATCGGACCATCCCCAAAAACTTTCAGCTCATGCAAGGAGAAAACTGATCAGAGATGCAGCCAAGAGGCTTATGATCACTCTGGATGAAATGCAGAAGTCTACAGCTGAGGTGGGAGAATCGGTCCATAGGACAACAATCAGTCGTATACTGCACAAATCTGGCCTTTATGGAAGAGTGGCAGGAAGGAAGCCAATTCTTAAAGATATCCATAAAAAGTCTTGTTCAAAGTTTGCCACAAGCCACCTGGGAGACACACCAAGAAGGTGCTCTGGTCAGATGAGACCAAAATCGAACTTTTTGGCAACAATGTGAGACGTTATGTTTGGCGTAAAAGCAGCACAGCTCATCACCCTCAACACACCATCCCCTCAGTCAAACATGGTGGTGGCAGCATCATGGTTTGGGCCTGCTTTTCTTCAGCAGGGACAGGGAAGATGATTAGAATTGATGGGAAGATGGATGGAGCCAAATACAGGACCATTCTGGTAGAAAACCTGATGGAGTCCGCAAAAGACCTGAGACAGTGGCTTGCGAAACTGTTTGGCCCCCTTGAACTTTGTGACCTTTTGCCACATTTCAGACTTCAAACATCAAGATATAAAACTGTAATTTCTTGTGAAGCATCAACAATAGATGGGACACAATCATGAAGTGGAACAAACTTTATTGGATATTTTAAACTTTTCTAACAAATAAAAAACGAAAAAGTGGGTGTGCAAAACGATTCAGCCACATTGAGTTAATACTTTGGAGCGCCACCTGCAAGTCGCAGCTGTAATCGCAGGTGGTTTTAGTGATTTAGAGTGAAAATGATAGTTTGGTAGGCATGTTATTTATACTAGAGTTATGTTAACAACTCCGAATGTTACGTCGTGACGGACATTAACAGGCATGTCAATCATGTAACGTTCGTATAAATGTAAAAACGTATTCAGCCCGTTATTCTCTTTTAATTTAAATTCAAGATGACAGGCATGTTTTTGGTTTTGGGTTTTATCAAATAAATCTCGCCCCAAAAATGCGACTTATACTCCAGTGCGCCTTTTATACGGATTTTCCTTATTAATTATGCATTTTTTCCACGAATCACTTATACTCCAGAGCGACTTGTAGTCCTCCAGCATAGGAATAGATAGATCAATAGAGAGATAGAAAGATAGAGTGATAGATACTTTATTCATCCACGTAGGGAAATTCACACTTTCAGCAGTATCCTTGTGTTGAAAAATAAAATAAAGATATGGAATACAAAAATACCCAATATAACGTTTTTCTATAGAGTATTTGAATAGTGCTACGGAAAATACTCACTGTAATAAAAAGAGGGGTAATATGCAAATGTCGGGGTGGGGTTTCATGTGGGCTTTTACTCCCCCGGGTGGAGTTAAAGAGCCTCATGGCAATAATACGAAGAAACAATAGGTCCTCACAGTAATTTGAATAATCTGTCCAAAATAATTTATGTGCATTTAGTTCTTACCTGGTGGTAAGGGGATTGCGCGGACACTGACAGTGGCCAGTTTATTTGAGGTTGTGAGTGTGACCAAACCCGTTCTGTCAATGTTAAGGGTTCCGGAAGAGCAACCATGTGAAACTTCATCTTTAACCTAAAATACATGAAAACATATGTATGAAAAAAAAAAATATCTTAAAATCGCTTCATGCGGTCAGTATACATTACTTACAATTCTAACAATCATGTATGCAAAATTTGCATTTGCAAAACCTGCCATGAAAATTCTATGCCCTCAAACAAGCAATACAGACACTCCCCTACTTAAAAACATTCCACTTACGCAAAATGGTAGATACGAACATTTTTTTGGGGATGTCCAAAAATATCCGGACATTGCTGTGAGTTAGAGTTTGTATTGTTTGCACCTTTTTCCGAGTAAAGGACAGTACTGAAGTGCTTCTTTCTGCCGTGTGGTGCTGTGAGAGGTCACCCAGCATCCACCCCGAAGAAGAAATCTGCTTCCTCTTCCTAGTTTGTGTGTAAACATTCTATATTGTATCTCCAGCGCGGTAAGATCTTGGATTGTATAATATCTCATCCATTCATTTCTTAAGTGAAAGTGGAATAAGAAAGCTTGATGCGGTTGAGAAAATGGTTGGATTGTCACCTAAGTCATCCAAAAATAAGTTCAACTTAAGTTTATTTATCTTTATCTATATAGTCAAATCATGTTTATTTGTATAACCCTTAATCACAAGGAGTCTCAAAGGGGCTTCACAGACCACACAATGTCAACGCCTAATGTGTAGCTTTGTTTTTCAGTACTATGCTTTATCATTCAGCCTGCTTTGTAACGTTATAGAGCATATTATTTTATGAAATGCTTTTTTTTTTAGTACAAAACAATACAGGTTACTTATACAGGCCTTAAACATACTTATATAAACCTTAAACATACAAAATATAGCACTGAAACAACTGACAAATTCAACTTACAAATTATCGTTCGTAAGAAGGGCAGTATCTGTATTACTATTTATGTTGAAAAAAGTACTGAAAGAAAATGCTTAAAAGTACATTGAATTAATCTTCTTTGAAATTATCTAATGTTTTTATAATTTAAAAAAATCTGATTTCACAGAAACATTCGTAAAACTGAGCTTTTTGTTATGGGAGGGTGGTATTTGGAATAGAAGTCTAAATCTAGTGGAAGCTAGAGCTCTTGTTGGTGATAGGAATGAGTGGAGAGGTGTTGTAAAAGGATAGTGGGATGTTTGGACGCTTTCTAAGGGATGGGCAAGGCACCCGCATGATGCGGCAGGGGTAAACCGGTGAAAGCTGTCGGGAAGAGTGTGTTGTGTCACCCTGAACGCTTTCTTGTGTCCCGTTTCATTTGGAGGCACGAAAGCATAAACAATTTGGGTGCCGAGCTGCTTAACTTGTTTGGGTGTTAGCGCATTTGGGTTGGCCATGGTCCAAAAATCTTTGTGTGTGTTTTTTGCTCCTTTTTCCCTTTTTCCAGAAATACTTTCTTCCCCAGAGCCATCACCACCCTTAACACACGCCGCAAAAAACAAACTCTTGCAAACACACTACCTCATACAGATGTAAAATTGTATTCATGCCTATGCTCACTTTGCACAATGTTGCCTATTTTGTACTACTGCATATTGCACTAATACGATCCCAAAACTGTATGTAACATCCTACATGTCCACACTTTTTTGTGTCAATATTGTGTAAATTATAACCTTTATCTTCTTTGTTTTCTTTTATCCTCACTGTAAAATGTGAACTGGAGTGCCACGTCCAATTTCGTTGTCACAATATGTTCAACCCATTTTGTAACAATGACAATAAAGGTATATTCTATTCTATTCATTTTCTTTGTTTTTGTAGGTGTTTGTCTTGCTGTCGGTCACCCCTCTCGAGGGATATGACCAGGGTAGATAGATAGATATTTGGAATCAACATGCAGGGAAGTAGGTGCTTCAAATACTGCAAGGTTCACTCACCTGGTGAATAACAGCCACTTTTTGCTGCTTGCCAAAATCTTCCTTTACCATATCAACCTTGGGAGGGCGAATCACTGTCTCTCTGAATGGAATGATTGGTTTGGATGCATTGATCTCAATTTTTGCAAACCTTTGGAAACCAGGGAAATACCGTGTTATATGGAGTATTTTGATACAAGCCAATCATGACAGATAACACTGTTTTAACGTTGTAAGCCACCAAAGAGATTATTTTTCCTTTCACTCATGGCGTAGACTGATTTTTTTTAAACCATCAAAAAATATATCAACATAAAAACAACCAACTCTCATTTCAGTGATTCCCATCCCGTAAGATTGTCGGGCCGTCAGGGTTTTATTGATCCTGCCAGAGTCTCATAAACCTGAGCTGTTAATAATATATAATGTTTCAAAATACTGTACATATAGATGAAAAGTTCATCAAAATGACTTTTAGATTTCTCATTTTATAAATGCTTGCGAATGATCGTATTTGTCAGTCAGAAGGAATCTTATTTGGTCAGCCCCTCCAGTCAAGTCCAGTCACATTTATTTATATAGCCCTTAATCACAAAAATGTCTCAAAGGACTGCACAGGATTACAATGACACAATTACCTGATCTTAAACCAACATGCTAAAGCGGGCACTCCCATTGTTTTTTTCCATGTTTGTCCCGCCCCACCTACACTGTTATCAGACAGCTGGGTATGCATTGTGTGTTTCTAAAGTAATTTCATTATTTTATTAATGTATTTTTTTAGATTTACAATTACTATTTGAATGTGTTTTAAGTCATCATGAAGATGTGTTTGGATGCCATTGGGGGGCTGGAAATTTATTACATTTAAACAGTTTCTCATAGGGAAAATTTGCTCGTTATACGAGCAATTCTAGATCCGGGAACAAACATTCATTTGGACAGGTAACTTAAAATTAGTTTTACCTGGTTATATCAGTATCAGAAATTATTTTCCCCCCATTTTATTAACACTCCACTTATTGAAACATAAATATTTTGTTTGTTTGTTGTACATGATTCAATTGTTTGTTTGTTTGTACATGATTCAATTGTTTGTTTGTTTGTACATGATTCAAATTGAATCGTTTCTCCGGCGCCGTCACGAATGGCAGCCACTCCAGCAGCTCCCGTGTTATTTTCGATTGTTCTCAGTTATTTTCGAATGTTCTCAGCTTAGGGATGCTGCTGGAAAAGTGGGGATGAATAAAGTATCTATCTATCTATCTATCTAAATTAATCTCGTATGTAGTGTATCAATGTACTGAATCCTAAACTCCATATGTCGCTTTGTCTCCCTCTGTAGGCGATTTTGCATCAGCATTAAACAATGTCTTAGAACAGGGTTACCGAACTCATTTTAGCTCATGGGCCACAAGGGGGGCGGACTAGTAAATTTATGGCATACAAACGTGCTCCCAAGCTTTGGAACAATCTACCTCCGGACCTCCAAAACTGCACACCTCTCTCCACTTTTAAGTCCCGTCTAAAAACACACCTGTTCAGGACTGCCTACAACACATAGCTTCTCCATTTCCTATGTTTTTATGATTTTTATGTCTTGTTTTTATTTATTATTTCGCTTACAACTTTTTAAATTGTATTTTTTCATTGTCTGTACAGTGTCCTTGGGTGGCCTGAAAGGCGCTTTTAAATAAAATGCATTATTATTATTATTATTACTATAGTCTATTTGCGAGCATTTAATTAAAAAAAAGTATAAGGAGATTCCTTTTAAATCTGATTTAATTATTTCCAGCTTGGGTCAAACAATTACAACCTTTTAGGATGTAAGCACAACAAACATATTGCGAACAGTTTGGCCTTTTATCCACATACAAACACAAATTTTAGCTAATGAAATTTTCGGATTAATTGATTGTTTTGGAAGATTATTTAATTAATTGATTCTATTCGTCTGAGACAAGACAAAAAGGTGAGGCAAACATACTCATAGACAGAAATTTCGCCCTTTGAGATCTGCATCATCACATTTTGTCAGCTGTAGCGCTCCAGTGCTCCAAGCCCAAGTTCTCATTGATGAGATACTTTAAAACACTTTTTAAAAACAGATCGCTTCATCGAAATCCCAAGGCTATTATTTCATATTAGTTCTTTCCATCAAAATTAACTATAATTTCTGATGACACCAAAAAAAAAATCCTCTACTGACCGGTCTTTAAGGTCATCCAAGCAGCGTTGGAGATGAACCTCTCCTGCAGTGACCAAAACATGTTCTCCTGTCTCCTGGATTAGTACTTCAGCACAGGGGTCAGCTTGATTCAACAGATGGATTCCACGCACCAGTTTTGGCATCTCACCTGAATGACAAACCAAAATTATACAGCAATATACAGATTACAAATATACAGAAAGATAAAGCACAGCACAGTATTCCCTCACTGTTTACTGAAAGGCGTCAAGTATCAAACATGTTTGAGAATTTAGGCGTCGTAAACAGAAAAGCTAATCTAAATACGAAACACTGTCTGAAAACATTCCAACCCCCCATCTTAAAGATAAATTTGTCAATGTTATGCCAACTTTATTCATATTATTTAAAGGGAGCAAAACAGGAGGTTGGATGGTACTTTAATCAATCTTTACAATGATGAGAACGGAGGCTTCTCAAATTATAATGATATAGGACATGATAATAAATTGAAGGGATTGATAGAATAAATCTCCTTAGTTACTTAGGACATGGGGCTTCTATAAGCCTTTGACTCTAAACAGTCATCTTGTTTATCTTTTCTGGTGTTTTGTTAATTCTGAGATATGTTTGTTGCTACATGCTTAAAAGGAAAAAAATGTGTGAAAACAACAAAACATGACATGTTAATGTTTTCACCCACAAATCAAGTGAAGTCCTAAATTCACACATCTGACCTGAACAGCAGGGGATAAGTTATCTATCAAACATGCTACAGTTCCATTTCAGAATCACCCGAGTCATTGTCGAGACACTGGAGCTCCCATTAATCCTCAAGGAACGATGACAAGCAAAAGCAATTGGGTACGATACTATAGCAACCACCGATGACAACAACAGAAAAGGGTAACTTCTTACATCTGTGTTGCAATCTGGCACTATTCGACCACCAAATGAGCTTCCAGGTCCCTGTCCCAGCGATGGCTTTATGTTTGCCGTCTTGGGGGCAAGGAGAAAGCCCCTTGGCTGCACCCATTTTCTGTCTCGGTGGCGAGGAGAAGGCCCCTTCCCAGCGTCTTGGTTTCCTGTTCTAGCGGCAAGAAGCCCCCTCAGCTGCACCCTTGTTTCCTGTTCTGGCAGAGTGAGCCCCCCAGCTGCGCCCCAGTTTTCTGTCCTCGTGGCTTGGAGAAAGCCCCTTGGAGGCGCCCTCGTTTCCTGTCTTGGCGTTGCTGCAGCCTCTATCATTAATTATTTTTTCACAAGGTTATGTTAGGGTGTGGTGCGCCCCCTACCACCAGAGGGCACCAACCAGGGTTTGAACTGGACACATGTGTGTCCAATCAGCACACACCTGTGTCCAATTATCCTGAACCCTTGATAAGGACATTTTGCTTCTTGCATGTTCAGTTTCTAGTTTCTGTCCATGTTTCTAATTTTGATTTTGTCAGGTTTGTTCTGGGAATTTCGTTGTTTGTCAGTTTGTACCTTATTATGTTAACAAATACCTTCTATGTTATGAGCATCCTAGCCTCCAATTCCTGCTTCCCCCACATGGGTCCATCACCCCAAAAAACTGACAAGAACCTAGTTGCAATGATCACAAATTGGCCACAAGAGTTTGTGGTCGAGATTAAAAAATAACTAGAAGCAGTGAGGGAATATTGTACATAAACATACGTACTTGGGTGTTTTGGTTCAATGGCAACTCGTACAATGGGTGAAGCCTCAAAGTTCAGTGGAGTAAAGGGTGGGCACGCAGGCGAAGTTGAAATAGTAGCCGACTTCAAAATGAACTCTTCTAGACCTTTAATGCCTGTAAGAAAAGCAGAACTATTGATAAACACAAAAACATTTTCACATATATATGAAATAACCCAAATAGGAACAGTCCTTGTTTTTTGCATTAATTTGTCCACCGATCAAGGAAGTGGTAATTTAAAAACATATTACGTAGGTGTACCGTACCAACCACATTGCCAGATGGAACCTCTTCTAGCTCTTCCAGTTCTCTGCCCATGAGCAGGTACACATTTTCAATAGAACAACAGGACAAATGAGGGACCTCTGGCAAACTGTCTGTAGGACTGCATTCGTTGGGTAGCTGCCAGGCATAAACACAAAAAAATGAACACAAAAAAATGTATGACGGGTTTCATTTTTTCTTTAAACAAAAATCAGTCAACCAGTAGAGCAACATGAAAATTAGGATTGGGTGGCTAGATGACCAGAGTTATAAGAGGGCAAAAAAAAAAACGAGATACTTCCATTGTATCTCAGATGCCTGAGATACAATTTCTTGATACTTTCTTAGCAATTTTTCAGAATGACACGTTCAATATGGAGTTGCGCGCATATTATAAACACCCCTTGCAGCAACTCCAAGTACCGTATTTTCCGGACTATAAGTCTCTGCGGAGTACAAGTTGCACCTGCCCAATAATGTATAATTAAGGAGGAAAAAAACATGAATGGGTTAATGTGCATTTTGGGGGGAAATATATTTGATAAAAACCAAAACCAAAAATATATATACCATCTTAAAAAGCAATTTAAAATATACATGGGTCGGGAATCATCCTGACCCAAAGAGCCACAAAACTATTTAAACATTTTTGAGAGAGCCACATCATATAATTTTAATACAAAATTCAACACAAATACCAAACCCACACTCCAGATAAAAGGAAATTCTTCAGCACATTTAATTTTACTGTGTGTCTTTTGATCATTTGATCAAATTAATGAAATATTATTAATACCAGGGCCTGTGTCCCATATTAATATGCATACCACTTAAATTTGTTACTTAAGAGCGTTGAGGGTCATTTTTGTCCTAAAAAATGGTTTCAAAACAAGGTGCAAACAAAGTTCTTTTGTGAAAATGTCATAAAATACTGAAAACGATAAGATATCATCACATTTACCTTCAGTGCAGAGTGCACTGAGCGCCTTGAGCTGTGTGCTGAGATCCGCCCACCTCTATCACTCACCCATTCTAATTGCTCTAAGCGGTTTGCTGGCGTTTTGAGTGTTTTCTGTAAGTTTTCATCATAAAGTATCTCAACAGTGAACACATTAAGTTTAATGAGCTTCCCTTTAAAGGATTCCTTAGCGACCTACTGCTAGAAAGGGGTATGTTGGTGTGACACCCTAACTGTAGTTCAGAATGTGCCCTATATAAACTTAACTGAACACAGTTTACAGTGCCTCGGCTTAACATAATTGGGATCTAACCATCGAATTTGAGACGTCGCAGAAAAAAGGTCAATTGTAGAATTGTATCTCTGTCCCACATGTACTCATGAAAAGAGCTATAGGTTCCCAACCCATGTTATAATATAATGTAGCCCCATTCTCTTACTGACCGACCCGCCTCATAAAGTCTGGATCCATCCGCAGAGCCAAACTGAGTTTAACACCCCGGGTCTACAAGAGAATGCTAGAACCTTTATGTCGGGTAAGCAGTGCCCAGTCAATGATCTTACCGTTTTTACACCATGCGTAAGGCACAAAGCCACTTTGAACAGGGAAATAAAATGGCCTGCCCTAATACATTCATTTAAGTAAGAAAAAAAACTCAAAACTCCATCCTCCAGGTACCCCTTTCATTTTTATTTATCTTAATTTCTAAGCCTCATTGCTTTTTCAAATAAATAAATAATTCCATTTTTAAAAAAACAAAGAAAAAAAGTTTACCATGCTCAGGCCCTGGGCAGGATCATACTTTGGTCCAAGTACAAAAATTCTTTGACCTTTCTTCACCACGCCGCTGTATACTCTTGCAAATGCTATGAAAGTCTCCTTTTGCTCCTCGGCCTCAGGCTCTTTCAGCACTTGAGTTTCCATCTCATCTGCGAAAAAATAAAAAGATGCACATACAAGCTTAGCCTCTAAGATCAGGGGTGTCCAAACTACGGCCCGTGGTTCAGTTTTTATTGGCCCGTAGCAAATTCTGAAAATATAGTTGAATATGGCCCGCACATGGCGCTTGAGCTCAACTCTGTTGCACTTCTCAGTTTTAACACTAGATGGAGCCAGTAACGGAAAAGGTGTTTCTCTACCCATGCATTTGGGATCCCATGAACTGGAAAACATTGGAATTGTGTTTTCTTTGCTTATTTAATGAACCTTCTTGTCATTTATTTGAACTGTCATTGAAATTCAAAGTGTATTACTGTGCAACTTATTCTGACACAAAATAGATCGATCATTAATTCTAAACCCTATCAGTGCAGATAGCGTAAATTTTGCTACTAAAAATAGGTTAACAACGAAATTAGAGTACATGACCGGCTATTAAACTGAAAAATAAATAAAACATCCATCCATTCATCCATTATCTGCACAGCTTATCTTCAGTAGGGTCGCGGGGGTGCTGGAGCCCATCCCAGCTGTCTTCGGGCAGTGGGCAGGGGACACCCTGAACTGGTTGCCAGCCAGTCGCAGGGAACACAGGGACAGACAGGTCACTCGCTCATTCACACCAAGGGACAATTTGGACTGGCCAATTGACCTGACATGCATGTTTTTGGAATGTGGGAGGACGCCAAAGTGCCCGGAGGAAACCCACGCAACCCACGGGGAGAACATGCAAACTCCACACAGGAAGGTTCGATCTCATGACCTCAGAACTGTGCCTCAACGCGCTAACCACTGCCCCGCCATGCTGCCCAAAATTAAACATATTTAACAAAATAAATATTACCACTCCTCAAACTTAGAACAAGTCCAGTAGCTTTTTTTTCCTTAGTCTAACAGCATAGGAGCTACACTCAGGTATTGCTGAGGTTTGTATTTAAGACTGTATCGCTATATACAAAAAATGTAATCAATATTTTTTTCCCCTCCTGGCCCTTTCAAAAAATGTTTAAGCCAATGCGGCCCGCGACTCAAAAAGTTTGCCCACCCCTGCTCCAAGATAATCAGTCTTACTTAGGTTGTTTTAGCTTGACAGGATACAATTAGGCTGTAGTTATATTATGTATTTTAAAATTTTGCATGGAAGAAGAGGGACAATGACTGGTGCTGTGTTTGAAATAGCCAAATTCCTGTAGTTTGATGATGGTTTACTCTTAATCAAGTTGTCTGTCTTCGTTGCGTCGCTTTTCATCACTTACAGTTCATTTATCTGGGGTTGCTTGAAAAAGGCAAGATTGGTAAAAATCCCAATATTGGTATAGTGGGAAGATCTGAGTTATCAGTCTTAGAAAGTAAGATATATCAAACCAGAGAATGAGAGGAATATCAATAACAATAACAAGTGTCATTACTTATCCATTTTTAATTGTAATTTTCTCAACTACTCATCTTGCTGATAATTGTTCATCTGTATTTCTTGTCATGAATCTTGCAGGAAAGGGGAGTGTAAGGGATGTTCATAAAATCAATTGTGCAATGTCAACAAGCAGGGTCATCAAAGTTTCCCATTCAAGGGTCTACAGGGGTGATAGGTGAGCGTGGTGTGTTCAGGGCGGTGGGGGAGTGTCATGAAAAATCAGAAATAGAATGATAGAAATTACTAGGAGACTTCTTTTTTGACATACACAGAATTCTATGGCGGGCCGGATCAAATCATCTGACTAGCCAGCAGGCCGTATGGTTGCCCTGATAGCCATAATGGATGTAACAAAGGGAATCATTCAAGACTTTCGTAAGACATTCAACTTGCCTTTGCAGAGTCCTCTTGATTGGACATCTTCAGGAATATTCACTACATCGTTTTGTTGTCCACCTGATTGTTGTTCAGCTGACATTCTTTCGGCATGCCTTTGCCTTGCGCGTTCCCGGCGCAGGACAAGGTCTTCCTGGGTCAAAGGTCTGCATTGAGATAGTTAAAATGTAAAAGTATGTCTGGCATTCAAAAGGTAATTGTATTTGGTATTGCATTCTATTTTTTAACATATTATAGCAGTGTTCCCTCACTATATTGCAGTTTGACTTTTGTATTAGGTGAATCGCAGATTTTTTTCTTTTAGTTATATCTGTGGATTTTTGCATCCACTGTGGAATTTCGGCATCACTTTTAAGAAAGCCAGTAAACTCAAACCACTTAGAGAACTGACTTTTGTTTCCTGAGCACTGATCGGAGCAATCTGAATAAATCGTTTGCGTGCCTAGAGACAAAATAATTACCCTTATACATGCCATTTGTGAGCAATCCGAAGGGGGCGGGGGCTCAAGTACGAGCATTGTCATTAACTATATAGACAATGTTTCTGCATTTGACGCTTGACAATGCTTTTTACTTATCAAAATCAAGTACTATTCTTGTACACAACATATAGATGTGTTGCATCAGCTTTGTATGGGCTATAGCATTTTTGCGATGGGAGCGAAATTTTGCATGTGGACTAATCTGCACAAATAAAGATTTCTTGTGTTTCTTGTTGTGCCCTAACATTAAAAATTACATCCTGGTAATAACATAATATAACAACGTAACAACATAGTAAAAACATGATAACTTGATATTTTAGAAATACAAAACAAAATGATAGCCCTTTGTGTTAATTATTCTAAAAAAAGCTCTTGGCTTAAAAAAGAAAAGAAAATCCCTGCCATACCTAACTGCGGAAATTCAGATTTGCGTCCTAGTGAGAAGCCATATATTCACATACCTTTAAGTCCCCGGCTAGAAACCGAATTTTGCTTCTTATTTCTGCCTAACTCAACTGTCCTTTTGTGACATATTTGACAGTTTAATAATTCAAATTAGGATTTTTAGGAATTTATTGTTCACGAAAGCATGACCAACTTGGGTGCCGAGGTGCCCAACTTTTTTGGGTGTTTGGGCAATTGGGTTGGCCATGGTCCAAAATTTTTTGTGTGTTTTTTTTGCTATTTATTTCCCTTTTATTTTCTTTGTTATTGTATGTGTGTGTCTTGCTGTCGGTCATCCCTCTTGAGGGATATGACCAAGGTAGATAGATAGATTGTTCACTTCAGAACAGCGCTGCATCTGAGAATCATACATTTCCTTTACACCTAACTTACACCATGGGAACATCACCAGAGTTTGTTTGGAAGTGGACCTAGACTCACTTCTTCAAAGTCTCCATTCTTTTAATTTATTAGGGTGCATTCAGACCTGTGCAAAGTCCACATAGGCATGTGAAAAACAACCACTGGTTTATTTAAGGTGGACCAAATGGTGCAGTTCTACATAAACAGTATATCTTCAGAAAAATCAAGCTTAGTTTTATCATTATTTTTCAAGTCTTTGTTCTTGTGGAAGGTCAACTTTGGTCCAAACCTCTAAAGACAGGCAGATTAAGACATATTTTGCTCCAAAATGTCCCTGTATTAAGCAGCATTAATCTTTTCTTGTAGACAGAGCACCTTCCAAGACTGACGGGCTGTAAAACACCCACAAATAAGATTGCAACGACGATGTTTTACAGTTGAGATGGTGTTCTTAGGTTTATGTTTGGTTTTCAACTAATATAGACTTTCCCTTGAATCAGCAACTTTCCATCTCGTTTTCCTCTGAACATCACCTTAAGCCATACACTCAGACTGCGATGGTACATATGTTTGTAAATCTACACGTACCTTTGTTTGTTCTGAGGCAATCCATGTGTGTCTACAGCAAACATCTTGGATACAAAAACTATGACTGGCGCACTGTCATTGCTTGAACATTGGAGGAATGCTGGGAAACACAAAGCATAAAAAGGTCATTACGCATTACAAAACTAAATTTGACTGAGGAAATTTGGAGGACAGTGACTTGCTAAAGGAGATGCGGTATAAAATATCAAATAACTAAAAGGCGTAGTACTGGACAAAAATGTAAAGTATTTCATTTAGTAAATTCTCATAAAAATCTGTTTTTTATTTTATTTTAAGTGCTTGAGACAGGCATGTCCAAAGTCCAGCCCGGGGAGCAGTTACGGCACATGATCAATTTTTTACTGGCCCGCGGCCTCTGTCATCAAACTAATAATATATGGCCCGCCAATAATGCTGACCCAGTATAAAATAAGTTTGTAAAAAAATAAAATTAAAAAAAAAATCATAATCGCATCTGATGATTACAGTAGCCCTTTGGCCACCTTGGCTTTCTGTGAGAATGTTAACCCACTCCATTTCCGACTTGGCGACTGTAAAGCGGAAATTGGAGTATTTTTTCCAAAGGACTGTGGCTGTTTGCCAATAATATAGTATCAAGAGGCACTGCCAGGCGAAACATGCTGACTGCATAAAGCTAACTGGAAACGAATGCTGAGAAAAGGTAAAGCAACTTGAAGCTGTTCAAACGGCAGAGCAGAGCTTTTTCACAAGACCCTGCAAGTCGAACGAAAATGCTACAAAAGGCGAGCTACGAGGTCGCAATGCTGATCGCCAAGCACAGAAATCCAATTACGGAGGGTGAATTTATTCAAAACTGTTCAATGAATGCCAGGCTGAATAGTTGGCCCGCAAACATTTTCAGTTTACCAAATCTGGCTCGCTTTCTAAAAAAATTGGACACCCCTGGCTTAAGTCGACAAAGCGACAAAATATTAATTTTGCACTTTTGTGGCTTATGGTGCCTTGCCGTAGTTATATTTTTGTATAATTTTTTTTATTTTAATCATTGTGTTTGTCTGTGCAGTAGGTGTTCCAAGTTTTTGGGTGGGTAAAAATGAGGGGATTTTATTGTACGCTGAGTGAGCACTTTGAGTGGCAATTTAAATGGGTGAAAAATAAAATTAATTTGATCTGATTTTCATTTATATTGGGCTTATCTTTCCAAAGTTTTTTTTAACTCTCACTGAAACGCACGTTTGTCATTTTTAGGTGCTTTCTTTAACAATCTGTAGCAACATTTAAACCTTTATTTAATTAAAGAGATAGCCCGTTATGTGTGTTAACATGTTTTGTTACCGCGACTTTGATTAAAAAAATGCCACCATTAATCAAATGTTAAGTCTGGTTTAGCAACGAGTTCATGTTGATCTCTGGCCAGACGTGTAGTGGACTTTTACTACCATTTCTTTAACGTTGCAAAAAGGCAAAACACATCAGTAAATAAACACATTCTGCAGCTAGTATTTCAAATAGTATCTGATATACCAGTTGTCAATTTCTTAACTAGGCAAAAAGGGCAAAAATCTTTAAAAAATGAGTAATAAAGTCACATATGCTCGGAGTTTTGATTATTGCATGTTATTTAGTGCTGGGGTGGGTGTGGGGCCAATACGCAAAAACTTGATGCCTTGATCAATGTTTTTCAACCACCACCAGTGTACCCAACACAGTATTGTTGTACTGTGTCGTGGGAAATCATTTACTTTGTGTGCCTGTGCGGTCTAGGGAAATCTATGTTTCATGTGGATTTACTTTTACCAGAGATGCAACAGCACCGACTGGTGGTGTCCACAAGGGTTTTCCAACGAAGAAATGTGCAGTTCTAGGTTTATGAGACCATAAGGGAGAGGAACAGGTTGAAAGACAGAAAGGGATATTATTTTTTTAATGAGGGTTACCAACTCAATGCACGCACTGTTTCTGCATTTACAGCAAAGGGGCCTCCACATATAAGAACTGTTACCCTTCTACAATCCAAACAGGGAACCCACAAACTGACTGAATAATAAAAAAACTTTAGTAAATGTTGAATAAAGACTTTTTTTTTTTTACCATTTTTCAGTTCCTGCGTCCTCTGAGGCAATGTGTCAAATCGTCGTACGCCGACGCTCATTAGTTTCTCTACTCTCTCTGATGTTATTTGCAAAGGACTCGGAAGTCTATTACATACCATTGCTATACATGGTGTCAAAGAAAACCGTGACATCGATTCGAGAGTTTGGGGGTGACTAAATAAAAGCTAGTAATTTATTTGAAAAAGGATACAAAGGACAGCTTGAGAAACTGGCAACCACTGGCGACATATAGCAGAGAGAAGAACTTTTGGGTCGGAGTGACGAAAATCCCTGGCCATAACCTTGACACTGAGGGATGACAACACCTTCTCAATTTTATCCTTGTCTCTGTGAATAAAAAGACAGAATCAAGCACATGAACTTTACAAAAAGTACAAGTCAACACTTTGTTCTTCAGTTACAAATTTACTTATGACTGGTAACAAACAATATACAATGCCTTGCAAAAGTAGTGGCTGCCCAAGAACGTTTGACATACTGCCATATTTCAGGTTTTAAACTTACTCAAAATATTTTCTATGCATCAAAAACATGTGAGCCCCAATCGTGAAAACAAACCAAATGTGTTCAACATTTTATATTGTGCTAACAAATAATTTAAAAAAGAAAAGGTACTGAACCCATTTGAATTTATACTTCTAACAACCTCCTTTAGCAGAAATCACAACCACAAGTCTTTATGTGTATGTCACTATAAGTTTTGCACATCTTGAAGCAGAAAATTTGCCAATTCTTCCCTAAAAAGAAGCTCAAGATTCTTAAAAAGTTTGATAATGATAGTTTGTGCACAGCATTTTTCAGATATTTCCACAAATGCTGTATAGGATTGAGATCTGGACGTTAGCTTGGCCATTCTAACACCTTTACATTGTTGGTCTTAAACCATTTCATTGTAGAATTTGCTTATCACCTTATATTACTGTGACTGAAGAACAAGATGTCCAATTACTTTTTGGGTTTCTGTAAAATACAAAAAGTAAGGCCAGTTGATTAAATTCCAAAGTTTATTTTGTAGCTTACCTGTGAGTAATAACAGCATCATATAAACTCCAAATGTTTTCCAAAACAAGCTGAACAAAAAGGGGCTTTTTGCCTTTGACCTAGGAAAATATTATAGAAAATACATCAGGGCAATTATTCCTAATCTTTTTTTTTTGCTTCAGACCAGATGATACAAGCGCATGTTTTGTGCACAGGCAACTTTTAACTGACAAGGTTTTTAGCTTTGCAGCAGTTCGAATCCCGGCTCGTCCTGTGTTACATGTCGAAGTGTCCTTGGGTAAGACACTGAACCCCTAATACCCCCAATAAGCAGGTTAGCGCCTTACATGGCTGCAAGGCCGCTATTGGGAAATGTGGAGCACATTGTAAAGCGCTTTGGGAAGTCATTGACTTGAAAAGCGCTATATAAATGCAGTTAATTTCATTTCATTTCATATTCACAGTTAGGTGAATGCCTATTCCTCATAATAGACGGGGGTGGTGTAATTCGTAACCAGATTTAAAATGAACTAATTCAGGTCTACCCTTTGATTTTTACTTCTTTGCAAAGGATGTTGTCACTTTAGATTTCATGAGTGTGTGTTAGGTACGTGCACATTTGCGTGTGATAGTACAGTGTAACTATATTGTAATGTGTCGTCATAAAAATATATATTGGCACAAAATCATTTTTTATGTAAACTGCAGTGGCTTTTAAAAATGTCATCCTTTTGACATAATTTGGTAGACAGCTAATAGTTGTTGTGAGCAGCAGTCGCGGCAAAAAACAGTCTCCTGTGACATATGCATACACAACACAGGTAGAAACACAGAAATTGTGTTTAATACTGCAGTTAACATTGAGAAGGCCGAATAACAGAATATGTGGTCTCATCCATTTCACTTGCTTGGACGAAAATGTCAACGAAAATATCATCTATTTAGTTTGAGTTTGCCCCAAGCCTTTTAGTCAATCGGGTGAATTGTTTATGACAAAGAGGCAACACAAAATGGCTTAGAATCTGACATTCCAAAATTCAAAGCTGAGCTTTACAATGAATCTTAGGATCTGGCCATAATGGACACACACACACATGCAATCCTATTTTGTCTTGCTACTTCAAGGGGGCGCTGTAAAGTTCTTTTCTGTACTTGACTTCAAAATTAGTACATTTTCGTCTGTCCCAACAAGTCTGTAAGGGAGTATGTAGCTCTGCACGATTCATTTAAAAACCCAACAATTGCTTTCATGAATGTTGTGTCATCATGACCTTACCTGAGCTCCCTTCACAATCTTCTTGGCCTTTGAATTGAGGTAGAAATCACCCCATAGTGTTCTGAGAAGCAACTCTGGATTAATGCCCATCCGCTCACTATACATGTTGGCAAAATGTTGGATGCTACATGGAGACACGCATACACACACAAACACAAGAAAATTCAAGTTACCAGGGCATGTTACATATCTTCACAATCACGCAAACATAACAATCCCCAACACTAACACAAATATGTAAAACCATATAAACACGTGATAAATACTTATCCCAGTTTTTGGGAGAGTAAAAAATATTATCTAGAAAGTTTGATTTTTTTTTTTCTTACATTAAAAAATACCTTTATTGTAGTTAGATTTTTAAAACAATAACTCATTACTGACTTTCACCTGAAAATGTTTATGTTCATGTAATCTGTTTAAAAAGAGTATAGAATAAATAAAAGGATAATTGAACATTTACATAAAATATTAAAATTTGATAGAAACTCATTGTAAATATGTGATCATATAAAAAAAGTTATCAAATGAAATAAATGATTTTAATTTGCAACAAATGATTTGTTATTCAGTTTTCAAAAAATGTTTTGTGAAAAAAAAACGACATTAACATCATAGCAAGAATTGATAGCTCATCTTTCATTATTGTTCGCTACAGGCAGAACACACACACATTAGTGTAGATGATAAAAAGGACATGAGATTATCAATAGCAAATGTCAACAAGACATTGCTTGCAAATCCAGGATTTGTGGGTACAGTTAGACTGCTGTTCACAAACACGATGCAACCGCACTGAGCTTGAGCTATTTTGCAAAGTAGAATGTGCAAATCGAATACCAAAACTCAAGTGACTTGCAGCTGTAAATGCTGCAAAGAGTGGCACTTTAAAGTCATTGTCCCAGATGTATTGGCTATTTGAGTAGAGCTGCAAGATTTTGGGGAAAAACGTAATTGGGATTTTCGTAATTGCGATTTTGATGCGATTTTCGGTGTTAAAAGACAAATTAATTTTCTGTCCTGGTTTTATTTTTTTACGAGTGCTTAACCTTTGGATGTATGACCTACCACTCTTCTATGAGTGGGCGCAAAATTTAGTGGGAAAAAATAAAAATACGAATGGCATCAGGTCATTAACATATTTTATGAGGAATACCTGGAATATGACAATATTACAACACATATTTGGAAGAATAACTTTTGACCAGTTAACGTTCCTACATCCCACCAACAGGTCGTCAGATTGTTAAGAAACAAAGACGCGTATGTATGATGTCACCAGTCACTGGTCCTTTTGGAGTCTCCAAATGGACAATTTTGAAAACGCCTAGACATACCCTTAGAAAACAATAAAATAGTCTAGTCAAGATTATTTGTATAGCCCTTAATCACAAAGAGTCTCAAAGGGCTGCACAGACCACAGACTATTGCAAACTACAGACTCTTACACCATCCCCTGATCTAAAACCTACATGAGGGAAAGGAAAAACTCAGATTGTGATCAACTATGACCCCGGACCAGGTAAGGATTTATGTTATTGTCTCAGCTGTTTTCTAGGTAAGATGCCCATGCTACACACATCTACAGGCATGGGATCCCAAATTTTTTTTAGGCGAGAATAAAATCCTTTTATTTCTGTCTGTTTCAACTTAGATTACTCAATGCGGGTAGCACTTGCAGCGATTATTTCAGTTGGGGACTATTGTTACCTATTAAAAGACACCAAAACAGATACAATTCTCCAAACAGTTCAACAACAGCATTCAATTTACTTTGGGTACAACTTGGATTGGGATTTTATGTCAATTTAACAGGATTGTTAAGGGGTTAAATTTAAGTAAACAGCACCCTCTTCAGGGGAGCTTGTAGTGAGGGTGGCAGTCTATAAATCCTTAAAAAAACGCAGTGTCTTGCGTTTACTTAAACGCACTATGCCATATCGTAATATTGATAAGATTTGGGTCAATTGTGCAGTCCTACTGTTGAGTGTCAAAATGTACTGCTGTGTACGAAAATGTATGGGATTTATTTTGAAAACAACCTTTTGTAGAGTGTTAATAATTTAGTTCTCAAGTGTACATGTTTTCTTTTTATAAACAAAAAGATCAAGAAAGTAAGAGCGAGAAATAATGTAATAAGGATAATATATACAATAAGAATAATTGAAATAAGATCAGCCTTACCTGAAACCCCATCCATCTATTGCACTGGCAAAGACCACATTTCCTTGGTTAGGAGAAAAGTAGAGGTTTGAATCATCAGCCTCTTCAAGTCCTGCACTCCAGTCATCCATTTCATATCCAGGCGGTATCCCACTTTGTTTTTCCTCTTTTATTTTTCCTGCTTGTGCCTCCATTACTCTAGATGTAAACAGGGTCCCAGTAACCGCATTCACCTCCAAGGAAACAAAAAAAATCGCAGAAGAGTATTGTAATTTACTCTAAATATTTCAGGAGTGTTGGGTTGTACAATTACAACATCTTTACCTGTTCCATGATCTTTTGCAAGTGCACATAAGCCTCCTGAGGGTTAAGTTTCAGTTCCGTTATAAGTCGGTCTATTTTATTAATAACCAGAACTGGCGTGATGTTCTCCATCCAAGCCTGTCGCAACACAACCTGTGTCTATGATGACACACACAGAAAAAGAAAAATGATACAGAAATGAATGAACACAATATGCATTTTCAGTAAAGGTTAATACAGAGCCCTCATTCAAAATATATGCTGTCAGTCATTCAGATGGAAAGACTGATTTCTGAGGACTGGCTCAGCCAGGAAATTTCAGACAATCTGGGACCCATTTCTCACCTATTTGGACCAAGCTAAGGTGGACTGAACAAATGAATATGTACCCCATCCTCTGCTCATAGAGGATCTATTGTAGCATACAGTTTATAGCATTTCATGTGAGCAGTCTACAATGGAGCCGCTGTTTATTTCTTTTGATTTTTTTTCTTTACATGTCTGAGTCTGTCCTAAAATGCAAAATCTGAAAAAACATTGAAAAAAAGGAAGTGTTTTGTTATAAATCAGTGTATAAAGGTTCTAAATTGCGACTCACTCGCAAATGTGAACAGAAATACAGTGTGTGAGTTCAATCTGCAGTGGTTTTTGAACAAGCTATTTGAAAGCCACTCCTGTAAGCAGAGATGGGGACATTTTGGGAAAGAATGTTTGAGTTTGGTCATAGACTTTCAAACTCATGGCATGGATTGGTTCGAAGTGACCGTGAAAACTTGCGTTGATTGGACACTTGGAAAAGACTTTTGTTGATTTTAAATAATGGGGGAAAATTGTAAAGAAGAATAGTCAACCTTGTAAGAATTTTTAAGGGGACCAATAAATTGAATCCGAAATTCACATAGGTGTCCGGCAAGCTTGTGTAACGGAACGCTCCAACAATTGCCTTGACCAAATTTGGAGATGTTTTTTGATACTGGAGTACATGATAGTTAAAATGTTACAAAAAATGTTATGTAACAAAAGTATATTAATGAGTGATATATAAAAAACGGGTCTCTGTTTTGATCAACTGCAAGCAGAGTTGAGGCTTTCTTTCGAGCAACTTTTTTGAACAACCCACCTACATACTCACCCTCTCTGATGAAGATGGTAGGTTTCTAGGTCTTTCCCCAAAGTTTTTTCTCTGGTTGATTAATGGTAGCCAATAAACACAGTCCTAATAATGTTATGGTTCTCTTTTGCAGAATGGCGGCGGAAGGGGGGTTAAGTTTTGCAACAACAGCAGTGCGGGCTTTCCAGATTTTGTGGTTTTATTTTTTGGAGTTGATTATTGGAGCTCATGAGCTGGAGGCAAACTCATGCCCTCGACTTCGCTTCCTCCCAGGACATCACATTCTTTGTTTCTGTGCACAGGACTCGCCATGTCACGCAACATAGAGTGTTTGGAAGCTGCAATGAAAAATCCGCCCATTGCTACGTTTTCACCCCCATTGTCACACATTTGTACATTTCTGTAATCCAGGTGCGCCCGTGTTTGTGGGGCCCTAAGCAGCCGCTTAGTGTACTTATGCTGTTAATCAGACGAAGGGGGAATCTATTTGATTTGATACTCCAAGGGATGTTAAGGTGTAATTTTTATGAAATTTTACAGGTCAATTTGTGACTAAAAATATTTTTGTCAGACCTGACGAGTTTTTAAAACGCACTGACATTTTTCTGTTTTTCCTTAAAAAGTCTAAAGTTTATTTGGAGAAAAAAAATACAATTACAAAATAATAAAAGAGTCAACTACTTGGGCCCTTACAAGATGATGAATGAGAAGAACAGCACCATAAATACCTGGGGACAGACTCCCTCGACAGCATCAACAACGACGATGGCACCATCACAGAGTCGGACAGCTGTGGAAACCTCAGAAGAGAAGTCAACATGCCCCGGCGAGTCAATCAAATTTAATAAGAAACTGCTTTCACCTGAGGGTAAAAAATGTTGACAATTTCTAAAAGCTGATTACCATACTGGCACAATATGTTAATGACAATACATTTTTATACAGCTGTTTTTGTTAAGAATAATGTTTTTTCTCCTCCTGGATAACAAGTAATGGGGATACGTTTTTTGGTACTCCATAACTCATTGTAAATGGGTGGTGCAGGATTGCAAGTTTATAATTTTGGCAGGATTTTGGGCCATTTCATTGATGCACAATCTTATTTTTTACCCTCTTGGTAATGCAGGGAGATAGCACTGGACTTCATGGTGATTCCTCTGATTTGTTCATCCTCTCTGCTATCCATATACCTTAGCTGAAAATTTAGCAACAGGAAAAAATGAATGAGAAAACAGACACAAATCGATTTTAATATCAAGAACATTGATAACCGTGCAAAAAAATTCTAACGGTTGGATTGAAAAATGTTTCATGGAACCTTGTTTAAGTGAGGTGTGAGACATTTGAGTGTCTTTATAACTCCTCCAAAGAGCACTGGATTTTTGTAAAAACGAAAAAAAGTGGCGTACTTTGTGTGTGATGAGATCCAAAATGCTGTAGGCGTTTGGTAAGAACTCAATTGGATGAAATGTGTGATTTAATTTCCTATAAACATCACTGACACACGGGCGGACATTTACAGAATCGATAGACATAACCGAGGTCAGCGTGTGGGTATTCAAATGTAGTACTGTATTTTTTTTTAAAATTCAGAATAACAAGTGAAAGAAGTCAACATTAAGAAGCTGAAGACACGTCCTCGGCAGGGGTAGCAATCTTTGGCTACCTCACAATTTAATTTACAATTCAAGGGATAGGATAATGATTACGAAATACTCATTGATCCTTCTTTTTTTATCACCGCAAGCAAAGCGTGGGTGGGGATAATGTTTTCGTTTGGGATCGATCGATCTCTCACTCTCATTTATGTATATACAGTAATGCCCCCGTGTGTTTGAAGATGCACACAGACACTGATTTGGTCTGATAGCTTAGTTAATAAACAAATAACAGCAATATAAAACATTTAACCGGAGCTGCTGTTGGCCGCAACTCACGCTCAATCATAGCCCAAATTCCTCAACAGACACCTTCCTCACTCCCTTACTTCAAAGCACCCTGAACTGGTCTGCCCTCAAACATACACAAGAATAAAAACACTATATATATATCTGTCTGTGTGTCTGTCCAACCAAGTAAAGGGTAGAAGAGTTTAGAGAGTTCCACAGGCAGATCAAAGAAAGACAAGTTGCTCTCATAGTACAGAACACATTGAATTTAAACACCATTTTTTACTGGCAGTCAGGTAGGTTACCGTATATGTGGAAATACGTCTATGGCACCGACTTAAGATGATGTTATCGTCGTAGGATATAATGCAGAGGGGAGAAAATTGACAATTTATCGGTCAAAGAGGATTTATTTTTGTGACAATGGTCTGCAGAAATTCCCAATCCTGGCGTTTGGCAAAGACAAAGACCAAGAAAGTCCGTCAGTGTTGATACTAGACGACGAGGAGCTAGAGGCGGACGCCGCGATCGACCTTTTGCGCAGCGCCGTCTGCACTAAAGTAAATACTTAGGTATCCAATTTGCAGTATTTTGTGACTTTTATTTATTTATTTATTTTTAAAAACAACTTTGCTTGCATCTTGTTTTGAAAACATTATTTAGGACAAAAATGCCAGACGGAATGAGCCTCACCACTCTAGGAACTCTGGAAGGGAGACACATTTTAAGTGGACATGGAACACAGGGTCCGGCATTATCTTTATTTCTTAGATTTTATGTAACCATCAAACGTCACGCGGTGAAATAAAATGCGCTGAAAATTTAGCGTTTGTCTGGAAGCAGGTTTGGCAGTTTTGTTGAATTTTGTCTTAAAAAATATGGTGTGGCTCTCCCTAAAAATATCATAATATTTTTGCTTTTATGGCTCTTTGGGTCAAATAGGTCCCCGACCTCTGCTTAAGAAAATGATGGTGCAGTCAAAACTAAGTATTTCAAAGTACTGATCTGACATTAAATTACAAATTTTTAACACACTGTGTTTTGTATGACGCACACAAAAAAGAAATAACAGGTAGTTTCACTGAAAAATGTACTTGTTCAGGCAGGACCCTGATAATGCATTTCTGATAATATAAGGAAGATTTTATTGGAGGGGAAATCTGATAGAAGCTAAATTCATTATAATCATAATTATCTTCATTGTCATCACCGTGGTGAAACACGATGCAACGAGATTAGACATGGCACTTCAGGGTAAATCATGTAACAGACATAAAAGAGAAAGAGACTACCAGGATGAATAGGGCCAAAAAGAAATTATACATAGTGCTTAGAAAAACTGTCTTTAATTATAATAATAATGTAATGAGGAATAGTACATTGTAACAACAGTGCAAAGATTATAAGTGCATTAACATTTAGCAGTAGCAATTAAAAAAACAATATAATTTAGAAACTATAATTATATACATATATACACCTCCACACAGTAAATCATCTCTGCTTTGCCATGTTTGTGTGCTCATTTCATACATTCATAAATTGTCCATTACAACATTACAAAACAATAATCCCGAGAACATTTGAGATTTTCATTTGCCATTGAGTGCCCGCCAATGAAAAACTTACCTTCCCTGCCTGGCGACTTGATATGATGCCATTGCTTGCCACTAAACAATCCGCAAGGGTAGTTTTACCTGAACATACAAACAAAAATATTGTATTTAGACATTAAAATGTCACAGTAATCTCTAGAAATTATCATTTTTTTCCTTTTTTCGTTGAAACAACCATTTGATATTACGCCGAAAACGAAGAAGAAAGTGGTTATTCCAGGTGCCATTGTCAGCCATGTATGGGCGAAGGCAATGGTGGGCCAATATTCTTTAACACCAAAACTGCGTAAGTTGGGTAATTACTCTATATACAGGTCCACACACATCACATACACGTCAAGGACTATAATTTGTATCAAATTATCTGAAAACCAAACAATATAAAATAGATATGGTCATTGAAACGCAGAGTGCAACTGACTGCACAAGACGGGGTGGTGGGGTCGCAGGAGGGGATATTCACAGGTGTTGAACTGAAGCTTTAAGGGGTGTGGATGCACTGTGCACATATATTTCAGTGAGTTTCTACCCTGAGCAAAGTGTGTTCAACATTTTTATTTGCTTGAACATGGTCACAAAACAATGAACAGTTTTTACTTTTGTTATGTACAGGCCTGGTGAGTAACGGAATAAATGTAGCGGCGTTACGCAATTAAGATACCAAATGTACCGCATTTTCCGCACTATAAGGCGCACATAAAATCTGTTTGTTTTTTTAAAAAAGCTAACTATGCGCCTTATAATCCGGTGCGCCTTATATATGGATCAATATTAAATTGCAAGGTCTCGCAACTAAGAGAAGCAGCCACCGACTCCATTTTTCGCGTAGAAAAAGAAGTGCGCTGTGCATACTGGGAAATATTAAACAACGATTCTCTTTTATTTGTGCGTTTGTATAAAGACCCTGAAATGGCTCCTTTTAAGAGACACGCTTATAACGCAGAGTTTAAACTAAAGGCGATCAGTCACGCAGTAGAACACGGAAATAGAGCAGCAGCGAGAGAGTTCAACATTAATGAATCGATGTTGCGGAAGTGGAAGAAGCATGAGGATGAGCTGTTTACGTTTTACATTTTACAGTTATTATGTTATTGCTTTATTAATATTGTTTTGCACTTGTTATTGTTTTTGTACATTACGAGTGTCACTATATTGCAATTGCACTAACGTTTAATTTACCATAACAGTATCAGACAGGTTTTTGCGTGTTGACTAAATGGAGGAAAAGTAAAATGTTATGCCTTGTTGTTGTTCAAAGATGTTAAAGATGGGTCACGAAAATGCTTTACATCAGAGAAAATAATAAAACAGCTGTTTATTCATTTTGGGAGTGAATGGAGTTGTGGAAAGCTTGTTAGTTATCTATTAATAAAGTTTGACTGACCTATCTGACTGTTTTGTTGACATTCCCTTTAGCGCGGCACCATCTAATGGTTGCATAACATAACTAAATCCTCTACTGTAGCCAAGTCAAATTTATTAATATGGCCCTTAATCACAAAAATGTCTCGAAGGACTGCACAGGATTACAATTACAAAATTGCACAATTACCTGATCTTAAACCAGCATGCACTTATGGCGCCTTATAATGCGGTGCGCTATATGTATGGAAAAAGTTTTAAAATATATCATTCATTGAAGGTGCACCTTACACCAGCTCAGTAGCCTAGATGGTAGTGTGCCCGCTTTGAGACTGGGAGGTCGCTGGTTCGCGCCTCGACCGAGACATACCTAATTGGTATAATGGCGGCGCCCTCTGGCTGCGGCTGCACCGACTCGCTACAACGGGTCAGGTGTATCGACATTTCGTTCTATGTACATTGTTACAAAGAATGACAATACAAAGGAAATTATTATTATTATTATTATTATAACACGGTGCGCCTTATAGTGTGGAAAATACGGTAATTGTGTTCCGTTAGAGTTACAGAAAAGAAAACTAAATCAAATCACAGGTATATTTACAGGGATCAGAAAGGAGATTTTCATTTTCAGCTGAAATAGCCAGGGTCCAGGGGCCGCAGGCCCCGGCCAGGTCCAGGGCGGAGCCCGGTGGGGGAAGCCAACAGCATTTATCTTATTTGCTATGTGAAAATTGCACTAGAATGAATTAAATCCAACAAAACAGAAACCATGTATTTTTTTCAGTTTTAAGATGTTTAAAACAATTGGGGGATTACAATGTTACAACCATCACCATTGTTGTTGTGTTTTGATGATGAAGATGGACCTTGTATTTAGCTACTAATCAACAATATATATGAAAATATATACATTAATAACCATTCATCATTAATTTGAAAATAGAATGCACAAACTGAACATGCTTAAAGAAAATACATGTCAGTCTGTGACAGTCTTCTCCAGCCATGACCACTTAAATTTATTCTTGATTCCTTTATCAATCTCGGAGACAAAAGCCTCGTCTTCTTTTCTTAGTATTTTCATATTTACTTTTTCAAACACTCATTTCACTGTTTGAAAAGACCGGAAGGAGCGCCATGTTTGAGAAAGCCAATGCTCTGAACAAAAGCTCCACTGATTGGTTATCAGCGAACCTATCGACCAATGGTAGGAGTCGATCTATTTGTTGTGTGTTATAGATCTAATGCGCTGCGCTTCTTTTTGCCGATTTTTCTCGCGATCTCTAACTGCTAACTTGGGGTGATGAAACAGTCACGTATCATACCTCACCCCCCCAAAATATTTTCTCATCGAATTTAGACGATTTAGGGGAATGACCTTTGGGGTTCAAAAACAGCGGAAATCCGCGGATCCGCGGAAAATTCTGATCCCTGTATTTAGTTAAAATAAGGATTACTTGCAGGATGGTAATTTTATCATTTTCTGGGCAAAATGTTTGTGCTATGCGTGTACAGTATATTTTAAGTGTCTATGATCATCTTTGTATTCCAGTGCAAAACTGGTTTAAGCTATTGTATTTTCTCCATGAGGTCTTTCATTAAATTCTTACAATAAATTATAAGTTCATGACTTGATAATGCAAAACAAAAATCAGAAAAACTTAGGTTCAGTACAATGGTTTCCAGCATTTGCTTCCACTTTAGTTTGGACACATGGAGAGGATGGATGAGGTGCAAATGTTGAAGAGGATCTACAGAGCAGAAGTCAATGGAAGGAGACCAAGAGGAAGGCCGCAAGTGACGTGGATGGATGGTGTTATGAGTGCACTGCAGGAAAGAGGTCTAAATATAGTGGAAGCTAGAGCTCTTGTTGGTGATAGGAATGAGTGGAGAGGTGTTGTAAAAGGATAGTGGGATATTTGGGCGCGTTCTAAGGGATGGGCATGGCACCTGTATGATACGGCAGGGGTAAACCAGTGAAAGCTGTCGGGCCCTGCTGTTGAACAGAAGAGTGTGTTGTGTCACCCTGACCCAAGTGACATGGCCGCTTTCTTGTGTCCCGTTTCTTTTTTGGAGGGACGAAAGCATGACCAACTTAGGTGTTTGTTTGGGTGTTTGGGCATTTGGGTTGGCCATGGCCCCCAAAAAATTGTGTGTGTCGTTTGCTACTTTTTCCCTTTTTATTTTCTTTGTTATTGTATGTGTTTGTCTTGCTGTCTGTCACGCTTCTCGAGGGATATGACCAGGGTAGATAGATGGATGTATAAAAAGATTTCCTATTACAAAAAGATATGAGAGACATTAGAAGGGCAATGATTTATCTCCAGGGCAGCACGGCGGCGCAGTGGTTAGCGCGTGTGCGGCACAGTTCTAAGGTCTTGGGAACTTCCTGTGTGGGTTCAAATCCAGCTATGGGACCTACTGTGCGGAGTTTGTATGTTCTCCCCGTGCTTGCGTGGGTTTCCTCCGGGCACTCCGGTTTCCTCCCACATTCCAAAGACATGCATTTCAGGAGGATTGGCTGGTCCAAATTGTCCCGAGGTGTGAATGAGCGAGCAAATTGTCTGTCCCTGTGTGCCCTGTGACTGGCTGGCAACCAATTCAGGGTGTCCCCTGCCCACTGATTGCTGGGATGGGCTCCAGCACACCCGCGACCCTACTGAGGATAAGCGGTGCAGCTAATGAGATGAGAAATTGATCTCCATTCATATTGGCTCAAATTAAACATGTAAATCTGTGAAAAGATGAATACAAAACCTCACCATGGTCAACATGTGCCAGGATGCAAAGGTTTCTAATATTGGCAGGATTTTTCTGCAGCCCAATGATTGTATCCAGGTGTCCCATTGTAAACCCTAAAACACAAAATATATACAAAAATGATAGAGTAACGATGTAGAATATATTGAAATTGAGTTTAATTGGTGGCAGAAAACAGCTGTACACAATTCCCAGCAACACTGTCCATCGAAACAGTACCACAAATCAAACCTTGTGTAAATTACAAATATTGTGAAGTGACACAAAGAAACACTTGTATATTAAGACACGTTTTTAATTCCTCGAGAGACAAAGTGGGAATATTTAATGTCGATAAGCAAAGAGATAGTAATGTTGAACCCACCTTGTGCTGTAGCTTCGTGCAAAAGAACTTTCGAATGACGTCGATTCTTCTTCTACGAGTTTAACGGTGGTTCGCATCCAAACAATGATGCATTACCGCCCCCTATCCTCATGGATACTTGATAAAATTCCACTTTCAAATTCAGTCAAAAAGCCTCGTACTCCTCAAAAAGTTAAAAAAAATCATTCGTTGAGTTAAACGTCAATTCTGATGTCTTCCTCCTCCTCCTAGACTTGATACGTCGGCGCGTTGTAGCAACCCGCTAACTAGCGTGCCTACATGACGGCCACATTGGTCGGGTCAATGTCCCCGTTAGGGCAATGTATGTATATTGAAAATAAATCATAACTTGCTAATTTTACAACCAAATTTCATGCGGGTAACCTTTATTGTCAACGTAAACACATTTTGTTAATACGCAATTTTTTTTAATTTAAAAAGACGGAACAAGGTTTTTTTTTTTTAATCATAAGCGGACAATATATTACAAGAACTATTTATGAACAGTTCTACAAGTTACAAACGACCGCATTGAAAGGTACACTTTATATTAAACTCACCCCCCCCCCAAATTTTTACAGTTCAAAATTGGTGGCTTTGACCTTTTTATATAACAATATTTTATTTTGAAAAACAAGGTAATTGAATAACCACACCCACTATTCATCTCGTTTTGTCTATTAAAGTGACCATATTCAGTATCCCACATGAAACGTTAACACTATAAAACAGTTCTAGAAACCCTGAAAGAGGACCGTTTTCCAAGATTTTTTCTTGTTCCTCCACCTTGTAAATCAAGGAAAGTGTGTCTAGCGATCAGGGTTGGGTAGGGTTACTTTAACTTGATTACTTTCAATTACTTTTGGATGACTCCAATACCAAATATGCTAATAAAAGACAAAAGAAACTAAATATGAATAAAATGATGACTCACAACACGTGGTAAGCTTTCTCTCCTGGCTTTGATCTCTTTGATCTCCGACAAAACTAACATAAAATGCGACAGAAACAAAATGAAAATAGATCCAAACAGCTTGCCAACATCATTTTTGCCGTTCCATGTGTTCCGTTACTCCCCGAGCCTGCTCAAAATGTAGGAATTTTATTCATCTTTAGTTTCTTTTGTCTTTTATTAGCATATTTGGTATTGGAGTAATCCAAAAGTAATTGAAAGTAATCAAGTTAAAGTAACCGTACCCAACCCTGCTAGCGATAGGGCACAGCCTCATTTAAAAAAATATTAAAACAATGTAAGCCACCAAGAGGCCCCAATGAAGGTCTCAACACTATTAATTAAAAAGAATGTAGTCAAAAACATTTTTACCTAATAAAGGTTATTCCTGCTTTCCTGTACTAATTAATGTGGCGTTGTGTGCATCAATCGGCAGCACAATGGGTCGGAATTCTCTTTTTTTTTTTTTTGCTCCATGTTTACTGAGAGATTATTATAGTTTGACCCGACTATTTTAAGCTTGCAGTAGGCACGCCGCTCAAAGGTGAGTGTCCTATTTCAGTGTTTTTCAACCACTGTGCCGTGAGACCTTGTCTAGTGTGCCACTGGAATTTTATCTTTCCAAAAAATCAGGCTATTATTCAGTATTTTTGCTATCTTCAGAGGAGAAACTGTAATAGTCATCCATGTCAGTAGGTGGCAGTAGATTTTTGTATACTTTTTATGTACTAATTATCTGCTCTTGGGGTAGCACAGTACATTTAATAACTTAATTTGTTTAACAAAACAGTTTAAGATTGCACTGTAAAAATAAAAACATGAATAAAGCACATCATTGTTTTTCATTTTAAGTATTATTTTCTTCTTTTGGGCAGCACGGCGGCGCAGTGGTTAGCGCGTGTGCGGCACAGTTCTGAGGTCATGAGATCGAACCTCCTGTGTGGAGTTTGCATGTTCTCCCCGTGCTTGCGTAGGTTTCCTCCGGGCACTCCGGTTTCCTCCCACATTCCAAAAACATGCATGTCAGGTTTATTGGCCGGTCCAAATTGTCCTTAGGTGTGAATGAGCGAGCAAATTGTCTGTCCCTGTGTGCCCTGCGACTGGCAGGCAACCAGTTCAGGGTGTCCCCTGCCCACTGCCCGAAGATAGCTGGGATGGGCTCCAGCACCCCCGCAACCCTACTGAGGATAAGCGTTGCAGATAATGGATGGATGGGTTTTCTTCTTTTTATATACTAATTATCTGCTTATGAGGTAGTACAGTGAAATACTTGACACAACTTCATTTTCAAACATTTTCGACGGACGGTGTCCCTCGGAAATTTTTTATGAATAAAAGTGTACTTTGGTTTAAAAAGGGTTAAAAACACTTTCCTATTTAATCGTATATTTGTGCTGATAACTAGACTTTGTACACAGAGAGGCTTGTGTTAACACTGATAAAGTTGCGTTCAGTTTGGTGGGGGAAAAAACCCCGGAAATACTCACTTTTCACGACGCACCATTGGACAACAACACATCTACGTCATTTTCATTTGACGCAGAGCGTAGCTGGCGCCTCTGTTTGTCGAACCTGCACTGAAGTATCGCCTATTAAAATGTACAAATGGTAAGAGTACCTATAATTATGTGATGTCAATATTAATAAAAAAATCTAATTTATTTACTGGGGTTCTGTTTAACAATTGGCACTAACCTCAAAGAAACGATAGCATTGAACGTTGTTGTTTGCGGAAGCTTTGGGGGGAAGCTGGGAATTTCAAGTCATGTGATGAAGCGAAAAGTCCACTGAAAATACTGACAAAACAGTAAACAAGTCATTTATCTGCATACTTTACACGCTTGTTAGTCGTTCGATATCATATTTAATCTGAAGTGATTGCCTTAAAAAGCTAACGTAGTAATAGCCTACCCAACGCAAGACAACAAACATGACGTCTCATTCTCAATAGCCGCACTGCTTATCCTCAGTAGGGTCGCGGGGTGCTGGAGCCCATCCCAGAAATCATCGGACAGTGGGCAAGGGACACCCTGAACTGGTTGCCAGCCAATCGCAGGGCACACAAGCACAGACAACTCGCTCGCTCATTCACACCTAGGGAAATGAAATGATCTGCATTTATACAGTGCTTTTCAAGTCAAGACTTCCCAAAGCGCTTTACAGCGCGCTTCACATTTCCCAATAGCGGCCGTGCAGCCATGTAAGGCGCTAACCTGCTTATTGGGGGTATTAGGGGTTCAGTGTCTTACCCAAGGACACTTCGACATGTAACACGGAGGAGCCGGGATTCGAACTGTGATCTCTTGATCCCAAGACGAGCGCTCTACCACCTGAGCCACTGCCGCCAATTTGGATCGGCCAGTTCACCTGAAATGCATGTTTTTGGAATGTGGGAGGAAACTGGAGTGCCCGGAGGAAACCCACGCAAGCATGGGGAGAACATACAAACTCCGCACAGGAAGTCCGGTAGCTGGGTTTGAACCCACACAGGAGGTTCCCAAGACGCGCTAACCACTGCGCTGCCGTGCTGCCCTCAAACATGACGTACTCAAAGTATTTATGATCACTCGTAAAATAACCAAAATTTTCTCTAAATTAAAATGAACGAATATTGGGTTTCGAATAGAAATTATATTGAGCGGCAAACCCTATAGTTGCTAAGATAAAGAGAACACTTCACGTTTCATTACATTTATCCATCCATCATACCTGTCAACCTCCACGGCTCCATACCCTTACAAACTGTCATATTTTCCCTTACAAAATACAAAAAAATCTTACACCATATTTTTTTCCAAATGTGTTTATTTATGTAGTTTAACATGTGATATTGTACATGTGTTTCGTTATATCATTCTGTACATATTATTAATAAAAAAAAATCAGGAACAATTGTTATAAGCGTAACTAAAATATCCATTAATAACACTTAAAATTTAAACGTTGTGCTCTGCGATGGAATGGCAAAACATCACTTCTGCAGCTGTTGAGGAGTCTTTCGGTGTAGTGCCTAATTTCGACTCCCCTGCAAAATCCTCCCCCCTCGAGTGAACGCGCATTCTGCTGCGCTTCCGACAATAGCTTTATTGTTTTAATAAGCTTATTATATAGAATACCATCGCTATTGTCGGAAGCGCAGCAGAATGCGCCTTCACGCGAGGGGGGGAGGATTTTGCAGGGGAGTCGAAATTAGGCACTACAGCGGCATGGCACAGTAGCATCAAACGCTCGCTTCGTTTGCCACGAAAAAAAAGATACAGAGATAGAGGCTTCTGCGGCGAGCTCGTTTGACTTGATGGATTTGCCGTTTCGTGATAGTCAGTGTATACTGGGTGGTACCCATAATTGACAAATGGAGCCCATCCCAGCTATCTTCGGGCAGTGGGCAGGGGACACCCTGAACTGGTTGCCAGCCAGTCGCAGGGCACTCAGGGACAGACAATTCGCTAGCTCATTCACACCTAGGGAAAATTCAGACGGCCAATTAAGCTGACATGCATGTTTTCGGAATGTGGGAGGAAACCCACGCAAGCAAGTGGAGAACATGCAAACTCCACACAGAAGGTTCGATCTCATGACTTCAGAACTGTGCCACACACGCGCTAACCACTGCGCCGCCTTGCTGCCTCAATACATTTAATAGAATAGAAAAAGAACTGTGACTGCATCACTAGCATATTTAGGTTTCAGTGCTGGCAAGCTTGAGGTATCCATACATTTCTATTTATGCATGTAAGTGGGTATCCCTTAACCACTAGGGTCTTGGGCAGGGGTGTCCAACTCAAATTCACAGTGGGCCAAAATTAAGCAGAGAAGTAAAGTTACGGGCCAAAATCAATATTTATTGAAAAATTAACTGCAACTGATATGTAATGTTTCACCTTTTCATACGGAAACAAACTAGTTTTTCTTAAACACAGAATTTAGAACCACCAAAGCTTGATATTACAAAAGCATTTATAACAAAATTTGAAATAAATGACACAGTGGTATTCATTTCCTATTTAATTCACATCACATTACATTACATCACAACTCAAGTACAATTTATGTATTTCCTATCTATTGGTGAATGTCATTAACTATAATTAAAGGCAAAATAATATGTATTTTGGCATTGCTTTTGGGTTAATGATTTGCTTTTTCCCCTGAAAAAAAAGCTTTGTGATTGATTAACCATTATAATATCAGGATGACATTGGTAACTTATTTCTTTCTTTTGAATGTGTTTAACAGATGGAGGAAATTAAGGATTCTCCAGATTACAACTGGTTCAGAAGCACAGTTCCCCTAAAAAGAGTAAGTAATTACAGTTTTACAGCATTCAACGTTTGGTCAGGATTCCATTTCGCAATGTCAGAAAATGATCAAACAATGGCAAGACATGTGAAGTGAATACTGTGTTTAAAGTCAATCACAAAGATATGTTATCTGACTGATACTGCTGGAATGTGAGGTTGGGGCGGGGAGCGTTGACTGCATTTGCGCATCAAAGGCTGCCGTCACAACTCCAGCACAGTGGATCCGCCCCTCCCTGGAGACTGGAACCCAGAGCTGGTACACGTCGGAATTTGGCCAGCAACAAGGGAAGAGGGCATATCCTAACAAGAAGAACTGGATAGAAATCCTGGCCGGTCCTGACCAAGTGTCAGCTCAACAAGAACCTTATCAAGTCAGCAGCCAAGCTTGATCAAGCTAGCGACCAAACCGGTGGGACAAAGCCAGCGACCTCAGAGAAGCCTCAAGCCACCAGCAGTCAACCTCTCCTTTAACACTCTGAATCCTGTGGTCCTCTCAAGCCTACCAGGATTCTTCATAGCTCTACAGCCGAGGACATAAAGACTGGGCTGTCATCTTCATTGACTCAGAACTTCGAAGAACATCTCGTTGTTGCTATTGCTATTGGTATTGATGTGACGTAATAGGGGAAACGCTATCAAATTATAATAACGTAATAATCAAGCCAATGTTGTTGTCCATCCAAATGATCCAAGTTTAAGTTCTCAACTTCTAGTTGTATTCATTTTATGTTATTATTAGTGTTTTGTGTTCTATTCAAGCTTCTTCAGTAGACTATTAGTAAAAGTCCAAAAATTTAGCAGTGTGTGTGTTTTGATTAAAGTATATTGAACTATCAAACACTGTAAAAAAGGATTCACCTAAAGTGTGTGTAGCCACCCTTTCAGAATAACTAAACAAGGTTTTTCATCTGTTTTCCTGACATAATGATCTCAAAACGTATGTGGTGCTCCAAAAAGGCGAGACGAGTTTTGAAAAGATAATGGGCTTTTTAATTCAATTGGTCAATAAATTGTTTGTGAGAATGATTTATTTCCCACCCATATTCGCTACACAGTCTTTGTTACTAATGTCATATAACATAACAAAGTAGTTCTAAAGGTCAAGGTGCAACAAAACACATTTAATATAAACTATTTAATAGTTTAACCACTGAATACTAGGCATCAGACACTACATCCAACTTTGAAATTTAATGGAGATTTAGGGTGGACTCAAACTTGGGTCTTTTCTCTTCATACCGTGCTAAAACCTGACTTTCTACCCACCTTTCATGTCCCCCTTCAGGCAACTGTCACATTACCAAACCATGCCCAAGCCCAGTTGCCTTCAAAATATACCTAAATATGTTGGAGGTTTAGATTTTTATGGAATGGTTTTCATCTCTCAGCACTTAAAATCAAGAACCATTGACCATAGAGTGACTGCAATTTTAAATACAGTACTCCAAAGCTACACGGGTACTGGGGGTCAAAACACGCAACACAGATTAGGACCAGTGGGTTTAGCCCTTAATATACCTGTTCTGTTCAATGGTCAGCCAGCATGTGGTCTTTCCCCAGTTTGCCAGTTCATATTCCTTCACAATAGGCAACGCTTTGCCGGGGTCAGTGCCTTTCTTCAGAAAACAAAAGAGGAATGAGATTAACAGAGGCAGATTGCGAGCAACAGCAACCGGATACTCTTGAATTATGGTAGGTGCTCGTGTAGTGGAAGAGCCTAGTATTCAAGAAACCCATGTACCCCTCCTAGTCTCTTAACCAACCAAGTCCCGGAGGCCCTGGCAGCACCTTGGCACGCCATTCCCACCCAAAGTAGCTGTGCCTGGCAGAGAGCCAGCCCCGGGAAAGCCTTCTGCCTCTAGCCCAGCGCTATGGAACAGAACCTGGAAGACTCACCCGTCGAGCCAACAGTCCAAACCCCAGCCCCATCTCACTTCACATCGTCCATCACCCCCATCAACCTGCCTCAGGCCCGGCACCAGGCCCAGCGCCACACCAGCCCCTCCCACCCGAACCACCCGGTTATTATGCATGTCATATATATTTCCTTGTACTATCTCATGAGCAGACGATTAGTATATATCACGAAAAATGTTATCTGCTGCCAGCTACTGATATCAGTGAATGTTGCAGTTACTTGGCTTATCTCTGGAAGAAAGCAAATAAACTGCTTTTTTGGCAAAGAATGAATTGGGCACAGGCTGCATGGCGGCGCAGTGGTTAGCGCGTGTGTGTGGCACAGTTCTGAGGTCATGAGATGGAACCTCCTGTGTGGAGTTTGCATGTTATCCCCGTACTTGCGTTGGTTTCCTCCGGGCATTCCGGTTTGCTCCCACATTCCAAAAACATGCATGTCAGGTTAATTGGCCGGTCCAAATTGTCCCTAAGTGTGAATAAACAAGGGAGTTGTCTGTCCCTGTGTGTCCTGCGACTGGCTTGAGAACCGGTTCAGGGTGTCCCCTGCCCACTGCCCGAAATAAAATGAAATGACCCTACTGAGGATAAGCCCTGCAGATAATGGATGGATGGATGAATTGGGCACACGAGACAAGGTCTTATGGCACATTGTTTGAAAAACACATTCATATGCCAAACATAAATTGACACCATGAAGTTATTATCCTAAACACTGAATAGAGAGGATGTGGTGACACTTTGACGAACATTAAACATGCTTTGGATCGCTTCTATTCGATGTTGACTTCGTTTGAAGATTAGGCAACAATCAATTCAGGCAATTCAATTATTTTATTCTGCCTGGCATCAGATTTCCTTGCACTAATCCAGCAAAACCTTAATGCTTTCTGGTACGTTTGGAACCTCCATGCTCTCAGAATAGAAAATCAATCACCAGGCAAACTATGAAAAAGATACAAGAGGGCACACCATTTCAGCTTTAATATTAAAAAAAATTATATTTTCAATGTTATGACTGCCTGTACTGATGCCGGGCTCCGTACAGGTCTTTGAAATCCTTTCTCATCTCATCTCATTAGCCGTACCGCTTATCCTCATTAGGGTCGCGGGGCGGCTGGAGCCCATCCCAGCCATCTCCGGGCAGTGGGCAGGGGACACCCTGAACTGGTTGCCAGCCAATCACAGGGCACACAGGGACAGACAACTCATTCGCTCATTCACACCTAGGGACAATTTGGACCGGCCAATTCACCTGACATGCATGTTTTTGGAACATGGGAGGAAACCAGAGTGCCCGGAGGAAACCCACGCAAGCACGGGGAGAACATACAAACTCCGCACAGGAAGTCTGGAGCTGGATTTGAACCCACGACAGGTTCCCATGACATGAACTGTGCCGCACAAGCGCTAACCACTGCGCCGCCGTGCTGCCCATTTGAAATCCTTTAAAATGCCTAAATTTTAATGTTTTGTTTTCAAGGCTTGAACTTTGGGTGATGTGTTTGAAAATGCTTGAAATTGTTGTCATGGGTCCCAGCGGTCTGACACGATATCCATCCATCCATTATCTGCACCGCTTATCCACAGTAGGGTCGCGGGGGTGCTGGAGCCCATCCCAGCTATCATGGGGCAGTGGGCAAGGAACACCCTGAACTGGTTGCCAGCCAGTCGAAGGGTACACAGAGACCGACGACTTACTCGCTCATTCACACCTAGGGACAATTTCGACCGGCCAATCAACCTGACATGCATGTTTTTGGAATGTGGGAGGAAACCGGAGTGCCCGGAGGAAACCCACGCAAGCACGGGGAGAACATGCAAAGTCCACACAGGAGGTTCGATCTCATGACCTCAGAACTGTGCCGCACATGCACTTACCACTGCGCCGCTGTGCTGCCTACTCATATACAAGCAGGGTTGGGTAGGGTTACTTTAACTGGATTACTTTCAATGACTTTTGGATTACTCCAATACCAAATATGCTAATAAAAGACAAAAGAAACTAAATATGAATAAAATGATGACTCACAACACATGGTAAGCTATCTCTCCTGGCTTTGATCTCTTTGATCTCCTGCAAAACTAACATAAAATGCGACAGAAACAAAATGAAAATAAATCCAAACAGCTTGCCAACATCATTTTTGCCGTTCCATGTATTCCGTTACTCCCCAAGCCTGCACAAAATTTAGTACTTTTATTCATATTTAGTTTCTTTTGTCTTTTATTAGCATATTTCGTATTGGAGTAATCCAAAAGTCATTGAAGGTAATCAAGTTAAAGTAACCTTACTCAACCCTGTATACAAGAATGATTAAATAGATACTGTTATGATTTAAAACGATCTATATGCTCCATAATGATTTTTTTTCGTTGATGTTTTCACAGTAATTGTCAACAATTTTCTCGTTTTCTCCTTATAGATAATTGTTGATGACGATGACAGCAAAGTGTGGTCATTGTATGATGCTGGCCCGAAGAGGATCAAGTGTCCCATCATGTTCCTTCCACCCGTCAGTGGAACCGCAGAAGTATTCTTCCAACAGATGTTGGCCTTGACAGGCTGGGGTTATAGGGTTATATCTGTGAGTTTGAACATGAATTTGTTCATAACTGACCTACAAAAGCACTGTGCTCACCCACGCTAAAGGGACATATTGGAAGAGAAGTATTTCCTTTTCAATGAATGTTGGCTTTACGTCTCTTTAATGTGAATGATTCTTGAAAACTGGAGTTTCTTATTAATTATTGGGTTTTTGTTTCTTTCAGCTGCAATATCCAGTGTACTGGAATCTCACGGAGTTCTGTGATGGATTCAGGAAGCTTCTCGATCACCTACAATTGGATAAAGTAGGCTTTCATATATTTTTGTTTTTTAATTTACCTGTTCATCTTCCACAGTGTTACAATGGAAGACATATTTAATACCGTAAATTCCGGACTATAGAGCGCACCTGATTATAAGCCGCACCCACCACATTTTAAGAGGATAACCGCTTTTGTACTTACACAAGGTGCACCTGTATATAAGCCGCATGCGCCCACATTAAAACATGTAACACAATCACCAAATTAACCCAAACCCGACTTCAAGTCCCGCGATTGTAACTGAATACAAAGTACACAGCCTAAAAACCACAGTCGGCAAGATGAACGGAAAATGATACCGGTACTTAAGGTTTGATGCAGACCTGCAGAGTCCGGGTCCCGTTGAAAATTATCCAAGGAAAAAAAAAAGTATATTTCCAAAGGTAAGGGTGGGAAAAATATATATCCACTATTGTCCGCTGCGTCCACAAACACGTCTCACCCTTACTCCATTTCCCGTCAGACCCCGTGGTTTTCGCCCCTTCTTTTTGATTCGCCCGTGGAAAACATATCTGAATAAGTCTCTAAAATAAATACATTACAAAAATATACAGTTGCAAATACATATTATACATGGTTACACATACAGGACTGCCTCAGAAAATTAAAATATTGTGACAAAGTTCTTTATTTTCTGTAATGCAATTAAAAAAACAAAAATGTCATACATTCTGGATTCATTACACATCAACTGAACTATTTCAAGCCTTTTATTATTTGAATATTGCTGATTTTGGCTTACAGCTGAAAAAAACTCAAAAATCCTATCTCAAAATATTAGAATACTTCCTCAGACCAAGTAAAAAAATAATTTTATAACAGCAAAACTAAATCAAACATTTGAAAATGTCCATTGATGCACTCAGTACTTGGTTGGGAATCCTTTTGCACGGATTACTGCATCAATCCGGCGTGGCATGGAGGCAATCAGCCTGTGGCATTGCTGAGGTGTTATTGATGCCCAGGATGCTTCGATAGCGGCCTTCAGCTCATTTGCATTTGTAGGTCTGGTGTCTTTCATCTTCTTCTTAACTATACCCCACAAATTCTCGATGGGGTTCAGGTCAGGGGAATTAGCAGGCCAATCAAGGACAGTGATGCCATGGTCAGTGCACCAGTTACTGGTGGTTTTGGCACTGTGGGCAGGTGCCAGATCATGCTGGAAAATGAAATCCTCATCTCCATAGAGCTTTTCAGCAGATGGAAGCATGTAGTGCTCTAAAATCTCTTGGTACACAGTTGCATTTACTCTGGACTTGATGAAACACAGTGGACCAACACCAGCAGCTGACATGGCTCCCCAAACCATTGCTGACTGTGGGAACTTCACACTGGATTTCAAGCAACTTGGATTTTGCTCCTCTGCAGCCTTTCTCCAGACTCTGGCGCTTTGACTTCCAAATGAAATGCAAAACTTGATTTCGTCTGAAAAGAGGACTTTGGACCACTCTGCAACTGTCCAGTGCTTCTTCTCCATAGCCCAAGTCAGACGCTTCTTCCGTTGTCTTGAGTTCAGAAGTTGCTTGACCATGGGAATACGGCTATTGTAGCCCATTTCCCGGACACGTCTGTGAACTGTGGCTTTTGATACCTGGACTCCAGCTTCAGCCCACTGTCTTTGAAGCTCCCCCAAATTCTGGAAGCGGCTCTTCTTCACAATTTTGTTAAGGCTGCGGTCATCTCTCTTGGTTGTGCAGCGTTTACGGCCACATTTTTCCCTTCCAACAGACTTTTTGTGGATATGCTTTGAAACTGCACTCTGTGAACAGCCTGCTCTTTGAGAAATTTCTTTTTGTGTCTTACCCTCCATCAGGAGGGTATCAATGATGGTCCTCTGGACAGCAGTCAGATCAGCAGTGATTTAGTTTACTGAACCAAGCTGAGTATTTTTAAGGCTCAGGAAACCCTCGCAAGGTGTTTCGAGTTAATTAGATGATTCAGGTGATTAGTTGAATAGCCTACTTGTATACTTTTTCATGATATTCTAATATTTTGAGATAGGATTTTTGAGTTTTCTTAAGCTGTAAGCCAAATTCAGCAATATTCAAATAATAAAAGGCTTGAAATAGTTCAGTTGATGTGTAATGAATCCAGAATGTATGACATTTTTGTTTTTTTAATTGCATTACAGAAAATAAAGAACTTTATCACAATATTCTAATTTTCTGAGACAGTCCTGTATATATAATTATTATTATTTTTTAGACCCGCGAAGCTCTGAACCACGAATGTAGAACCGCAAAGTAGCGACTCCCCTTCAAAAATGCTTAAAATTTATTTATTTATTTATTTTTTTTTTTCCTTTTTTTTTTTTTAAAATTATTTCATTTTATTATTATTATTTTTTAGACCCGCGTAGCTCTGAACCCGCGAACGTTGAACCGCGAAGTAGCGAGGTCCCACTGTAGTCCTAAACATGGATAGAACCTTTGCTGGACGTCAGCTCTTTTACACCTTTACTGCCCTCTAGCGGGGAGAAGGAGCATTCAGTTTGTATCTCTTAAAAAGATCATAACTTTTGATAGAAATAAAGCTAGAGACTTTCTTCTTTTTTCACATACTCAACAATTCAGGATTAAATCATTTGCCATATGTTTGACAAATCTGAATTTAACTTACTCGCTTTTGTGTGCACCTACTGTTGTTCGATGTTCATTTATTTAGTCTAATGTCAATCCTGTCTGGTGTGTTCAAGGTCCATCTTTTCGGTGCTTCGTTGGGTGGATTTCTGGCTCAGAAGTTTGCTGAACTAACATGCAAGTCCCCGAGAGTGCACTCTTTGATTCTGTGTAATTCGTTCAGCGATACCGCCATCTTTAACCAGACGTGGACAGCAAACAGGTTTTCACGAAATTTTGGATATTTATTACAGTAAAAGGTTTGATCCCAAATCAAAAATTGGACATGTGTGTAATCTCATCTCATTATCTCATTAGCTACACCGCTTGTCCTCAGTAGGGTCGCGGGGGTGCTGGAGCCCATCCCAGCAATCATCGGGCACTGGGCAGGGGACACCCTGAACTGGTAGGGGACACGGGGACAGACAACTCACTCGCTCATTCACACCTAGGGACAATTTGGACCGGCCAATTCACCTGAAATGCATGTTTTTGGAATGTGAGAGGAAACCGGAGTGTCCGGAGGAAACCCACGCAAGCATGGGGAGAACATACAAACTCCGCACAGGAAGTCTGGAGCTGGATTTGAACCCATGCAGGAGGTTCCCAAGACATGAACAGTGCCGCACATGCGCTAACCACTGCGCCGTTGTGCTGCCCATGTGTGTAATGTTTCAGCCAATTTGGCATTTTATAGTGTCAATATTGTGAGTTCTAATAGCAATACGCCCATCAGGGATGCAAGATAACTGCAATATTTTGATATAGGATCTGTTACTGTCAGGACCAGAATGGAAACAGGACCCAATTGTGTAACGTTTCCTCACAATTTTATTGAAAGAAAGAGGAAGGGCAGTGCCCGCGATCCGATGCTCACTGGAAGCGGGAAGCAAGTCGCTCTCGTACTCGGATTGTGATCCAAACATGGAAGTGGACCTTCCGTAGCAAGCTATGGCGGTGTCAAGGACGGAAAACTGGTCTGTAGCCTGGACTGGGAGAGCAAGGCGTGGTCGGAGTCGGAAACGAGTCGTAAGCCAGGACAGGAGAGTAGACGTAGTCGGGGACAAAAAAAGTCGTAAGCCGGGACCGGAGAGCAGACGTGGTCAGGATCAAAACAGGTCGTAGACAGACGGGAGCAAAAATGGGACAGGTGGGAGTCAGGGTCGAAAAACGTTTGCCTAGTATACACTGAGGTGTACAGATGGATTTGACAACAGGGGATTGACAGGACTGGGTTCAAATATTGACAGGGAGCTAATCAGAACCCGCGGCGGTTGGCACCAAATGAGCGGGCACGGGTGAATCACTTCAGTAATCATGACAGTTACAATGTAATCATTGTCATGTCACAATATTAAAAGTAAAGGTTCACCAATTTATTCAAAGTAAAAAACTAGGGATCTGCTGATCACACTTTTTTGGCATCCGAGTTTTTTTTTCCAGTTTTTCCTCAATTAAGTATGGAAAAATACATACATGTATGTGTACACAGTGTATTGTATGTGATTCATATGCTAAAGGACTATTTCTTCAAATAGGTTTGGAAACAAGCACAATTATATCAATGTTGTGCAGTACAGGCCTTTTCTTCCTAGAACAATTCTTTTGTATTAAATTTGGTCTATGATATATGATGAGATCCTTTGTTTATTTCATGTGAATTCAATTAATACAAAGTAAACTTACTAACAGAATGTATTGCCATCTTATTTGCATAAACGTTGACTTTGAACATTTTCATGAAAGTGATTTGAGACATGCAATTTATTTGATTAACTCACAAATGAGGAAATGATTAGTGGATAAATAAATTGCAAGTACTCACAATGAAATGAATTGCCATGTTTGCAATGTATTTTGACAAGAATGGGTTTTAAAACATGTTTTATTTGTAAAAGAATAGGATTGATGTGGTCATTCACGCATGCTAAAAATGCCACGTAGCTAGTTCTTGTGGATCTGTTTGACTTTGCATGTCTCCAAACAAGCACAATTGATGCATGATCTTGTTGACTGCCACCATTAGGGTAAAAATTGATTGCCACCAAATAATTTGCGCTCGTTAAACACCAATTTAAAGTTAAATCCATTTGGAGTCGCGATTTGTTGCTGCCATTTTTTGCAGGATTCAATACAACAAGAAAGGGAGTTGCTTATTTTGGTTGGACTGTTTAGGATGAGACTAAGGAGACGTATTGGGAGTAACCTTTGACTTTGTCCTGAAACTATAAACCAACTCTGCTTTTTGCAGGAGATGTTTTATTTGAGACCTGTTTCGCTAGACCAACCTGAGAACGCATGCTCTCTGGAAGTTAAGCAGGGTCGGGCTTGGTTAGTACTCTGACGGGAGACCGCCTGGGAATGCCGGACGCTGTTAATATGTCATTTAGCACACGCTCTGCTGCAACAGCACTGACTGAACCCCCGGTACAATCGGTGGAAACAAATTTCCCAAAGGCAGGGGTGTCCAAACCTTTCAGAAAGCGAGCCAGAGTTGGTAAGGTGAGAATGTGTGAGGACCGACTTTTCAGCCTGGCATTCTTTAAACAGTTCCTGAAAGGTTTACAGTGCTTAGCGATCGGCATTACAACCTTGTAGCTTGCCTTTGTAAAATTTTCATTTGACTCGCAGGGTCTCTTGGAAAAAGCCGCTTCCAGTTGCTTTACCTATTCACAGCTTCCGTTTCCAGTTAGCTTTTGTTTTCAGCATGTTTTGTCTGGCAGTGCCTTCTTGACATTATATTGTTTAAAAACAGTTACAGTCTCTTGGCAAATTAGGCAGAAGCAGTTGTTTCGAATATCGGTGAAAAACATTTCTCCTATAACCACATGTTCTTCAAGTGGCGGCCCTCACAGTCAGCTTTCCTTTTTTTTATTTACAGTCGCCATGTCAGAATTTTGGTGGACTAAAATTCTCACAGAAAGGCAAGGGCAAGCTGGCCTGATGGCTATTGCCATCACCTGGTGAAGTGAAATACAATTATTATAATTTTTATTTTATACTGTGGTGAACATTACCGGCTGGCCACATATTATTTTTTTTTTAAAGATTTTGCGGGCCAGTAAACATTTAATCATGGGCCAAGATTGGCCCTCAGGCCAGACTTTGGACCAGCCCGCCCTTAGGGGACCAAATACATTCATATTATCATTAAAATGTGTTTTTATGGCCGATTGTCTTTGGCCATTACCGATCAGCTGAAAATTGCTCGATCAAGCCCGATTTCAGATCACGTGATAAGGACATCCCTTTTAAAAAAATGCTGGAAATGTATTTTGGGAATTTGTGTCGAATTTGTTCTAAATATCACTTTATCCTATTCGATCTCTCATCAGCCGTACCGCTTATCCTCATTAGGGTCGCGGGGGGGGCTGGAGCCCATCTCAGCCATCTCCGGGCAGTGGGCAGGGGACACCCTGAATTGGGTGCCAGCCAATCGCAGAGCACACAGGGACAGACAACTCATTCGCTCATTCACACCTAGGGACAATTTGAACCGGCCAATTAACCTGACATGCATGTTTTTGGAAAGTGGGAGGAAACCGGAGTGCCCGGAGGAAACCCACGCAAGCACGGGGAGAACATACAAACTCCGCACAGGAAGTCTGGAGCTGGATTTGAACCCGGGACAGGTTCCCATGACATGAACTGTGCCGCACAAGTGCTAACCACTGCGCCGCTGTGCTGCCCCCTATTCGATCTAACAATATCAAGTCTGATTTTTTTCATCTTAAAAGAAGAATACGTGGATATATATCTGTTTTATGGATGGAAAACCCTAGTGTGAGAATGCCTTTTAAAATAAACTATTGGAATGTATTTTCTTAGTTTTTGGTTGATGCCAGCTTTCCTGTTGAAGAAGATTGTTCTGGGGAACTTTGCCAAAGGACCTGTCGACCCAGAAATGGCCGGTGCCATTGACTTCATGGTTGATAGGGTAAGACATTTTGTCCCTATCTGGTTTTTTTTTTTTCAACGAAATAATGATGCATATTTTATGTGCTGCAGCTGGAGACTCTGAACCAGAGAGAGTTAGCATCCAGGTTAACACTAAACTGTCAGAACTCCTACGTGGAGCCACACAAGATAAAAGACGTTGCTGTGACGATTATAGATGTAAGTTGGAACGCATGTGAGGAGAAAGACAAAGCATTATTTTGTACACTTCCATTAGGCCTGATGTGTTTGTTTTACACCACGTAGGTTTTTGATCAAAGTGCACTGTCTTTAGAAGCCAAGGAGGAGATGTATAAATTGTTTCCAAGTGCAAAACGGGCTCATCTGAAAACCGGTGGAAACTTCCCTTACCTTTGCCGAAGTGCTGATGTAAACCTTTACATACAGGTATGACAACATGAAAGCCTTGCAGAGAGTTTACGATGTTTCAATTTTTGGGAAACTGGACTTTCAATTATGCTGCCCTGTTGAGACCATAGACATGGGATTATCACGTGTTTGGCTCTTCCACACTAGCACATATTATTATTTGGAAGAATAATCCTCCTCAAACAGTGGTTCTCATATACAGTGGCTTGTGAAACTATTTGGACTCCTTTAACTTTATGACCTTTTGCCACATTTCAGACTTCAAACATTAAGATATAAAACTGTAATTTCTTTTGAAGCATCAACAATAAGTGGGACACAATCATGAAGTGGAACACACTTTATTGGGTATTTTAAACTCATCTCATCTCATTAGCTGCACCGCTTATCCTCAGTAGGGTCGCGGGGGTGCTGGAACCCATCCCAGCAATCATCGGGCAGTGGGCAGGGGACACCCTGAACTGGTTGCCAGCCAATCGCAGGGCACACGGGGACAGACAACTTACTCGCTCATTCGCACCTAGGGACAATCTGGACCGGCCAATTCACCTGAAATGCATGTTTTTGGAATGTGGGAGGAAACCGGAGTGCCCGGAGGAAACCCACGCAAGCACGGGGAGAACATACAAACTCCGCACAGGAAGTCTGGAGCTGGATTTGAACCCACGCAGGAGGTTCCCATGACTTGAACGGTGCCGCACATGCGCTAACCACTGCGCCGCCGTGCTGCCTGTATTTTAAACTATTTTAACAAATAAAAAACGAAAAAGTGGGTGTGCAAAATTATTCAGCCCCTTTATTTTCAGTGCATTAAACTCTGTCCAGAAGTTCAGTGATTCGATGTTGATCTAAATGACTAACGATGATAAATGGAATCCACTTGTGTGTAATCAAGTCTCTGTATAAATGCACCTGCACTGTAATAGTCTCAGAGGTCTGTTTAAAGCACAGAGAGAATTATGAAGAACGAGAAACACACCAGGTAGGTCCGAGATACTGTTGTGGAGAAGTTTAAAGCTGGATTTGGATACAAAAAGATTTCCCGAGCTTTAAACATCCCAAGGAACACTGTGGAAGCAATAATATTGAAATGGAAGGAGTATCAGACCAATACAAATCTACCAATATCGGGCCGTCCCCCTAAACTTTCAGGTCATACAAGGAGAAACCTGATCAGAGATGCAGCCAAGAGGCCCATGATCACTCTGGATGAACTGCAGAGGTCTTCATCTGAGGTGAGAGAGTCTATCGATAGGACAACAATCAGTCGTATACTGCACAAAATTGGGCCTTTATGGAAGAGTGGCAAGAAGGAAACCATTTCTTAAAGATATCCATAAAAAGTGGCGTTTAAAGTTTGCCACTAGCCACCTGGGAGACACACCAAACATGTGGAAGAAGGTGCTCTGGTCAGATGAGACCAAAATCTAACCTTTTGGCAACAAATGCAAGACGTTATGTTTGGCGTAAAAGCAGCACAGCTCATCACCCTCAACACACCATCCCTACAGTCAAACATGGTGGTGGCTGCATCATGGTTTGGGCCTGCTTTTCTTCAGCAGGGACAGGGAAGATGGTTAAAATTGATGGGAAGATGGATGGAGCCAAACATTGGTAAACCTGATGGAGTCTGCAAAAGACCTGAGACTGGGACGGAGATTTTTCTTCCAACAAGACAAAGATCAAAAACATAAAGCAAAAGCTACAAAGGAATGGTTCACCAAAAACATATCAAGGTGTTAGAATGGCCAAGTCAAAGTCCAGACCTTAATCCAATTGAGAATCTGTGGAAAGAACTGAAAACTGCTGTTCACAAACGCTTTCCATCCAACCTCACTGAATTCTAGCTGTTTTGCAAGGAGGAATGGGCCAAAATATCAGTTTCTCGATGTCCAAAACTGATAGAGACTTTAAGCTGTAATCGCAGCAAAAGGTGGCGCTACAACGTATTAACTCAATGGGGCTGAATCATTTTGCACACCCACTTTTTATTTTTTATTTGTTAAAAAAGTTTAAAATATCCAATAAAGTATGTTCCACTTCATGATTGTGTCCCACATATTGTTGATTCTTCACAAGAACTTAGTTTTATATCTTTATGTTTGAAGCCTGAAATGTGGCAAAATTTCACAAAGTTCAAGGGGGCCAAATAGTTTCGCAAACCACTGTATGTAGTATGTGTGTTTTCCTCAGAAAAGATCATGGTGAATTTAACAGTCAAAATAAATGCTCTTTTTTCTCCATCTTAGATTCATTTGCGTCAATTCAATGGAACACGTTATGCTGCCATCGACCCTTCCATGGTGAGTGCTGGGGAGCTGGATTTCCAGGAGTGCCAACTAAAAGCGTGCCAGGATTCTGAGGAGGAGACATAACAAGCGTTTTCTAGTACTGCAAAAAAGACAATTTTTCAATAAAAGTTAGAGGAAATGTGTCTGTCATTTGATTTTTTTTTCAAATAAAAAGTCTCCCACAGTTACGCATACCTGTCAACCTCCACGGCTCCCTTCCCGTACAAAATACAAAATAATCGTACACCATATATTTTTTTTTTCCGGAATGATGCATGATGGGAAATCCCCAGGCGGCAGTCGCATGCGATTGACAAATTCGCGCTTTTCCGTACAGATTTCCTTGTACGTCGTACTCGTCTTAAAATGCATAAAAAAACGTACTTTGTACGGCAAAATTGTACAGGTTGACAGGTATGGTTACATCGCCCACACTTACCTGCGATCCTGCTGAATAAAAAACAGAGTACTAAATACTGCTCATTATTCAATGACGTTAAGCAGTGTCTGAAATAATTTCTGCCCAGATGCCCGGGGCTTGCATCTTTTACGTCGGGCGTACAACTTACAAGAATTCTTCGCCCGGGTTCTTTCAAATCAAATGTTTGCTTTATTCCGTTTTCGAAATCTTCGTTCGGTTTGGAATATTCAGAATTTCGGTTCGTTTAGCAATTTGCATACTCGGCAGACAATCAGAAGCCTGCATCGAATAACTTCGTGCTTCCGGACTCTCCGGAGCGTTATATGGGTTGCATTTGCATATCGTTTTCCAAAGTAGACGCAAAGAGAACACAAGAAAAATGGATAAGTGGTTAGGAATCAAGCCAAAACTTCAGCCCCAGAAGAAATATTCAAAAGAAGCTAACAAAATTTACGACGCAACAAAACGTAAACGTACATTAAAAGCATCGTGGAAGGAGGAGTTCACGTGGCTTGTAGCTGACGACGCAACGCAAACATTGCATGAATGAAGATGAGTAAATACAGGTACATACAGATGGCAGATGGAAAACAGTGATGTCATATACATGCCATGTTATAAGTACCGTATTTTCTACACTATAAGGCACACCGTGTTATAAGGCGCACCTTCAATGAATGATATATTTTAAAACTTTTTCCATACATAAGGCGCACCGCATTATAAGGCGCTATAAGTGGTCGCTGGTTTAAGATCAGGTAATTGTGCAATTTTGTAATTGTAATCCTGTGCAGTCCTTCGAGACATTTTTGTGATTAAGGGCCATATTAATAAATTTGACTTGGCTACAGTAGAGGTGTAGTTACGTTATGCAACCATTAGATGGTGCCGCGCTAAAGGGAATGTCAACAAAACAGTCAGATACAGCTGTTTTATTATTTTCTCTGAGGTAAAGCATTTTTGTGACACATCTTTGAACAACAGCAAGGCATAACATTTTACTTTTCCTCCATTTAGTCAACACGCAAAAATAGTCTGATACTGTTATGGTAAATTAAACGTTAGTGCAATCGCAATATAGTGACACTCGTAATGTGCAAAAACAATAACAAGTGCAAAACAATAACAATAAAGCAATAACATAATAACTGTAAAATATAAAACGTAAACACACACCAAGTAGGACCACCTCTGAATTCTTTAATGTTAAGTTCCCGTGCCAGCGCTGTTGCCTTCATTCGAATAGTTATTGTACTGACACTTCTACTTACTGCTCTTTGATCAACAACCCACTGTTCAAGTGTGTCCTCTAACTGTGGCCATCTCGCTTTATTGCCACGGAAACTTTGTTTAGTCTTCTTTACTTGGCGCAGCTCATCCTCATGCTTCAATGTTGAACTCTCTCACTGCTGCTCTATTTCCGTGTTCTACTGCGTGACTGATCGCCTTGAGTTTAAACTCTGCGTTGTAAGCGTGTCTCCTAATAGGAGCCATTTCAGGGTCTTTATACAAACGCACAAATAAAAGAGAATCGTTGTTTAATATTTTCCCCGTATGCACAGCGCACTTCTTCTTCTACGTGAAAAATGGAGTCGGTGGCTGCTTCTCTTAGTTGCGAGACCTTGCAATTCAATATTGATCCATATATAAGGCGCACCGGATTATAAGGTGCATAGTAGGCTTTTTGAAAAAATAAAAGATTTTATGTGTGCCTTATAGTGCGGAAAATACGGTAGATTTATAATAAACTTAATTTTGAAGTTTTGTTCTGTTATATATTCTGATTATCAATCCTTAATACTTTGCAACAACAGTTTTTTTATGATTAGTTGTCTTATTGTGTATCAAGTTGTGAAAAATAGGGCAGGCAACGTTATGGCTGGGCAGGCAACTTTTCAGGGTTTTCTGCCCTGGTGTCCGCTAACCTTTTGCCATGAGTTTCAGACACTGACTTTAAGTCAGAAATTGACAGAGAAATCGCAATTGAAAATTGGCCAAACAGGATTAGTTTCTTTCAGAAAAATATTCATTTTAGCACATGCTGCTTTCAAAGCTCTAGAACCACCCAACAAAACCTGGATGAAAAGACACCAAGGTGGTGCTGCAGTTTTGAAAAGTGTCACTGCCTCTATGTAGTCATGATTGTAGGATTTCTTCAAAACCTCTTCATTCATTTATTTAGTGTAATTCTTTGATTTCTTGATTTGGTTGTTATTTACCTTCATTATCCCAGCCGTGTTTTATTTTGTAGCAAGAAAATGGGCTTGTCATATCAATAACTGTTAGAATCCTGTTAGAACAAAGATCCCTTTTTCAGTTGAGTTTGAGTTATTAGAATAGAATAGAATAGAATAGAATATGCCTTTATTGTCATTGTTACAACATGGGATATATTGTAACAACGAAATTGGACGACTCCAGTTCCACATTTACAGTGAGGATAAGGAACAAAGAGATAAAGGAACAAAAAACATGTTTTAACTGTCTTTGTTGTAAATAGGCTCTGCTTCCTCCGGAGGGGGGTGATGAGGGGGGTGAGGGACAGACAGAAATGGTGGATCCAACTGGATGTTTGATATTACAGTACACACAGTCCAGTGTTTTTTCCCGAATTGCTCAGTCCACGTATTGAATGGATTTGGGAAGTACAGTCCATAAACATGCCCGATTAAAGTCGCCGGCGACGATAAAAGCTCCGTTGGGGTGTGCAAGCTGCTGTTTATTGATAGCAGCGGGCAGGAGATTTAGCGCTATGCTAACGTTGGCATCCGATAAAATTTATTAAACTTAAAACTAATTATCCTCAACCATCAAGCATCTTTGATTGAACCTTCCTGTTTTAAAATTTGTTTTTACATTAAATACGCGTATAGGAAGGCTTTTTTTACCGCACGCTATGCGAATTTTGCCGCACACATACACACATATTTATATAAATATATTGTTCTTAATTTATTGAATTGATTTATACTTTTTTATTTTATTATTTAATAAACCACTTGAATTTACTTTTAAGTGAAATGAATTTATTGTTGATTAGATCGACTTAATAATTTGATGATCTGAATGGTAGGCAGCACGGCAGACAGATACAAAAGTCTAAGAGTCTAACAGTACAGTTAATAGATTTTTTAACTGCAAAAGGAAAAACAGATGCAAGAAATTTAGGTGTACATGATACTTTGCGGGTAGCACGGCGGCACAGTTCTGAGGTCATGAGATCGAACCTTCCTGTGTGGAGTTTGCATGTTCTCTCTGTGCTTGCGTGGGTTTCCTCCCACATTGCAAAAACATGCATATCACGTTAATTGGACACTCCAAATTGTCCCTAGGTGTGAATGAGTGAGTGGATGCTTGTCTGTCTATTCCACGACTGGCTGGCAACCAGTTCAGGGTGTCCCCTGCCCACTGCCTGAAGGTAGCTGGGATGGGCTCCAGCACCTGTGACCCTACTGAGGATAAGCGGGGCAGATGATGGATGGATGGATCTGAATGGTTTAAAAAAAAATCAATACATACAATGTAATACAGTTACAGTTACTCAGTACTTGAGTATTTTTCACCAAGTACTTTACTTTAATTCAAGTAAGAATTTGGATGACTACTTTCACTTCTACTTAAATAATATTATTCTGAAGTAACAGTACTTTTACTTGAGTACATTTTTTGGCTACTGCACCCACCTCTGTCAGAAACTGAGGAATGAGATTAGCAGAGGCAGATTGTTAGCCATAAGCACAGGTACACTGTATCGCAGGCAGATTTGGCCCAGTCTGGGCATTGCGAAGCATTTTTTATTGCAATATTTCATCCATCATTTCATACAAGTGTAACCGCGGTGTACGTGTCCCACCAAAGATCCACATTCACGCTGGACTGGATGATGAGGTTTTTATTATTACAGTTTCTGCAAATGGATGAGTCACAACATTAGCTTTTTCTGCTGGGTCTGATCTCTTTGATCTCTTTGTAGTTCTCTCTGGTAAGACTAACAACAAAGCATATCAAAGAGCTTTCTTTTCACTTTACAGAAAATACATTTTAGAATATCACAATACATTTTTACATCTTTACATTTTAACAAGATACTTTTAACAAGAGATCGTATAGTGGATTTTTTAATGTTTACAATGAATTCAACATGTTTTTCTTTAGTCTGAATTTTAACCAACATCATCCTTTTTTAATGTATATGAGAAAATAGGAATAAAAACAATAATGAGTATAAAAATGGGTACAATTTACCTGCAAATGGATGAGTCACAACATTAGCTTTTTCTGCTGGGTCTGATCTCTTTGATCTCTACAAGGGGAATTAATATTTAGTAAAACAGAAACAAAACGAAAATAAACCTAAACAGCTTGACAATATCGATCACATTACTATGCATGGTGAGAGATTTGTCAGCTGGGGTTATGTTTAAAATTAACTTCTTTTGTGGAGCACCAAAAGATATGTCTTACCTTTGTAGTTCTCTCTGGTAAGACTAACAAAAAACCCCGCCTCCTGGTCACATGTTAGAAGCCAAAACCAAACCCCACCCCATACCAGCAGATGGCACTGTTGGACTCAGCATTGCAGGACATTTACCAAAAACTAAACACATATTTCAGCAGGAATTTCAATGAAACAAAAGTTATTATTACACCCGTTACACAAGGGTGTTCAAACTTTTAAGAACGCGGGCCAGATTTGGTAAACTGAAAATGTACGAGGGCCGACTATTCCGCCTGGCATCCTTTGAACAGTCTTTAAAAAAATCCCCCTCCGTTAAAAGTTTGCAGTGCTTAGCGATTAGTATCGCTACCTCGTCGCTCGCCTTTGTCGCATTTTCATTTGACTCACAGGGTCTCGTGAATAAGGGCTGCTGTGCCAGTAAAACAGCTTGCAGTTGCTTCACCTTTTCACAGAATTCGTTTTCAAATTTGTAGTCAACCTGTTTTGTCTGGCAGCAGTGTTCCCTCTAAGCTGCGTGCGCAATTGCGCACTGTTCGCACATTCTCAGCGCACAAGAAAATCCAGCCAGCGCACAAAAATGAGGGCTCAAAATAACTAATTAAGAAGCGACTTAAGTCAAAGTTACAGTGCATGAAGGTAAAAATACACTGGTTCCCCTAACGTTGTGTCCTAAATGCGGTATTTTGAAGTCGAGTCGAAGTAGAACGAAGTTGAGTAAAATTAGTAGAGTTTGTCAAGAACCGGCTTCTTTGGCTCGGCTCACTAAAATGAACTGGCTCTTTCGGGTCCTAAACGGCTCTTTTGGTTGTTTTTGCTTCTTTAATCCCAACATGACCAAATGTAAAATTATGCACAAAATGACTTAAAGGAAGGGGGAATAGAACAAAAAGGAAAAAATGCCAAAATGAAAAAGTAGTGAAAAGCTGAGAAAAAAAGAAACAAAAAGAGAAAGAAAGTTTAAAAATTTAGAAAAAAAGAAAAAAAAGAAATGTAGGAAAAAAGTAAATAGAGAACAAAAAGAAAAAAGTAACAGCTCTGAAAAAATAAACACAAGGAGATTTTCTTTTTAAAGGAATTTAAAAAAAAGTAGAAAAAAAACACGGAAAAAAGAAGAAAAAGTTTGTGTTGCATTCAAATAATTTCCAATGATATCAAGTGAATCTTGTTGCCAACATTGTACTTCTACTAAAAAATGTGATTAAGTAGAGTTCTGTATCTTACAACCGACTAAATAAGCCCCCAAAAATGTTGATATTATGTGACAAAATATATCAGGAAATAAAAAGAAATGGATATCTTGTGAAAGAATGACGTTTGTAGGCCATACAACCTTGGCAATAGTACATGAGTCAATTCATTCAAAAGAGAAAAATAATTTTGCATTGCCGGAAACTCAGCAAAATATAACTTAATGTCAAGTTTTGGACATGTTTGATAATTAATTATCTTGCCACACTTGGGATTATGGTTGCTCACTGTTGTTTCAAGCGCTGCTCACCGACTTTGTGTGAACGCTCAGACCCGTAAGGAAAATTAGAGGGAACATTGTCTGGCAGTGCCTCTTGATATTACATTCTTTGAATATCTTGTCATATTAGGCAGTTGTTTCGGATTTCGGTAAAAAAATACTCCCATTTCCCCTTGTCCTGAAAGCGGAGGCCCTCACAATCAACTTTCCTTTTTTAAATTACTGTCACCATTTCCGAAATAGGGTGAGCTACAATAGTGAACTTCTTTTTTTGGTACACATTTATTTTATGGTGCTGTCCGCATTACTGGCAGGCCATATATTATTAATTTTATGAAAGGGGCCGGTAAAAATGTAATCAGGGGCCGTAACGCTCCCCCGGGCTGGGCTTTGGATATGCTTGATTTAAGACAAGTATGATTGTATCACTGATAATATATTCAACCAAGAACTAAAAGTCAAGCTCCGGAAAGGGAAGGAGCGGTACAGGAGGAAGTTGGAGAAAAAGCTGCAGAACAACAACATGAAGGAGGTGTGGGAAGGGATGAAAACAATTACTGGCTGCAGCACCAAGCAGGGTGTGGCTGTGGATATAGATGTGGGGCGAGTCAACCAGTTGAACAACTTTTTCAACAGGTTTGACCACTCCGCCTCATCCTCACCCCTGAGTAATGCAGCTGTCCTTCCCCCTCCCCCTCTGGACACTAGCATGGAAGACATCCCCCCACTAAAAATAACCAGCCCAGGTGTGTGGAGAGCTGAGAAGGCTACGAACCAGCAAGGCAGCTGGTCCGAATGGAGTATCCCCCCGACTGCTGAAAGCCTGTGCGTCTGAGCTGGGAGACCCTCTACAGCGCATCTTCAACCTGAGCCTTGAACAGGGGAGGGTCCCTCAGCTGTGGAAAACATCCTGCATCATCCCAGTCCCAAAGAAATCAAGACCTGAGGAACTCAACGACTTCAGGCCGGTCGCCCTGACATCACATGTGATGAAGACCATGGAGCGGCTGCTGCTGCACCACCTGAGGCTACAGGTCCGTCACGCCATCGACCCACTGCAATTTGCTTACCAGGAGAAGGTGGGAGTGGAGGATGCTATAGTATACATGTTACACCGATCCCTCTCTCACCTGGATAGGGCGAAGAGGGCTGTGAGGATTACATTTTTGGACTTCTCCAGTGCCTTCAATACCATACAGCCTCTGCTACTGAGTAGGAAACTGACAGAGATGGGAGTTAGCTCACACCTTGTAGAATGGATTACTGACTACCTGCCAGGCAGACCCCAGTATGTGAAACAGGGGGGCTGTACATCGGACACTGTGGTTAGCAGCACAGGATCTCCGCAGGGGACCGTTCTCTCTCCGTTCCTATTCACTCTATATACATCGGACTTTAAGTACAACTCTGAGTCCTGCCATGTGCAAAAGTTTGCCGACGACACTGCGATCGTGGGATGTATCAGAAACGGGCAGGAGGAGGAGTACAGGAAATTGATTCAGGACTTTGTCCGATGGAGCGATGCAAACCACCTGCACCTAAACACCACCAAGACCAGAGAGATGGTGGTGGACTTCAGGAGAACCAGAACTCACCCGGTTCCTGTAACCATCAACCATCACAAACCTTTTGATGTGTGACCTCTATTGAATTATTGTGATTGTGCCAAAATACACATTTGGGCTTCCAGTACATTCTGTGTTACAGCAACCGTTAAATATTAAAATATTATACACGTTCCCTTTCAAGCATTTTTCTCGACAAATACCGTACAGAGGACAATCCTATTGATCGATATGACCAGCGCCACTTGATATTATGTTTCAGGCTTTGAGTGCTCCAAACGTGGGATACAATATCAAATAGAAAACCAGGTACTATATGGATCAAGTCTTCAATCTACGCACTAATGTAATGTTATTTTGCATAAATCCATAAGTGTCAGGTTCACTGAGATATTTTTATACTAAAAGATAGGCGCAGACTCTCAATTCTCCCCAAAGCATTATATTATACACTTGGGATGTCCCTAGTTACATCTGTGTCCCCGCGATAAGAAGGAGGCTACAAATAATTCAGAGACACGGGAAACTTGTCCTATCTACGGCTAACACTAGATGACTGTTTACAAATCATCTATGATTACTATTAGACTATATATATATAAATTTCTAGGGTTGGGTAGGGTTACTTTAACTGGATTACTTTCAATTACTTTTGGATTAGTCCAATACCAAATATGCTAATAAAAGACAAAAGAAACTACAGTGGAACCTCGGTTCTCGACCATAATCCGTTCCAGAACCCTGTTCGAAAACCGATTTGTTCAATCACCGAAATCCTTTTTCCCATTAAAAGTAATGTAAAATCGTTTTAATCCGTTCCAACACCCTGAATGTTTACCATGAATGTAAACATGAAGCTAACCCAGGCTAATCGTACGTTCGCGTTAGCGTAATATTCCGTACGAAAGATTACGCTAACATGAACGTGTAAAAATAAAAAAAATCAGGTCGTTTACACGTCATTTAGCACCCGGGTCTTCACAACAAGTGGTGAGCGGTTAAAGGATAAAGAAAATAATTATGAATAGGATTTCCTACCTTTGTGGTGGTCTGCAGAAGCCATGCTCTATTCCCTCGAAAGAAGGGAAACTCGCGCACCTTCTTCTTAATTTGCTATTATTTCTTTCTTAAATGCAATAGTTGTACGCACTACTCTTCTTTTTTCACCTGTAGCAACTTTGCTGCTTGCACCGACCTTCTTCGGAGGCATAATAAGGGGCTAAAACACTCCGTTCACCGATATTAAAAGCGAAAGCGAAAAGAAGCAAGTGCGCACATGATAACAGTTGGTCACGAGTGGTGGGGGCAATCTACACGATCTACACCCGTACGCCGCTCAGCATCGCACCCTAGCGTACCGGCGTTCGAACTCCTATCTTTTGAACGAAAAGCGAAGCAAGAATTTCCTAAAATTTTGGGTCGAGAACCGATTTCTTCGAACAGAGAGGCGTTCGAAAACCGAGGTTCCACTGTAAATATGAATAAAATGATGACTCACAACACGTGGTAAGCTTTCTCTCCTGGCTTTGACCTCTTTGATCTCTGGCAAAACTGACATAAAATGCGACAGAAACAAAATGAAATAAATTCCAAACAGCTTGCCAACATCATTTTTGCCGTTCCATGTATTCCGTTACTCCCCAAGCCTGCGCAAAATTTAATCATTTTATTCATATTTAGTTTCTTTTGTCTTTTATTAGCATATTTGGTATTGGATCCAAAAGTAATTGAAAGTAATCAAGTTAAAGTAACCCCACCCAACCCTGTATATAATGTATATTACATATTTAGGTTTTGTTCAATCAAAGGTGGTTCCACCCATTAATTAAAGTCATTAATTTAGAAGCAAAGACCCTAAAAATATGTAAAATGATTTAGCCTACCAAATGGTAATTGTGTTAGGTATGCCTTTATTCCAGGGACATTTTGATATTGATGGTCAGATGGATGGAGCTAAAATGAGAGAGTGGAGGCTGGACAGATGTCCTTTATTTAATTATTGACAGCATGATTAGATCCAGTGGAGACCCCCTGACGCTGAAGACAGAGAAGTACAATTTCAGATGAAAAGTTTCTGGGATTCAACAGTACTTCATGTTAAATTTATATTTTGAGGAGTTATGTATAAAAACAATAATTCAACTATTGTATACGAACAGGTCATGATGTGTGTAGATATTTATCCATCCAGACATCTAGTCATTTAGACATCTAGACATCTATCTATCTGGACATCTATCTAAACATCTATCTATCTAGACATCTAGACGTTTAGACATCCAGACGTTTAGACATCTAGACATCTATCTCTATCCATCTAGACATCTATCTATCTATCTAGACATCTAGACATCTATCTAGACATTTATCTATCTAGACATCTAGACATTTAGACATCTAGACATCTACCTACCTGGACATCTATCTATCTGGACATCTATCTAGATATCTATCTATCTAGGCATCTAGACGTTTAGACATCTAGACATCTAGACATCTATCTCTATCCATCTAGACATCTATCTATCTATCTAGACATCTACACATTTATCTAGACATTTATCTATCCAGACATCTAGACATTTAGACATCTAGACATCTATCTATCTAGACATCTATCTAGACATCTATCTATCTAGACATCTAGACGTTTAGACATCTAGACATCTATCTCTATCCATCTAGACATCTAGACATCTATCTCTCTATCTAGACATCTAGACATCTATCTAGACATTTATCTATCCAGACATCTAGACATTAGACACCTAGACATCTATCTATCTGGACATCTATCTATCTGGACATCTATCTAGACATCTATCTATCTGGACATCTATCTAGACATCTATCTATCTAGACATCTAGACGTTTAGATATCTAGACATCTAGACATCTATCTCTATCCATCTAGACATCTATCTATCTATTTAGACATCTAGACATCTATCTAGACATTTATCTATCCAGACATCTAGACATTTAGACATGTAGACATCTATCTATCTAGACATCTATCTATCCAGACATCTATCTAGACATCTGTCTTTCACAACACCTGCACGCACAGGCACGACCTAGGTAGGCTTTCGTACTGGCCCTTTAAATCAACAGGATGTTCCTGATTGGTCTGGTGTCTTGGCGCATTTCTCTTTTTCCACTAGGACACTCGTGCTTTGGTCCATGATATGTAGTTTGAGCACAGACAGGCGCAGACTCCGAGAAGGAACAATATGAGCACAGTTTCTGCAGTTTCATCTTTGGTCGGAAGTAGCCGATCCATTTCGGCAGCAAAGAGACACAAGAGTGTCAGGAAGAATTCCAGGAGGATTTATTCATCCTATGAGGATCATGACCAAGGGTGAGCGAACACACTGATGGGTGTACAGTATAGACCAGTGCCGTGACCAGTTTTCGGGGTGGGCAAATCAAAATGCATGGGGGTGGGGGCACAATCATAATTTCTGTTATCGCTGCCAAAGATGTGCCAACTCGCCATTAGGTTTATGGGGCAATTGCTTTTTCACATACAGACGGATAGATCTTTTTTGTACGATTATAAAAAGAATCAACTTTTCAAATCTGTATTTTGTATTTCCTTGGGTTGTCTCTGTGTGATATTTGAATTGGTTTGATGATCTAAAAACCTTTCTGAGTGATAAATATGCAAAAAACACAAAACTTCTGAAGGAAGCAAATACTTTCCCACAGCAATCTACCTGTATGGACTTCCGGATCTGTCACGGTTGCCCGTTGCCCTCAATTGGCCCCGCCCGTTTGGGGCCAGCTGCCGCTCGTTGACTGATTGGCTTCCCTCCTATTTAAGCTCAGTGCTCTCAATCACTTTTTGTCAGTCCGTCAACAAACTTCTGCACCAGCAAGACGTGTGTTTTGACTCTTTTCGGTATCCTGCTTGTGTATCCTGTCCGGGATCATTCCCGTCTATCTCGTCCTGTTTGATATCAGACTCCAGTCTCCAGTGTCTGGTATTGATCCCGTCTGTCTCATCCTGTCTGATATCTTTCGCCAGTCTCCAGTTTCCCTTATCGATCCCGCCTGTCTCGTCCTGTCTGATACCTTGCTACAATCGCCAGTATCGGGTATCGTTCCCGTCGATCTCGTCCTGTTTCATATCGGACTCCAGTCTCCAGTGTCTGGTATCGGTCCCGTCTGACTTGTCCTGCCTGATACCTTGCTACAATCTCCAGTATCGGGTATCGTTCCCATCTATCTCGTCCTGTTTGATATCGGTCTCCAGTCTCCGGTGTCTGGTATCGGTCCTGTCTGATACCTTGCTACAATCTCCGGTATTGATCCCGCCTGTCTTATCCTGTCCGATATCTTTCGCCAGTCTCCAGTTTCCCTTATCGATCCCGTCTATCCCGTCCTGTCTGATACCTTGCTACAATCGCCAGTATCGGGTATCGTTCCCGTCGATCTCGTCCTGTTTCATATCGGACTCCAGTCTCCAGTGTCTGGTATCGGTCCCGTCTGATTTGTCCTGCCTGATACCTTGCTACAATCTCCAGTATCGGGTATCGTTCCCATCTATCTCGTCCTGTTTGATATCGGTCTCCAGTCTCCGGTGTCTGGTATCGGTCCTGTCTGATACCTTGCTACAATCTCCGGTATTGATCCCGCCTGTCTCATCCTGTCCGATATCTTTCGCCAGTCTCCAGTTTCCCTTATCGATCCCGTCTGTCTCGTCCTGTCTGATACCTTGCTACAATCGCCAGTATCGGGTATCGTTCCCGTCGATCTCGTCCTGTTTCATATCGGACTCCAGTCTCCAGTGTCTGGTATCGGTCCCGTCTGATTTGTCCTGCCTGATACCTTGCTACAATCTCCAGTATCGGGTATCGTTCCCATCTATCTCGTCCTGTTTGATATCGGTCTCCAGTCTCCGGTGTCTGGTATCGGTCCTGTCTGATACCTTGCTACAATCTCCGGTATTGATCCCGCCTGTCTCATCCTGTCCGATATCTTTCGCCAGTCTCCAGTTTCCCTTATCGATCCCGTCTGTCTCGTCCTGTCTGATACCTTGCTACAATCGCCAGTATCGGGTATCGTTCCCGTCGATCTCGTCCTGTTTCATATCGGACTCCAGTCTCCAGTGTCTGGTATCGGTCCCGTCTGACTTGTCCTGCCTGATACCTTGCTACAATCTCCAGTATCGGGTATCGTTCCCATCTATCTCGTCCTGTTTGATATCAGACTCCAGTCTCCAGTGTCTGGTATTGATCCCGTCTGTCGCATCCTGTCTGATATCTTTCGCCAGTTTCCCTTATCGATCCCGTCTGTCTCGTCCTGTCTGACACCTTGCTACAATCTCCAGTATCGGGTATCATTCCCGTCTATCTCGTCCTGTTTGATATCAGACTCCAGTCTCCAGTGTCTGGTATTGATCCCGTCTGTCTCATCCTGTCTGATATCTTTCGCCAGTCTCCAGTTTCCCTTATCGATCCCGTCTGTCTCGTCCTGTCTGATACCTTGCTACAATCGCCAGTATCGGGTATCGTTCCCGTCGATCTCGTCCTGTTTCATATCGGACTCCAGTCTCCAGTGTCTGGTATCGGTCCCGTCTGACTTGTCCTGCCTGATACCTTGCTACAATCTCCAGTATCAGGTATCGTTCCCATCTATCTCGTCCTGTTTGATATCGGTCTCCAGTCTCCGGTGTCTGGTATCGGTCCTGTCTGATACCTTGCTACAATCTCCGGTATTGATCCCGCCTGTCTCATCCTGTCTGATATCTTTCGCCAGTCTCCAGTTTCCCTTATCGATCCCGTCTGTCTCGTCCTGTCTGATACCTTGCTACAATCGCCAGTATCGGGTATCGTTCCCGTCGATCTCGTCCTGTTTCATATCGGACTCCAGTCTCCAGTGTCTGGTATCGGTCCCGTCTGACTTGTCCTGCCTGATACCTTGCTACAATCTCCAGTATCAGGTATCGTTCCCATCTATCTCGTCCTGTTTGATATCGGTCTCCAGTCTCCGGTGTCTGGTATCGGTCCTGTCTGATACCTTGCTACAATCTCCGGTATTGATCCCGCCTGTCTCATCCTGTCCGATATCTTTCGCCAGTCTCCAGTTTACCTTATCGATCCCGTCTGTCTCGTCCTGTCTGATACCTTGCTACAATCGCCAGTATCGGGTATCGTTCCTGTCGATCTCGTCCTGTTTGGTATCGGACTCCAGTCTGCAGTGTCTGGTATCGGTCCCGTCTGACTTGTCCTGCCTGATACCTTGCTACAATCTCCATTATCGGGTATCGTTCCCGTCTATCTCGTCCTGTTTGATATCAGACTCCAGTCTCCAGTGTCTGGTATTGATCCCGTCTGTCGCATCCTGTCTGATATCTTTCGCCAGTTTCCCTTATCGATCCCGTCTGTCTCGTCCTGTCTGACACCTTGCTACAATCTCCAGTATCGGGTATCGTTCCCGTCTATCTCGTCCTGTTTGACATCAGACTCCAGTCTCCAGTGTCTGGTATTGATCCCGTCTGTCTCATCCTGTCTGATATCTTTCGCCAGTCTCCAGTTTCCCTTATCAATCCCGTCTGTCTCGTCCTGTCTGATACCTTGCTACAATCTCCAGTATCAGGTATCGTTCCCGTCGATCTCATCCTGTTTGATATCGGACTCCAGTCTCCAGTGTCTGGTATCGGTCCCGTCTGACTTGTCCTGCCTGATACCTTGCTACAATCTCCAGTATCGGGTATCGTTCCCATCTATCTCGTCCTGTTTGATATCGGTCTCCAGTCTCCGGTGTCTGGTATCGGTCCTGTCTGATACCTTGCTACAATCTCCGGTATTGATCCCGCCTGTCTCATCCTGTCCGATATCTTTCGCCAGTCTCCAGTTTCCCGGATCGATCCCGTCTGTCTCGTCCTGTCTGATATCTGTCAATAATATCCTGATATCGTTCCTGTCTGTCTCGTTCTGTCCTATATTGATCCCGTCTGTCTGGTATCTGCTCGTGTATCTTGTATCAATTCTGTCTGTCCCGTATTGCCCGGTATCGACCCCGTCGATCCGGTATCTGCTCGTGTATCTGGTATCGATCCTGTCTGTCCCGTCCTGTCCGGTATCGACCCCGTCTGTCCGGTATCTGGTATCGATCTCGACGGCCTCTGGCTTCCTGTTGTTCCACGCAAGACTTCTGCCTTACTTCTTCCGCTCAGCAATTTCCGAATCACTGGCGTTTGTGTTAATGTTAAAGTCAATCATTATTAAGACTATTTTGTGGCCATATTTACCCAGATAAAATACATATATATTGTTAAAATCTAATCATACCCAAGAGCAGATTTTACTCACGTCCTCCATGTGATGTTGTTACAAGGGAAAGAGACCCCGGCCACAACGTGGGCGTGATTTATTATACTTCAGAGGAATCAGTACAGACAAGAACACGACTTCAAAATAAAAGAATACAAGATTGATAAACGTACAAGAGATATAATTACACTCATTGTTGAAACGTTACTTTATGTGTGTGTGTGTATGAGAAACATTGTTTTTATATTTAGTAATATAAAAACAAGCTAATTACCTTGAGACAGAAATTCAAGAGATTTACATTGAAAACCTGATTGTTAACGTGCATGACTGCCCCATTCCCGTAGGATAAAGCTTGCGTGAGAAACGTTACGCATCTGGGTCCTCCCCCTGGTCTGGTTCTGACAGGATCATGTCACCTGGCAAAATCTTTGCATGCGCATGCGTGTGTGTGTTCACTAGCAGGTTTTGTTGAACCTATATTGAATTTTAATACTAGTAGCAAATGAAAGACCAAACAGTCAAAAAATGCTCCATAGAATGTACCTTATTAAAACGTTTAAGGAAATTATGAAAGCAAAATGAGTTTTGAGTGTGCACTATCAATTGTAAGGAGTTACTCAGGTGGTGAAACGATGACATGCTTATTAAAGGATTTTATACATTTGACTATGAAGGATTTTATACGATCGAATACAAATTACATTTAATGCAAATTTATTCACTGGCTGGGTCGTGGTGCGAGGTCAGGGAACCCTGCTAGAAAATGTTGTTTACAGGAACGGCGGGAAAGGGATGTAAGGCCGATAAGATAATCAGCACATCCAGACGCAGAAAGGCCCTGATGACGTAGAAACGCTCAGTGTTGTTTTGAGTATTTCAGACATCGCGACGCTCTTCGACGAGATGGTGAAACCCAGGGGGGGCTTCCATGGCACGCCCATGGGAGGAGCCGGCATGCCATTATGCGGGGAGAAGATGGCCAACAGGAGAAAGCTAAAGGACTTGAGAAAAAGGCTTCCCACAGACCCCAACGTCACTAATTCGTCCGTTTTCGATGGAGTACACTTAGTGAAATTGTTAATGAAATTAAATCTGCCCCCGTGTGAAAATGTCGGCTTTCTTGTTCATCTTTTCTCTCAAGAAACGAGCGCGCATAAATTGTTGGGTGAATGAAATGAAATGATCTGCATTTATATAGCGCTTTTCAAGTCAATGACTTCCCAAAGCGCTTAACAATGTGCTCCACATTTCCCAATGGTATTAGGGGTTCAGTGTCTTACCCAAGGACACTTCGACATGTAACACGGACGAGCCGGGATTCAAACTGGGATCCCTGAATGTAGGTTGTGTTTGGTTAACGGAGTCAGATAACCAATTCGAACAATTTGGTAAACGCTACATTTTGATATTTAATTCCCAACATTGCTAATAGTCATACTTTTGATGTATTCTCCATAACAGTTCCTCTGATGAAGATCACAAAGTGGACGGGCGGGAGGACAGTGATGACCCAGAGGAGATGTTTCAGAACATTCAGTACCAGAAGGAGATCATTGCCAACATTCGCACAAGACCCTGGCCAATGAGACGCAAGCTCAAAGTTTTAAAGTAAAATCTTTTTTATTATATACTATGTACATACGTTTATCTGATTTAGCGATTTATTGAACATATAGTGTCTTTTATCACTCGACAAATAAATTAAAAAGGACACTTAAAGGATAGATTATGATTAAATATTTCAGCTCAGTTTACATGTTGGAGTAGGAGGAACTACGAACATTTATCCAGTACTATCCATCCATCCATTATCTGCACCGCTTATCCTCAGTAGGGTCGCGGGGGTGCTGGAGCCCATCGCAGCTAACTTCGAGCACTGGGCAGGGGACACCCTGAACTGGTTGCCGGCGTGGCACGGTTGACATGGCGCCCAAATGGCCACGCCCGTAAGGCGCCAGCTTCTGTCACGGTTGCCATGGCGCCCTATTGGCCCTGCCTGTGGGCACCAGCTGCAGCTCGTTGACAGATTGGCTCCTTGTTAGTATTTAAACTCCTGTCCTGTAAGTCCCCTTTTGTCGGTTTGTCTGCGAATCTCTGTCTGTACACGGCAAGTCCTTTTTCGCCTGTTTTTTTGCTCCTATTTGTCTCCCGTTATGAACTGTTTTGATCTAGACCAAGTCTGTTCTCCCGTCCCGAATAACAATCCGTTTTTGTTCTCGACCGCGTCTACTCTCCTCTCCTGGCTTTCGACTTGTTTCAGATCCCGATCACGTTTTAGCTCTTCTATCCCGGCTACTGACCCGTTTTTTCCGCTCGCTACACCGCCATCGCTCACCACGGAAATACCACTTCCGCGTCTGGCAGCCTACTCCCCGCGCCCAGCGATCTCCGGATCGTGGGTGCTGTCCTTTCCCTTCTTCCTAATAAAACTGTGAGAAACGTTACGCGAGTGGGTCCTGTTTCCGTTCTGGTCCTGACAATTTTTATCTTTTTATTATCATCTTTATCAGTATTGTTTTCATTATACCAGCTCAGTAGCCTAGATGGTAAAGCGCCCGCTTTGAGACTGGGAGGTCGGTGGTTCGCGCCCCGGCCGAGTCATTCCTAAGACTTAAAAAGTGGTCGGTGGCGCCCTCTGTTGGCTGCGGCTGCATCGGCTCGCTACAACGGGTCAGGTGCAATCGACATTTCGTTCTGTGTACATTGTTACACAGAATGACAATACAAGGAAATTATTATTATTATTATTATTATTATCATCACCATTAATACAATTTTCCTCATTATCATGAACATTATTATGATTATCCTTATTTTAATAATAGTTGTTTGAGTTATTTATGAATAATTGAGTCTCCATGTCATATTTTAATAAAAATGAGCAGCACACCACTTATAGTCTAGCACACAGGTGTCAAACAGGCGGTCCGCGGGCCAGATCAGGCCCGCTAAGGGATTGAATCAGAGAAGCGCAGGAGAAAAACAAGCTTCATGTTGAAATATGTCAACCTGATGTTGCCAAAGCCAGGTGCCTCGAACAAAGACACTGAAGCCCTTAGAGACTTATTGTGATTAAGGGCTATACAAATAAAAATGACTTGACTTGACTTGACTTGACTGTACTTGTATTTCTTTTTCTCTCTCTCTCTCTCTCTCGTTTTTTTTCTCTCTTCCTTTGTTGCTCTCTCTCTCTCTCTCTCTCTTTCTCTCTTCCTTTGTTGCTCTCTCTCTCTATTTTTCTCTCTTCCTTTGTTGCTCTCTCTCTCTCTTTTTCTCTCTTCCTTTATTGCTCTCTCTCTCTCTTTTTCTCTCCCTTTGTTGCTCTCTCTCTTTTTCGCGCTCTTTCTCTCTCTCTCTTTTTCTCTCTTCCTTTGTTGCTCTTTCTCTCTCTCTCTCTCTCTCTCTCTCTCTCTCTCTCTCTCTCTCTCTCTCTCTCTCTCTCCTTTTCTCTCTTCCTTTGTTGCTCTCTCTCTCTCTCTTTCTCTCTCTCTCTCTCTCTTTCTCTCTCTTTCTCTCTTCCTTTGTTGCTCTTTCTGTCTCTCTCTCTCTCTCTCTTTCTCTCTTCCTGTGTTGCTCTTTCTCTCTCTCTCCTTTTCTCTCTTCCTTTGTTGCTCTTTGTCTCTCTCTCTCTCTTTCTCTCTTTTTTCTCTCTTCCTTTGTTGCTCTTTCTCTCCCTCCCTCTCTTTTTCTCTCTTCCTTTGTTGCTCTTTCTCTCTCCCTCTCTTTTTCTCTCTTCCTTTGTTGCTCTTTCTCTCTCTCCCTCTCTTTTTCTCTCTTCCTTTGTTGCTCTTTCTCTCTCTCTCTCTCCTTTTCTCTCTTCCTTTGTTGCTCTTTCTCTCTGTCTCTCTCTGTCTCTCTCTCTCTCTCTCTCTCTCTCTCTCTCTCTCTCTCTCTCTCTCTCTCTCTCTTTCTCTCTTCCTTCGTTGCTCTTTCTCTCTCTCTCTGTCTCCTTTTCTCTCTTCCTTTGTTGCTCTTTCTCTCTCTTTTTCTCTCTTCCTTTATTGCTCTCTCTCTCTCTTTTTCTCTCTTCCTTTGTTGCTCTTTCTCTCTCCCTCTCTTTTTCTCTCTTCCTTTGTTGCTCTTTCTCTCTCTCTCTCTCTCTCTCTCTTTTTTTTCTCTCTTCCTTTGTTGCTCTTTCTCTCTCCTCTCCTTCTGTCTTTCTATTTCTCTTTGGATTTCTTTCTTCCTGTCCCTTTCTTTTCCCCCTCTCTCCCGACTTTTGATCTTTTGTTTCTCATGCTCTCTCCCTCTCTCTCTCTTTCATTTTTGGCCGCCCTCTTCCCTTTTTCCTCCCTCTTTCTCTTATTTCTTTATCTCTCTTTTTCTTTCTCTTTAATCTACTAGTCCGGCCCCCGACAGATTGTATGTTCTATCGTGTGGCCCCCGAGTTAAAATGAGTTGACACCCCTGTACGCCGAGGCAGAGCGTGTTGAGTGGAAGAGCTTCCTAGATGTGCTGAGTAGGTGCAATAGATAGGCGGTTTTATCCGGGCAGTTTGTTCTTACTGAGTAGGTTTTATTGCAGCCATCAAGAATAGGAAGCAATTCTGCATTTTATACTCCCGTTTAATCTTCGGCTGAACATTCCTCACTTTCTCTGCAATACAGCTCATATATTATTTCATGGATCCCAGTTTTAAGACCCATCTTTCTTTGTTTATCTTTAAAAAAAAACGTTTCTTTCAAATGTATGGAGAATTAACCGCGGGCCTCGTTTTACGCCCAAAGTCTTTTGTGAAATCATTGTTTTGTTATCAGGAATCAATGTTCTGACTCAGGAAAATGGGTGTTTTTTACAGTGGTGCATTGTGGGAAAAACCACACCTCTTATTGTGAATAACTCGATCGATGAGTCGGTTCTATTGTAATTTTCGCCTAGATCAGGAGTGTCGAACTCATTTTAACTCGGGGGCCACTCGATAGAACAAACATTCTGTCGGGGGCCGGACTATTAGATAAGAGAGAAAGAAAAAAAGAGAGATAAAGAAATAAGAGAAAGAGGGAGGGAAAAGGAGAGAGGGTGGGACAAAGAAAGAAAGAGAGAGAGAGGGAGAGAGCATGAGAAACAAAAGAGATAAAGAGAAGTTGTGAGAGAGGGGGAAAAGAAAGGGAGCGGAAGAAAGAAATCCAAAGAGAAATAGAATGACAGAAGGAGAGAAAAGAGAAAAGAAAGCGCGAAGGGTAGGAAGAGAGAAAGAGAAAAGAGAGAAACGGAAAAAAGGAAGTTAGAGCAAAAGAGGTTAATAGACAGAGGGAGAGAAAGAGACAAAGAGCAACAAAGGAAGAGAAAAAGAGAAACACAGAGAGTAAAAGAGACAGAGTGGAAGAAAAGGGGTGGAAAAGAGAGAGAGAGAGAGAGAGAGAGAGAGAGAGAGAGAGAGAGAGAGAGAGAGAGAGAGAGAGAGAGAGAGAGAAATAAATACAAGTACAGTGTCTTTGTGAGAGGCACCTGGCTTTGGCAACATCAAGTGGACATATTTCAACCTGCAGCTTGTTTTTCTCTTGCGCTTCATTGAGTGTTGTCTCGCGCTTAGATCAAGGGTCTCAAACGATCAATCGCGGCCCCCAGGATGATAGTTTGAGGCCCCCAACTTAATATAAAAGGGACAGTGTGTATTATTTTCCCATCAGATGCCGCTGAATTCTAACGTGTCATCAAAATGAGTGCTAAAAGCCCAACATATAAAGACAAAATACAGAGACTGTCACGGTTGCCCATTGCCCCCAATTGGCCCCGCCCATTTGGCACAAGTCGCGGCTCGTTGACTGATTGGCTTCCCTCCTCTTTAAGCTCAGTGCTCTCACTCACCCTTGGTCAGTCCGTCAATGAACCTATGCACCCGCAAGACGTGTGTTTTGACTCTGTCCGGTATCCTGCTTGTGTATCCTGTCCGGTATTGATGCCGTCTATTTCGTCCTGTTTGATATTGGACTCCAGTCTCCAATGTCAAACCCGGCTGTCTCGTCCTGTCTGATATCTGTCTCCAGTCTCCTGTATCTGGTATCAATCCTGTCTGTCCCGTCCTGTCCGCTATCGACCCCATCTTTCCGTCATTTGCTCGTGTAACTGATATCGTCTGGCTTCCTATTTTTTCACGCCAGACTTCTGCCTTACTTCTTCCTGTTCTGATTCTGACAGACTCAAAGTCACCAAAACGCACCTCATTACTTTTGAAAAAAGAAGAAATAAGAAAAGTATGACAATTATGAAAAAATGGGCACCAGCCCCCCCGCGACCCAATTGGCTAATGAGAGGAGATGAGATGAGATGACAATTATGAAAAAATAAATACAATAAGAAAAGAAAAAAGGACAAAAAAGGAAAAGAAAACTGTTTTTGTCTCATTTCTCTTGAATCCATTTCTTTCCCTTTTTCTTATTTTCCCATTTTACTTCTTTGCTTTCTTTTCTCCTACTTTTCTTTTTATTCCTGTTTTCTAATTGATACTTCTCTATTTTGTATTCCTTTTAAAAATATATTTTTTGTCTTTCTTTGAGAAATGCTGTGTAAAATTGGAAGAAAAAGGCTGCTTTTGCTTACTTTCGGTCTACACGGTTTTTAATCTTCATTTTTGGCTGCACTACACATTACAGGGACATCTAGTGGACAACTATAAAACACTGTCCCTTTAAGAACAGAAGATCTTTTTTTAATCAGTGCTGTTTTTCCGGAAAACTCTATTTGGCCCAACCTCACCCGGATCCTAGCTTCAGCTGCCCCCAAATCAATTGAGTTTGAGACAACTGTCCTAGATGTTTCAGTCTAATTGCTCAAAAACTGGTTTGTACTTTAATAAGACTTGCAACCAAAAACGGTGAAGAACCAGAACAGATTTATACGGTAAATGGGGGTCTTTTATTCAAGCAAAGTTCAGTACACGGTAAGTCAGGTGGTGATCCAAAAGGCAGGCGAGGGGTTGTGTTCCAGTAAATCCAATCAGAGAAGGCAACGGTCCAACAGTTCAGGCATTACTCGTGATCTGGAAGGACAGCCAAGAGTTCATTACACTGGAATAGCAGAAGATTGGGACATGGAAGACAACCAACTAGCATGGAACCAAAGGTGACAATGTACTAATAAAGGGAAGAGACAAATCAAGACTAGTGCCAACCGCTGTGATCAGCACAATAATGAATTTGGTGTTTACCAGAAGATCCTGAAGGAGAATGTCTGGCCATCCGTTCGTTCTTGACCTCGGACAGAAGCGCTCTAGGATCATGGAGTAGGAGAACGACCCGAAACACAAAAGGAAGTCCATCTCCGAATGGCTCAAAAAAAAAAAGAAACAAAAAAGTTCTGCTTCTGTTATTTATTTTATTTCTGTCATTGCAGCCAAAGATGGCCAAAGTTGCTAATAGGTTTCAGAACTGGGCAGCACGGCGGCGCAGTGGTTAGCACGTGTGCGGCACAGTTCTAAGGTCTTGGGAACCTCCTGTGTGGGTTCAAATCCAGCTACCGGACCTCCTGTGCGTAGTTTGTATGTTCTCCCCGTGCTTGCGTGGGTTTCCTCCGGGCACTCCGGTTTCCTCCCACATTCTAAAAACATGCATTTCAGGTGAATTGGCCGGTCCAAATTGTCCCTAGGTGTGAATGAGCGAGCGAGTTGTCTGTCCCTGTGTGCCCTGCGACTGGCTGGCAACCAGTTCAGAGTGTCCCCTGCCCACTGCCCAATGATTGCTGGGATGGGCTCCAGCACCCCCGCGACCCTACTGAGGATAAGCGGTGCAGCTAATGAGATGAGATGAGATGAGATATTTCAAAACTGCATTTTGTATTTCCTTGGGTTATCTCTGTGTGACATTAAAATTAGTTTGATGATCTGAAACTTTTTGTGAGTGATGAATATATAGAAAAAAACGTCACTGTAAATTGTTTTACCTCATCTCATCTCATTAGCTAAACCGCTTATCCTCAGTAGGGTCGCGGGGGGGTTGGAGCCCATCCCAGCAATACTCGGGCAGTGGGCAGGGGACACCCTGAACTGGTTGCCAGCCAGTCGCAGGGCACACGGGGACAGACAACTCACTCGCTCATTCACACTTAGGGACAATTTGGACCGACCAATTCACCTGAAATGCATGTTTTTGGAACGTGGGAGGAAACCGGAGTGCCCGGAGGAAACCCACGCAAGCACGGGGAGAACATACAAACTCCGCACAGGGAGTCTGGAGCTGGATTTGAACCCACGCAGGAGGTTCCCAAGACATGAACTGTGCCGCACATGCGCTAACCACTGCGCCGCCGTGCTGCCCCCAAATTTTTATGACACTTAGTATTTTACTGCTAGTATATTACCGTAAATTCCAGACTACAGAGCGCTACAGAGCGCACCTGATTAAAAGATAAATTCTCAAATTTAAGAACAAAACCTGATTTTGGCTTTGTGCAAGGCGTTTGCATTTTATGGGATTCCCAAATTCTAAAACATTCAAAATGAAAGAAAATAGTCCGTTTTTTTTGCATAATTTCTCTCTCTCTCTCTCTCTTTCTCTCTTGAAAATATGCCGATTACTAATACGAGCACATATGCACTAGTGCTGTGTCGCATACATTTTGAGCCCTGCATTTTTGATGACAAGGCAAACATGCTTAGAATAGTGCCAGATTGCAACCCAGTTGTGGAAGTTGTCTTTTTGTGTTATTGTCATTGATAGTTTCTGCGATCCCGGAACAAATTGCACTCGCTTGTCATCGTTCCTCGAGGATTAAAGGAAACATTATTCTGTTGTTGACTCATTGTTTTTGTCCTGTTTTTATTTTTATGTTCGAAATAAAGTTTTCATTCATTCTACTTCAGTGACCTGACATTGACACAGATGATACTGAAAGAGAACTGTAATATTTTTGATAGATAACGTCCACTGCTGTTTAGTTTGGATGTATAAATTGTGGACTTCATTTGTGCGTGATAAAGTTGCAATGATAATAATAATAATAATAATGATAATAATAAGCGGGCAGCACGGCGGCGCAGTGGTTAGCGCTTGTGCGGCACAGTTCGTGTCACGGGAACCTTCTGCGTGGGTTCAAATCCAGCTCCAGACTTCCTGTGCGGAGTTTGTATGTTCTCCCCGGGCTTGCGTGGGTTTCCTCCGGGCACTCCGGTTTCCTCCCACATTCCAAAAACATGCATTTCAGGTGAATTGGCCGGTCCAAATTGTCCCTAGGTGTGAATGAGCGAATGAGTTGTCTGTCCCTGCGTGCCCTGCGATTGGCTGGCAACCAGTTCAGGGTGTCCCCTGCCCACTGCCCGGAGATGGCTGGGAAGGGCTCCAGCCCCCCCGTGACCCTAATGAGGATAAGCGGTACGGCTAATGAGATGAGATGAGATAATAAGCTGTATTCAAAGTAGCAGTGTTGAAAATGTAGTAAAAAGGTGGCGGCTTGTAGATGGGAATTTACTGTAATTTGCATCTTACTTTCTGTCTGTAAAACATTGGAAAATGGTTTACTCTTACTTGTATGTTCTAGGCATGCCAGAGAGATAGTCTTGAAGTATGAGGGACGCTTGACCAGAACCAGAGGCTATCAAACAGCAGGAGCTGATGTATGTATTCACTGCGATATTTAAATTAAACTGACTACATCAAACAACAAAGCATGTGTTTATTGTTTAATTTAAAGAGCTTCGGTGTGGTGTTGAACACACCTGGAAAAGATATAGTGCACAAAGCCGGTGTCTGATCTTTTACGTCGGGCGTACAACTTACACAACGTCTCCGCCCGGATTCTTTCAAAACATACGTTTGCTTTATTCCGATTTCGAAATATTCGTTGGGTTTGGAAATTTCGGTTCGTTTGACAATTTGCATACTCGGCAGCCGATCAGAAGCCTGCATCGAATAACTTCGTGCTTCCGGACTTTCCAGAGCGTTATAAAGTCGTGCATTTGCATATCGTTTTCCAAAGTAGACGCACAGAGAACACAAGAAAAACGGATAAGAGGTTAGGAATCATGCCAAAACCTCAGCCCCAGAAGAAAGATTCAAAAGAAGTTAACCAAATTGATGACGCTACAAAACGTAAACGTACATTAAATGTCACGGGGTGGAAGGGGTGACCGGACCGGAACGGAGGCAGGAGGCAGGAAGGGAGAACTCAATTGCGTACGATCAAAACTTTTATTTACCAAAATAAAAGTTGTCCAAAAACTCCGGGACAAAACAGAACAAAAACATTCTTACACTCAGAATGGTCAGGTACAGGTTTCCTCCGACTTAAACTAAACAGGACAAGGCATAACAGAACAGAAAAGGTATAATGAGCCAACACCCGCAATACCCACCACCCAACCTTAAATAGCAGCCACGCAATTAGCTGATCTGCTTCAGCTGGTGCCCAGGGGGCGGGGCAGACCGGTCGCCACGGCGACCATGACAGTTATAAAGTCGTGCATTTGCATATCGTTTTCCAAAGTAGACGCAAAGAGAACACAAGAAAAATGGAGAAGTGGTTAGGAATCTAGCCAAAACAATCAAGCCCCAGAAGAAATATTCAAAAGAAGCTAAGAAAATGTATGACGCTACAAAACGTAAACGTACATTAAAAGCATCGTGGAAAGAGGAGTTCACGTGGCTTGTAGCAGCCGATGCAACGCAAACATTGCATGAATGAAGATGAGTCAATACAGGTACATACTCATGGCAGATGGAAAACTGCCATGTCATATACATGCAATGAATGTTATAAGTAGATTTATAATAAACCAAATTTTAAAGAGTGGTTCTGTTATATATTCTGATTATCAATCCTTAATACTTTGCAACAGTTTTTTTGCGATGTGTCGAGTAATATATATATACTAAGCTCACGTAGGCCAAATGTGGGCGGTTTCAGAGTGTGGTTCTGTCACAGACCAGGAACGGAGACGGGACCCAATTGCGTTCGTTTTACTCAGTTTTTATTAAGAAGGAGAAAAGGACTAGCATCCACGATCCGATGATCGTCGGTCACTGGTAGCAGATAGCAATAACGTGGAAGTGGCACTTCCGCGTCCAGCGAGGGTAGTCGTAGGCAGCGAGAAAAACAGGTCGATGGCCAGGGCGTAGGAGCAAAAACAGAAACGGGTCCAGAAAAGAGGTCGGCAACAGGTATCAGGCAGGAAACAGGGCAGGATAGAGGAGGTTCACAGACGATCGGACGAGTGTTTTTAGGAAGGCGGGAGTTTAAAAAGAGTCCAACAGCCAATCAGGGTCTGTGGCTGTTGGCCCCAACGGGGCAGCCTCAGGTGCCCCTGTTGGAATTTCTTGTTAAATCAACACAAATTTAAATTAATCATCTGACTCCAGTTTGTGACCTTTCCCAATCACCATTCATCCAAACAATTTGCGCGCTCTTTTCTGCATAGAAAGTTCCCAGAAGCCGGCGTTTTCACTCACGGGTGGATTTTATTTCTAACACACAAATCACTACATCTCTGCACGCTTCTCCTTCCAAAAAAAACCCGACTCTTCTTCTTCTTCGGAGTTGCTCAGCAAAGCATCTCCTCCGCCCCTTCGATGGTTCTCATTGGTCCCCGTTCCCGGAAGAATGGCGCGTCGACTCCGCCCGGTCCCGGTCGGCCCCCAGACAGCTCCTCAAGATTTAAGGTCTCCCGTTCCCGGGAGAATGGCGCGTTGACTCCTCCGCGTAGGTCTCAGACAGCTCGTAACCTCTCTCTGCCTGAGAGCTGCCCCAGGTCAAAATTCACGGTCTCCTGAAAACTTTGGCACAAAGCACAAAGAGTCCAACAGACAAACCCAAATTCAAACTTCCATATTCCTTTACCCCACATCAGTAATCATGAAAGGTTCATGGAGGTAAGGAATTACATTCAAACTGTCCCCAAACAGTGAACCGCTTGAGTCAAGTCAAGTCGTGGTTATTTCTGACACCCTTAATCACAAGGAGTCTCAAAGGGCTTAACAGACCACAGACTATTGCAAACTACAGACTATTATGACACCATCCCCTGATCCAAAACTTACATGAGGGCAATGAAAAACTCAAAACCTCTAAATGAAGAAACCTTGAGAAGCTACTGCACATGAGGTAATCCCCCCTTCCAGGAAGACCAGACTGCAATGGTTGTTGCAATACACAGACATCGTCAACAAAAACCATATAACAAAAGTGTGTTTTAAGCCTAGATTTAAACAGTTCCACGGAGGTTGCAGATCGGATACCAGAGAGCAAAGCCTTCCACAGTGATTTGCTGGTTGGGGGAAGAATTTACCATATAAAGTGCTGCAAATCCAATGTTTCCGACCATTACTACCTCTGTGATCGACTTAACCATCACCTGATTTAGAGTTGTATTTAACAATTAAGTATTATTATTTTCTCTTACAGATGCTGAAGAAAATGTCTCGAGTGGTTTACAACATTGTGGTTGTGTTTATTCCGTGGGAAGTGAGGATTAAGAAAATTGAAAGTAAGTTATTTACAAGAAAAATTCTGTGTGTTATTAATATCTTGCTTGTATCATTTTATTTTTAACAGTTTAATTCACTCAGCTTTAATCCTTGGATATGACCAAGGTAGATGGCTAGATGGATAGATAGATAGATAGATAAATAGATGGATAGAGGGATGGAGGGATAGAGAGATAGAGAGATAGATACCATAGATACCATAGATAGATACCATAGATACCATAGATATGATAGATATCATAGATATCATAGATATCATAGATACCATAGATATCATAGATAGATAGATAGATAGATAGATAGATAGATAGATAGATAGATAGATAGATAGATAGATGCCATAGATAGATACCATAGATAGATACCATAGATAGCAAGATAGATGTCTAGATAGATGCCATAGATAGATACCATCGATACCATAGATAGATACCATAGATAGATAGATAGATACCATAAATAGATACTATATATACCATAGATAGATACCATAAGTAGATACTATAGATAGATACCATAAATACCATAGATAGATACCATAATTACCATAGATAGATACCATAGCTACCATAGGTAGACACTATAGATAGATACCATAGATACCATTACACTATAGATACCATAGATAGATAGATAAATACCATAGATACCATAGATAGATACCATAGATAGATACCATAGTTAGATAGTTAGATACCATAGATAGATACCATAGATAGATACCATAGCTACCATAGGTAGACACTATAGATAGATACCATAGATACCATTACACTATAGATACCATAGATAGATAGATAAATACCATAGATACCATAGATAGATACCATAGATAGATACCATAGATAGATACCATAGATAGATACCATAGATATCAAAGATAGATACCATAGATACCATAGATACCATAGATAGATAGACAGCATATATACCATAGAAGTCTAGATAGATGTCGAGATGGATAGATAGATGTCTAGATAGATACCATAGATAGATACCATAGATAGATACCATCGATACCATAAATAGATACCATCGATACCATAGATAGATACCATAGATAGATAGATAGATACCATAGATAGATAGATAGATACCATAGATACCATAGATAGATAGATAGATAGATAGATTAATCCACTAGGGGCGGCAGTAGCTCAGGAGGTAGAGCGATCGTTTTAGGATTAAGGGATCCCAGTTCGAATCCCGGCTTGTCCGTGTTACATGTCGAAGTGTCCTTGGGTAAGACATTGAACCCCCAATTACCCCCAATAAGCAGGTTAGCGCCTTACATGGCTGCACAGATCACGGCCGCTATTGGGAAATGTGAAGCACAATGTAAAGCGCTTTGGGAAGTCATTGACTTGAAAAGCGCTATATAAATGCAGATCATTTCATTTCACTAACAGTCATTGACAATTGTGTACATTGGCAGTTTTACCTTGACCCTGGCATTCTGTATCTTGTTTTGAATTGAAAAATGTCATCATGCGCCTTTTAATATAAGTTCAAAACATGTTTATCTGCTCTCTTTTGAGGTCATTTTGGGTCAGGGGTTGCCTCCTACTTCATATTCCTTCGCTGGCTGTTTGGGATCAACATCGTCCTCACCATCATGACTGGAGCATTCATAGTGTTACCAGAGGTCAGTATTCTCTCCCCTACGCACATGCAACATGTCAGATCAGGAGGCTTCTCCTGCTCCTGGTAAACATGGAAACCATCCACCCATCCATCCATTTTCTACACCGCTTATCCTCAGTAGGGTCGCGGGGGGTTCTGGAGCCCATCCCAGCTATCTTCGGGCAGGGGACACCCTGAACTAGTCGCAGGGCACACAGAGACAGACAATTCACTCGCTCATTCACACCTAGGGACAATTTGGACTGGCCAATCAACCTAACATGCATGTTTTTGGAATGTGGGAGGAAACCCACGCAAGCACAGGGAGAACATGCAAACTCCACACAGGAGGTTCGATCTCATGACCTCAGAACTGTGCCGCACACGCGCTAACCACTACGCTGACGTGCTGCCCACATGAAAACCAGTACTATCTATATCTATATCAAACCCCGACCCTAAAACCCGGCCTGTGAAGGAATGGGCCCCACCAGGCTGTACTTGCCTAAGACACACCACAAGAAGTGGTGCCTGGACAACCCAGATGGTTAAGGGATCTGTGAACCATGATATGTGTTTTACTTCAAGAACATTTTTAATATCATGGTATCTTTTATATGTTCTGTGACTCATACTAATGTCGAAGAGGGTTCAAATATTTTGTCAGTATCGATACAGTGAAAGGATACTAACCTTTTGGTATTTAAATACTGATTAATTGAAAATTCAAGGAAGTTAAAAAATTTTGGATGGAAGAAGAGTCCAAAGTTCATCATAATCAAAAAGTCAGCCCGCGGGCCGCATCAGGCCCGCTAAGGGATTGAATCCTGCGAGACAATGTAGACGTGGTCAGGGACGAAAAAAGGTCAAAAGCCGGGACGGGAGAGCAGACGAGGTCAGGATCAAAAAACGGGTCGATGCCAGGAAACAGACGCGAGCAAAAACAGGAGTGAGTCAGGGTCGAAAAAGGCTTGCCTAAAGTAATCTGAGGTTCGCAGACGGACTGACAATAGGTGACAGATAGACGTGGGTTTAAATAGTGACAGGGAGCCAATCAGAGTCCGAGGCAGTTGGCGCCAAATGAGCGGGCACAGGTGCTTCGCATCAGTAATCATGACATACAGCTGTTTTAAAGAATCTGTCATTGCATTTAACATTTTTAAGTTGAATTAACTAAAAACAAATGATTTATAATATATTTGACTTACTATTTGAACATGTTTTATGCTGTGTACTATGATCGTTTCTGTATATGTGCTAGCTGCTTGCAGGAGCCCCGTTTGGAACCACAAGGAGCAAAACTATTCCCAAGGAACATCTGTCTTCTGCTCAGGATCTAGACACCATCTGGTCTCTTGGGGCAAGCTTCTTAATCTTTTTTGTTTGAATCAACTGTTTGATGATGCATTTTATGTTGACAGACTGCTAAAATGGCGTGATTAAGGTAGTTGCCCCTTCCCTGATTTATTTGTTTTAAGCATATTCATCACTCACATGGGTTTGATGTCATCAAACCAATTTTAATATAACACCGAGTCAACCCAAGGAAATACAAAATGCAGTTTTGAAATGTTGATTCTATTTATTAAGGCAGAAATGAAAATCAAAACCTGTCAGGACCAGATCGGAAACAGGACCCAATTGCGTTACGTTTCTCACAAGTTTTATTAAAGGAAAGAGGAAGAGCTGCGCCCACGATCCGGCGTTGGCTAGGCGCGGGAAGCAAGTGGCTCTCTTACTCAGTTGTGATCCGAACACGGAAGTGGATCTTCCGTAGCGAGCGATGACGATGTTGGGAACGGAAAAACGGGTCTGTAGCCAGGACAGGATAGCAAAAAGGTGGTCGGGGTCGGAAGCAAGTTGTAAGTCAGGAAAGGAAAGTAGACGTGGTCGGGGACAAAAAGAGGTCGAAGTCTGGGACGGGAGAGTAGACGTGGTCAGTGTCAAAAACAGGTCGAAGCCGGGGGACAGACGGGAACAAAAAACAGGTGTGAGTCAGGGTCAAGTAAGGCTTGCCTAGAGTTAACTTAGGTACGCTTACGGACTGAAAAACTCGGACAGATAGGAGTGGGTTCAAAATGGGGCCGGGAGCCAATCAGAGTCCGAGGCAGTTGCCCCCAAAAAAGTGGGCACAGGTGATTCATATCGGTAATCATGACAAAACTGGCCCATGTAAAAAAGTAATAGTTCCCTGAAACCTGATAGCGAGCTGGGCTACCTTTGGCAGCGATAACAAAAATCAAACGTTTACGATAATTGGTAATGAGTCTTTCAAAACGCTGTGGAATTTTGGCCCACTCTTCCTTGCAAAATTGTTTTGAATCTGGCTTATTATAGGATTTTCTAGCTTGAACTGCCCATTCAAGGTCCCACCAGAGCATCTCAATTGGATTTAATTCCAGTTTTTGACTCTACCTCTATAGAATCTTTATTTGTTTTTTTAGAGCCATTAAGAGGTGGACTGGTGTGTTTCAGATCTTTGTCCTGCTGCATGATCCACGGGCGCTTGAGTTTGAGGTCACGAAATGTTGGCTGGACCTTCTCCTTTAAGATTTTCTGGTAAAGACCAGAATTAATCCTTCCCTCAATTATAGAAAATGTCCTGGTCCTGAGACAGCAAAGCCGTCCCAGACCATCGTACTGCCACCACCATGCTTTACTGTTGGCATTTTTTTTGTCAAATTCTGTGCCATTTTTACGCCAGATGTAATGGTCTGCACACCTTCCAAACAGTTATTTTTTTGACTGATCAGTTCACAGAATGTTTCCCTAATTTTTTGGAGTTTAAGATGCTTTTTGGCCAATTTGAGACGACACTTTGTGTTCTTTTGTGACAGCAGTGGTTTTCGCCTGGGAACTCTCCCATGGATGCTATTATTGGCCAGTGTCTTTCTAATAGTGGAGTCCTGAACATTGACCTTTTCTGAGGCCAGTGAGGCCTGCAGTTCTTTGGATGTTGGGCCGAGCCGTCTTTGCTCTCTTAGTGTAGTCTTAGTGGGTTGACCACTGCCACTGACCCATTTTTCTCTGTTTGTTGCCCCCGCCGTGTGGCACCAGCTTCTGTCACGGTTGCCAGGGCGCCCAATTGGCCCTGCCCATGGACACCAGCTGAAACTCGTTGACAGATTGCTCCCTGTGACTACTTAAACGCTGTCCTGTGAGACGCCTTTTGTCGGAGCGTCTGCGAAATTCTGTTTTGGCACGCCAAGCCCTGTGAATCTCCCTTTTTTCCTGTGTTTTTGCTCCTGTTTTGCTCTCGCCACGATCTGTTTGATGTTGACCACTTCCTCGTTCCGAGCAATCTACTCCCGCGACCACCATCTTTGGATCGAGTGTGCGCTCCTTTCTCTTCTCCCCAATAAACTGTGAGTAATGTTACGCGAGTGGGTTCTGCTTCCTGTCCTGGTCCTGACATTGATAATCTATTCTGGATTGATAGATTCCAATAGTTTTTTTTCTAATATCTTCTGGATATTCCTTGGATCGTGGCATGTCAATTGTATTCTAGAGATTCCATTTAAATGGTGTCTTGCTTCAACACGGGTGGTGGTGATCAATTTTGGGGTTGAATTATTATTTCCCATAGGGCTAGATGGGCTTAGATTTTTTGGGAGGGCCTTAACAGTTCAAAACTGCATTTTGTATTTCCTTGGGTTCACTCTGTGTGACATTTGAATTGGTTTGATGATCTGAAACCTTTGTGAGTGATAAATATGCAAAAAACGCAGAAATCAGAAAGGGGGCCGATACTTTTTCACTGCACTGTGAATTCGTAAATCATTATTTGGGGTGTGTTACTGACATTTGCATAAACAATAATATTACAAACAATTTTAATTATATTCCTGTCAATATTTTAGAATTGATTTACCGTATTTTCCGCACTATAGGGCGCACCAGGTTATAGGGCGCACCCCCAAAAAATAGTTTTTGGTCCTATATCTTCCATAGATAAGGCGCACCGGATTATAAGGCGCTACAATGGGAACGTCGACAAAACAGTCAGATAGTTCAGTCAAACTTATTACCCCCTTAACATTCCGAAAGCTTGCAAAGAAGCAAATACGTGTCGTAGACACATTCGGATGCGGTGTCCGTACGATGTCACTCAAATGCATCGTTCCAAATATCATTCGGAAGGTTAAAGTCTTGGGATTCAAGAAATGCCAACCATTCCTTAGTTTCTATTTTCTTTTTTGCTCGCAACTTTACTGTGCATATGACAATAAACACTTGGAATTGAGTTTAATTTAAAAAAAGACCCATCACACAAACATCAATATCAATCTGAAACATGATACTGGGAAAATATATAGCCGGAGTAGCTCACCGAAGTCGTTGTGTTCAATAATAATGTGCAACCATGGTCCTCTTATATTCGTGAGTGTAGTAAATCTAGGAGAATAAAATATTTACAAATACAGAATAGTAAAACATGCTTTCTCTATGCCGTAGACAACCAACCAAACTTGCTATTCACATTCATCTTTTTCGGCCAATTGCAGGCTTTGTTTTGTCCCTTTAGCCTATGCAAGCCCGTAAATGATAAAAAGGATCCGCCCCCTTTACCTCCGAATAACTTTAGCCAATAGTGATCGATTCAACTGATGATTGACACATCTTTTTCGGCCAATTGCAGGGTTTGTTTTGTCCCTTTAGCCTATGCAAGCCCGTAAATGATAAAAAGGATCCGCCCTCTTTACCTCCGAATAACTTTAGCCAATAGTGATCGATTCAACTGATGATTGACACATCTTTTTCGGCCAATTGCAGGGTTTGTTTTGCCCCTTTAGCCTATCCGAGCCCGTAAATGATAAAAAGGATCCGCCCCCTTTACCTCCGAATAACTTTAGCCAATAGTGATCGATTCAAATTATGATTGACACATTGGTTAGCCAATGAAATGCCGGTATATAAATCCCATCATACACCGGGGACTACTTCACGTTCGGGGGAAAATCTAGTCGGCGGCTGTTGCATTAGTTGCAAGACTTTGCGACACACCATTGAGCCATATATAAGGCGCACTGTGTTATAAGGCGCATGGTCAGCTTTTGAAAAAAGACTTTTGGGTGCGCCTTATAGTGCGGAAAATACGGTAAATATAATTTTTTAAGTGTGTGCCTATGTTTGTGTATCTAATCATCTACAGGGTTACCTACAGTACTCTGTTTTGTTTTACGGCTACTATGGAAGGGTACGGAAAATCGGCAGTGCCGGATACCGATTGCCGCTGGCCTACTTCTTGGTTGGGATGGCCGTCTTTGCCTACAGTTTCATCATCCTGTTAAAAAAGTAATTACTTATCTCTACTCTAATGAATGAATAGACTATAGATGTGACATGCTTTCAGCGAAACTGCGAAAAGTAAACCACGATGTAGAAAGGGATTATCGTACCAGAGAATAAAGCAGTGGTTGTCATGACCAGAACAGAATTAGGACCCAGATGCGTAACCTTAACCACAAGCTTATAGAGAGAAAGAGCCAGTGCTCGCTGGATGCGGGAAGCGAGCCGGTCACAAAATCGGATCGTGTTCCGAATGTGGAAGTGGATCTTACGGAGAGGGAGATCGTGGTGTCGTAGACGGAAAAAAAAGGTCGATGGCCAGGACTGGAGAGCAAAACGTGGTTGGGATCAAAGACGGGTCGTAAGCCGGGACGGGACAGCAAAACGTGGTCGGGGTCAAAATACAGGTCGTAGCCGGAGACAAACTGGGAAATCAGGAACGGACGGGTGGAAAATGGGTGGAAAAAGCGGGACCGACGGGAGTCAGAGTCAAAGCGCTTGCCTTGTAGAAACAGGTTCGCTGACGGACTGACAACAGGCGAGTGAAAGGACTGAGCTTAGGTAGGACTGGGAACCAATCTGGAAGCCAGCAGCGGCTGGCGCCAAACGAGCGGGCACAGGTTAAATTAATCAGTCATCATAACAGTGGTCTCTAAAGTATTTCAAGCTAAGAGCTTCTTTTTGTTACGAATCAGTACAACGGGCACAAAGGGTATCCGGTTTATTATGCAATTATAAAATAACAACTTATGCTAATACTATGCTATTCACGATCGGGGCACCAACGTGGACGCGACTCTGGCCAGCCTTCTCCAATGGTTGACGGTCCCTGGCCTGTTCTTGGGTCCAGTCCATTCCTTAATACTGTCGCCTTAGATTTTCTCGGTCTTCCTCTCCTCCTGCCCCCATGGACTGTGCCCTTGAGAATGGTCTTGGTCAGTCCTGATGACCATACCACTAAAGTTTCTGTCTGCGAACAGTAAACAACAGTTCTGCGTAGGGTCCAATGTGCCCTCTGATGGTGTTGCGCACCGTTTCGTTTGTCACATGGACAAAGTAGCTGATGCCTACAATTGTCCTTTCCAATTTTGCTGGGAGAGTCCATGTCTCACAAATGTAGAGGAAGAGGGAAGTCTGATCAATGTTCTTGTCCCTCCAGATAGATTTGTCCGAGATGTGTGGCTGAGGTTTGAGCTATCCTCGCCATGATTTCTGGTTCTGACCCCTATTCTGATATGACAGTTCTAAGATATTTGAGTTTGGTGAGAGGTTTTAGCTCTCTGTGGTTGATGTTCATGTTTGTGGTGATACCTTGTGGATTGTTGGTCATACTTGGCAAAAATAGATAAACTATCACGCCATTGTTATTTAAAAAAAAAGAAAATCATATTTGAGAAACGACATTGCTCTGTCATTGTTTTTTTTGTTCGCATGAGACAACAGTGACATCTAGAGGACAAATATTACACACTGGACCTTTAAATAGACTCAGTCAACTGCAACCACAGGGACCCAGCTATTTTTGGAACAGGTTCTTGGGCACCTCAACTGTCCTCAGGGGGCACCACATTGGAGACTCCTGGATTAAGGATCGTTTTTGCTTATGGTTTTCTGGGGAGTATTTTGGTTTCAGAAATGAATCAGTTGGCTTTGAAGTTTCTCTCATATCTCTATCTCTTCAGGATGGCCAAGAATTCCAGACTAAGTCTAGCCAGTGCTTCTGATGAAAATTTCACATTTTGCTGGCGGGTATTTTGTGCTTGGGATTACTTAATTGGAAATCCAGAGGCTGCCGAGAGTAAAGGAGCAGCAATCGTCAACAACATCAGGGCAAGAATTTTATTTTTACATTGACAGAAAGCATGCAATAATGAGTTTATTTCACATTTTGTGCTATAAATTTCACATTCCTTCCTTTATAGGAAGCCATCGTTGAAGAACAGGAAAAGAAGAAAGAGACCAGTCTGTAAGTATTCTGCAACTTCATGATGGCATGTAAATATTTATTACATGATATTTTCGGTCACTTGTTTCTGTCACGACCAGCACACAGCGTAGACCCAATCGCGTAACGTTCTCTCACAATTATTATTGAAAGAAAAAGGAGGGGCAGCGCCCGCGGTCCGATGCTCACTGGACGCGGGAAGCAAGTCGCTTTCATATTCGGATTGTGATCCGAACACGGGAGTGGATCTTCCGTAGCGAGCGATGGCGGTGTCAGGGACGGAAAAACTGGTTGGTAGCCGGTCGGGGTCGTAAACGAGTCGTAAGCCACAACGGGAGAGTAGACGTGGTCGGGGTCAAAAAAGGTCGTAAGCTGGAGACAAACGGGAGTAAAAGCAGGACAGGCGGGAGTCAGGGTCAAAAAATGATTGCCTTGTATAAACAGAGGTTCGCAGGAGAAGCCGGAGATAGATGGGAGCAAAAAACGGGACAGGTGGGAGTCAAGGTCGAAAAAGGCTTGCCTTGTATAAACAGAGGTTCGCAGGCGAAGCCGGAGACAGATGGGAGCAAAAAACGGGACAGGTGGGAGTCAGGGTCGAAAGAGGCTTGCCTTGTACCTAAACAGAGGTACGCAGACGGACTGACAAAAGGGGACGGATAGGACTGGGTTAGAATATAGAAAGGGAGCCAATCAGAACCCGCGGCGATTGGCACCAAATGAGTGGGCACACCCTAGTCACATCAGTAATCATGACAGTTTCGATGAGTATGATAAACTTTGACTTTAAAAATCTCTATAATCCTAAAGCACTAGATTTATAGAGCACTTTCTTAGACACTTTACAGACATACAGTATTTACTTATACACATTCACATAAATAAATATTTGCTGGGGCTGCGAATTCACGCCTACCACCAACGAAACATTTACACAATTCACAAAACAGTGAGGCTGAAATTCTGTAATTATTTGTATGCTGTGTGTAATATTTAGTGTCTACCAGTGGAACAAAAAAACTTTGTTCCAATTAAAAAACAACAACATTGATTTGAATACTAGGCAAAAATACATGACTATTAAAAAAAAATCATAGGTCAAAAAATGTCTACTTCTTTGTCAAGGTTAAAATTTGATATTGTATTAGTATAAAGAAAATCGGCTCAGGAAGGGATTACACACCCCCAATGGCTAGAGACTCATTTATTGAAAACACAGACATAAAACAACACATCTGATTGGCATAAGCGAGATCACATGAATACATGAAACAAATCTAATTGGTTTAGACAGATATCACATGTTTAAATAAAGTGAGTAATGCTGGTCGCTAGATGGCACATGAACATAATAAATGAGCAGTATGAAAAGTGAAACTTTGTAACACAAAAGGTACTGTGAAGTCATTGGAGTATAAAAGGGAGGCAAGCTCTTTCCCAGACTTCCCGGCACCAAAGCAAAGGCCATCTTGATTAATAATTAGCGGGCCCCGAGAGAATACATTTGTTGCAAGAATACAAACAGCACCTGGATATAATATTTGGCTTTGTTAAGGTACTTTTGAGGATAAAATCATACAAAAGCACATTTAAACTATAATCAAACTATATTTCACCTTACATTCTTATACATAGTGCAATCCCTACTTTGTTCGCCGCCATTTTTGTCTGCCGTCTTGTTGTATGGTATAGCACTGGTTTTCGTACGCATTGGACAAAAGTGCCATCTAGTGGTTAAATATTACATACTGGGGCTTTAATAGATATGCTTACATCTCATGAGTCATACTCTAGGATTGTCGTACCGACATAATGGTTTAAAAAAAAATGTCCTCTTTGACAATCACACCTGTTTCTGTGTATGTTTTCAGAGCTGTTCTGATCAGCTTGCGATTACTAGCCAACATTTTGGTGTTGATGTCTCTAGCTGGCAGTATCTACATTATCTATTTTGTGGTGGACCGATCTCAGAAATTGGAGCAGGAGAAGCCGGAGCTGACGCTATGGGAAAAAAATGAGGTACAGAGAAGGAAATGTGAAAAAAGCATGATAATCGTAATCGTCACCATCACTGTTATAATTTTCCAAGTGGGGCCTACGGTTCACCACTTGTGACACCAACTAATATGTGCAAATAAGTACCCCTGATGTAATTTATTTTATACTTATTAGTTCGGTTTAGATTTAAGTATAAAATAAATTTGTACCAAAAAACGAAAAAAAAACCCACAGTTTTATCAAACGATGTCAGTGGCCACCTTTCTGTGGGAATTTTAGCCCACTGCATTTCCAACATGGCGACTGTAATAACAAAAAGGAAAGCTGACTATGAGGGCCGCCGCTTCCAGGACAAGTGGAAATTGGAGTATTTTTTCATCGAAATCCGTAACTACTGCGTTTGCCTAATTTGCCGAGAGACTGGCTGTTTTCAAAGAATTTTATATCAAGAGGCACTTGAAGACAAAACATGTTGACCACAAAAAGCTCACTGGAAGCGAACGCTGTGAAAAGGTGAAGCAGCTGGGAGCTGTTTTAATGGCACTGCAGTGCTTTTTCACAAAACCCTGCAGTGCCCGGAGGAATCCCACACAGGCACGGGTAGAACATGCAAACTCCACACAGGTTGCGGTAGCTGGACTTGAACACTGAACCTCTGCACCATGGGGCTGCGTACTAACCATCCAGCCGCCGTGCTGCCTGAGTCCTTTTACCGACTTCCAGATTAACAGTCATCGGGCTCCTTCCCCAAAGCCAAGATTATGTTGTGGTTCAAACCCCAACTAGGTAGCCGACCGTACTGGAATTTCATAGATTTTGTTGTACCGCCTTTTTACTTTTAGAACATGCCCTTCCAAAGGTCGAGTCAAGTTGGTTAATGAATGTCACCGTTTGCTTACCTACAATGGGTAAAAATGAAAGAATGCTTTTCAACACCGATTATGAATTACAGTAGATTGTTGTTGACACACCTTCCTATTTTTTGAAGAAATGACTAACCTGAATCCTCTCCATTTATTAAGGTGAGTGTTGTGGTGTCCCTTATCACTATGATTGCGCCATCTGCCTTTGAACTGGTAGCGCAGTTGGAGATGTATCATCCAAGAACATCGCTGCGTTTCCAGCTGGCCAGGTTTGTAATCTTTTTTCACTCCAATGTTAATTTGTGAAGATTTTCAATTAACAATTGACACACATGATAGGTCACTATGAGTTTCTATTAACTATGATGTTGGCAATTTAAAGAACAAGTCCAACTGTCAGGACCAGAACGGAAACAGGATCGACTCGCGTCACGTTTACCACAAGTTTTATTGAAGGAACGAGGAAGGGGTGCGCCCACGATCCGGTGTTCGCTGGATGCGGGAAGCGGGTTGTAGCCGGAGACAAACGGGAGCAAAACGGGACAGGCGGGGGTCAGGGTCAAAAAAGGCTTGCCTTGAACACACGGAGATTCGCAGACGGACTGACAAAAGGGGATTGACAGGACAGGGTTTAAATAGTGGAGAAACCAATCTTTCAACAAGCTGCAGCCGGTGCCACACAGGCGGAGCCAAATGGGCGCCATGGCAACCTTGACACCAACAAGTTGCCCAAAAAAAAAAAATCATAAATTGGAGGGAGTTAGTGCAGATTCACTGCTCCTGCGCATTGACAGGAACTAGCTGAGGTGGCCCGGGCATCTGATAAGAATATCTCTTTAACACCTCCCTCGGGACGTGTTCTGGGCATGTCCCATTGGCAGGAGGCCCCGGGGACAATCCAGGCCACACTGGAGAGACTTCGTCTCTAGGCTGGCCTGGGAACGCCTTGGGATCCTGTCGGATGAGCTGGATGAAATGACTGGGGTTAGGGAGGTCTGGCCTACTGAGGCTGCTGCCCCTGCAATCCGCTCCCGGATAAGTGGACATCAAATACCACACCAGAAACAACAGGTTTAATGCAACATCCCGGCTGCTTACAAGGTTGAAGCAGCCCCACACTGGGAATGTTGCCCACATATCAGGGGAGCATATACCCACCTACCTGCCTCGGGCCTGCCGTACAAAGCCAACCACCGAGACAGTCCAGGTTTGGATTGATGGGGCATCCTTTGCACTACAGAACTGCTTTAAGCACACAGACTGGTCTGTGTTTAGCAAGGACGCAGACCTGGAGAAGTATACATCCTATGTTCGGTTCTACACGGACACTGTTCTCCTAGTGAAGACTATCACTCTGTTCCTCAACCAGAAACCATGATTGAACAGCAATGTACTGTCCCTCATGAAAGCCTGTAACACAATTTTCAAATCAGTTGACAGAATGGCCTACGACAGGGCCCGAGGTGACCTGAAGTAAAGCATCAATGAGGCAAAGCTCCAGTATAAGGACAGACTCGAGGACCATTTCAACCACAACAACGCCCGGAACATGTAGAAAGGCATCAGAACCACAAGAGTAACAAGTCCACGCCCCAGTTCGTCAGCCCCGACTCCAACCTGCCTGACACAATAAAAGGCTTTTTTGTCTCCTTCAACACACCGGGCAGTAGAGAAGCTCTACCTATGCTAGAGGAACAGCACCAGCCCCTCATCCTGCAGCAGCATCAGGTGACCAAGTACACTGTCAAAAGGGAGGGCAAGGAATTTGCCTCAAAGTCAACTGTTTTGTTCAATACAACCTTTCAACCTGATTGCTGCCTTCTTCTTCCACATTGATGCACCCCCTAATGCTCCTTCAAGGTAGCTTGGCTTTCTTCCAGGGCCAACTAGAAAGCATTTAATCATTTGTCCATTTTCCAGCTCATTTCACCGAGAGGAGCAAGCACAGCCTCACTGCGTACACTTTTACTCACTCTTGCCCTTCCCTCCTCATCTCCCCGATATATCATCTTTAACAAGAATGTCTCTGTGTGCGTGTGTGTACATGTGTGCCCAGGTGTGGTTGAGTCTGTGTATGCCACATAAACAGTTTTCACAAAGAAATAATGATAAAGTACAACTGCAAGCAGCTATAAAGGGCCTTCCCGACCCGTGCAACTCATCGGGGTACAAGCTCATTAGAACCAGACATTTAGAAAGCTAGGGGAAACAAATTGAGAGCTTGAGAGCGTTTTCCATCCGGGCCCCGGTGCTACGGAATGCCCTGCCTCCGGAGATAAGATCTGCAACCTCAATGGAAGTTTTTAAATCAAGGCTTAAGACACACTTCTATTCCAAAGCTTATGATTGATGCCCACCTCATATTCTGTATTGTCCTGTCTTTTTCCGACTGCCTGCCTGGTGGTGATACGAAGGAGAAGGACGATTTGAGAGGAGTCAGCGGACCAGCATTTGACCTGAAGCATGTGAACGCCTGCATGGACCAGCTGGCAGAGATGGGAAGCTGCATCGTGGCCGTCATAGACACTCTCGACTAGTTTACAGGATGGGGGCATCGCTGCTGTCATGCACTTTCCAGATAAATTTTCAACATGTTACCTAGTGTCTACTATGCTTGTGTATAGTAATGCTAATTGTGATTCACCCTGGTCATCCTGGAAGGGGGATTACCACTTGTGAGGTCCCTTCTCAAGGTTTCTCTTTTTCCTCACGCTGAGGTTTTGAGTTGTTCCTTGCCCGCATGTTGGTTTAAGATCAGGTAATTGTGTCATTGTAATCCCGTGCAGTCCTTTGAGACATTTTTGTGATTAAGGGCTATATAAATACATTTGACTTGACTTGACAATGATTGTCAAAGAAAACTGAAAAACATGTATATTTCTTACAGCTAGAAAGGGGCGAACAATTCATAATGAAATACTGTTTTTTTACCCCCATTGCGTTTGTGTGATTCATTTTTCAGGTCAGGGGATGGTGTAATTGTAGTCTGTGAAGCCCCTTTAGACCCTTTAGCGATTAAGGGGTGTTGGAATGAATGTGACTGGACTTGAAAACTAGCATTGTTTATATGGCGTAGAGTGTTCTGCCATGGCTAGTCAGTTTAACAAAATTTTGCATTGTACCACTATTAAGGTATGAATGCACTTCTGAGCCATTAATAGGAAGATTTGGTCAAACTGCTCTGAATGAAACCCCTAAGATGATATCAACTATTTATTTTCACCAGTCGGTGGTGCCGCCACCACAACGAAAGTGAAATAGTTCAGGCTTGGTCTCTCATCCACTGTGAGAACATTTAAACTGACAGGATCACCAAAGTCAATGTTATTGAGCATTGCGCAGGAGATACAATTGTAGGCAGGGTTGGGTAGGGTTACTTTAACTGGATTACTTTCAATTACTTTTGGATGACTCCAATACCAAATATGCTAATAAAAAACAAAAAAACTAAATATAAATAAAATGATGACTCACAACAGGTGGTAAGCTTTCTCTCCTGGCTTTGATCTTTTTGATTCCCGGCAAAACGAACATAAAATGTGACGGAAACAAAATGAAAATAAATCCAAACAGCTTGCCAAAATCATTTTTGCTGTTCCATGTATTCCGTTACTCCCCAAGCCTGCACAAAATTTAGTCATTTTATTCGTATTTAGTCTTTTATTAGCATATTTGCTATTGGAGTAATCCAAAAGTAATTGAAAGTAATCAAGTTAAAGTAACCCTACCCAACCCTGATTGTAGGATATGGAGTCTTTTGTCACTAGTACATGGTGTTCGATTTAGAACATATTTCTTGAGGCCCTGACCATTTTTGTGAGCTTCGATAACCGATTTTTGTAGCGAGTACTTACAAAAGTCAAATTTGAAACCCACACAGACCATATACTTGTAGCATTTTAATAAGGCAAGATTTTTTTTCAATTTTCATTACTAATTCTTGAGAGAAAACAGTTCCACTTTTAAGTAAATTGGCCCACTTTTAAGTAAATTTGTTATCCATGTCAGAACCAGAACAGAGACAGAACCCACTTGCGTTACGTTTCTCTCAGTTTTATTGAAAGAAAAGAAAGGGTTGCACCCACGATCCGGTGATTGCTGGACGCGGGAAGCAGGTCAGCTCTGAAGGCAGAAGTGGGACTTCCGTGGCGAGCGATGGCGGTGTCGGGAACGAAAAAACGGGTCTGTAGCCTGGACAGGAGAGCAAAAATGCGGTCCGGGTCAGAGGCGAGTCGTAAGTCAGGAAAGGAGAGTAGACGTGGTCGGGGACAAAAAGAGGTCGAAAGCTGGGACGGGGGAGTAGACGTGGTCAGGGTCAAAAACAGGTCGAAGCCGGGGAACAGACGGGAACAAAAACAGGTGGGAGTCAGGGTCGAAAAGCTTGCCTAGAGTAAACTCAGGTTCGCAGACGGACTGACAACAGGTGACAGAAAAGGAGTGGGTTCAAATAGAGACAGGGAGCCAATCAGAGTCCGAGGCAGTTGGCGCCAAAGGAACAGACACTGGTGACTCACATCAGCAATCATGACAATCCATGTAAAAGAACAAATCTCTGTATCCATTCATCTATTTTCCATATCTCCTTACTACACAGTACCTGTATGATTTTATAATCTATAATCTATATCTAATATATCATACTAATCTATGTGATAATTTATTCACAGAGTGCTTGTTTTGTATCTGGGGAATCTCTACAGTCTTATTATTGCTCTCCTTGACAAGGTCAACAGTATGAGCTCTGCAGTAAGTACAATTTTGACTGATTTTGTGCAGATTTTAATTGTTTTGTTTTCGTTTTGTATCCTGAAATTCAAGTCATGTGAATTTTTTCCTTAAAGGTAAAGCTCCCTACCTTTAGACCAGGGTTGACACAAAGAGCCATCGCAGCACAGTATTTTAATTATTCATTTATTTTTTTGAGTGAGAGAGAGAGAAAGACAGAGAGAGTGAGAGTGAAAGAGAGAGACAGATAGAGAGAGAGTGAAAGAGAGAGAGAGAGCAAAAGGGAGAGACATATATATATATATAGAGAGAGAGACAGAAATAGAGAAAGGGAGAGAGAGGGAGAGAGAGAGAGAGAGAGTGTGAGATGGAGAGAAAGAGAGACAGGGAGAGAGAGAGACAGGGAAAGGGAGAGAAAGAGAGACAGGGAGAGAGATACAGTAGACATAGACAGGGAGAGGGAGAAAAGGAGAGAGAGAGAGAGACAGGGACAGAGAGAGAGAGGGAGAGAAACGGAGAGAGTGAGAGAAAGAGTGAAAAAGGGCAAAAGAGAGAGACGGATAGAGGGAGAGTGTGAGAGAGAAAGAGAGAGACGGACAGAGAGAGAGAGAGACAGAAACGGAAAGAAGGAGAGAGAGGAAGACAGGGAGAGAGAGAGAGAGACAAACACACATAACCTAAAAACTTCATAAGTGCTTCAGACTGCATTTTTTGACAAGCCCTACAAGTTTTTCTGCGCTTTTCATTTGAGATAAAAAAAAACTTGGAAAAAAATAGTTTGCAACTCAGGCCTTAAAATTTAAGGGGAAAAGTTAATTAATAAATAGTGTGAAAATTAAAAAAAACATAAGGTCCATCTACAAATTATCTTCTAGGGCCCTAATTATAACAACAATAATATAATAGATAAATGAATAAATATACAGTGGTAAGTTGGCCACCGTAGCCCTAATAAAATACCGTAAATTCCGGACTATAGAGCGCACCTGATTATAAGCCGCACCCACCACATTTTAAGAGGAAAACTGTTTTTGTACTTACACAAGCCGCACCTATATTACAAAATGTAACACAAACACAAAATTAACCCAAACCCGATTGAAATTGAATGTCCTTCATTAAAGTACACAGTCCAGGATTCACAGCCGGCAAAATGAACGGAATATGATACCGGTACTTAAGGTTTGATGCAGACCTGCAGAGTCCGGGTCCCGTTGAAAGTAATACAAGGAAAAAAGTGTATATTTCCAAAGGTAAGGGTGGGAAAAATTATATATACACTATTGTCCGCCGCGTCCACAAACACGTCTCACGTTTAGTCCACTTCCCGTCAGCCCCTGTGGTTTCCGCCCCTTATTTTTTATTCGCCCGTACAAAATATACCAGAATAAGTCTCTAAAATAAATACATTACAAAAATATACAGTTGCAAATATATATTATACATGGTTACACATATTTACAAAGAAAGACGGTACACCAAGAGAGTTTTCAAAGCTTTAATAATAATAATATAACTTTCATCCCAAACGGTGCCTGTGACAGGTAGCAACACGCTAGCAACACGCTCGCAACACAGTAAATAGGTCTGTTGAAAAAACATACCGTACTTGTAAAAATCATGGTAAACCGTCCTCATCTTCCTCCTTAGAACTTAAGCCATCAAAGTCGTCTTCCACAGTGTCGGAAAGAAACGTTGTCATATAGACGTCGTCCCACGATCCCATCCACCCCTGATTCTGTGCCCTCGTCTACGACCGGCTTTTCGGAACCCGTTGGTGATGGTGGATTTTTTTGATGCTGCCCCACGCTGTCAGGATCCACTGGCAGACTTGCGAAAAAGTTGCCTTTCGCATGCGGACAGTTTTAGTGAAAGATTTCTCGCCGCTAGTCAAGCCAAGAAGTTGCAGTCTTCCTCTGCACATATATTCCACCGGTCTAAATCTTACCTTTTGTACTCGAGCGCCGCTGGCGGCCATTAGAAAAATGACATAAATTAGCCGCATCACTGAATAAGCCGCAGGGTTGAACGTTTGGGAAAAAAATCGCGGCTTATAGTCCGGAATTTACGGTATTTGGAAATTGATGGAGGAATTGCTTATCCATAACTCTGGAAGATAAAGACTGTATATTGATATTTCCTAGATCCTGGTGAGTCCAGCAAACTTGTCCGACACCAGATCGTACTTGGCAACCATTGCACAGCCTGCAGCATCCAGCCTGTCTACCCTGCTGTCTGGGATTTCACACCACAACAGCTCCATAGCCACCATTGCCACAATGCTTGATAGAACCAACAGAAGCAGGAGCCACTCCGACACCATCTTCAACCAGACTGCTCTGTTTGAAAAAAATACTCGTTCTCAGCAAGACCAATGTTGGGAGACCTACGTTGGGCAGGTAAAGTTTTTGACTTTGTTTGAGTAATATGAAATTGTTTTTACCACATTAAAGTCAAGTCAAGTCATGTTTATAGGTATGCCCTTATTCAGAAGGTGTCACAGACCAGAACGGACACAGGACTCAATTGCATGCGTTTCTCAGATATTATTGAAAGAGAGTGAGAGTAAGGCTTGCTTGATTGCTTCATCCGAGGACTGGCGGAGAGCGGGAACGGAAGAAGACAGGCGGGAATGGCAAGTCGTTTGACCAGAGGTGGAGATCAGAGGCGATGTCAAATTCGTAATAGTGGCCGTAGGCAGGCGGCAGGCAAAACAGACGTAGTCAGGTTCGGAAACGGGTCGAAAAACTGGAATCAGGCAGGAAACAGGTTTTACAGGGACGAGGTCGGACGGGAACGCTCACTGAGTGAAACACAACAGCTCGCAACGATCTGGCAAAGTTTGAACTGAAGTCGGGGGCTAAAGAAGGGTGTGGCCACCAATCAGCTTGTCCGGGCTGTTGGTGCCAATCAAGCTGCCACAGGTGTTCCAAATAGGGCAATTATGACAGAAGGAGTCTCAAAGGGCTGCACAGACCACAGACTATTGCAAACCACAGACTATTATGACACCATCCCCTGATCTAAAACCTACATGAGGGCAAGGAAAAACTCAAAAACCTCAAGTAAAGTCAAGCCATGTTTATTTGTGACGCCCTTAATCACAAGGAGTTTCAAAGGGCTGCACAGACGTCAGATTATTGCAAACCACAGACATTATGACACCACCCCCCGATCTAAAACCTACATGAGGGCAAGGAAAAATTCAAAAACCTCGACATGAGGAAAATAAAGAAACCTTGAGAAGGGACCGCACATGAGGTAATCCCCCTTCCACGATGACCAGGCTGTAACGGATGTTGCAATAACAAATAATACACAGATATCGTCAACATAAAATATAGGTCACTAATAATTGCAATCCCATCAAAGCCCTTCAAAAAATACTATGTTGACAATACAATTCAAAGCAATTTATTTGATGTTGCTTTTATAACCGACATTTTGATTATTTTGACTATGAATGGAGAAGAAGCATTGTTACCCAATGCTAAATCTATTGCAGGCTGGTCATCCTGGAAGGGGGATGACCTCATGTGCGGTCCCTTCTCAAGGTTTTTTTATTTTCCTCATGTTGAGGTTTTTGAGTGTTTCCTTGTCCGCATGTAGGTTTTAGATCAGGGGAGGGTGTCATTGTAACCTGTGCAGTCCTTTGAGACATTTGTAATTAAGGGCTATACAAATAAATGTGATTTGACTTAATCCTGGGACTTTACAATTATATTATATCATGGGTCTCCAACGGGGGGGCCCGCAGACACCAGACAGACCCCTAAAAACGCCTGAGTAGCCCGAGGTTGTGTCCCATACAAATACACCACTTAAAATTTATCTCCCTACCACAACTACTTAAGAGTGTTGAGTCTGCCATTTTTGTCCTAAATAATGGTTTCAAACCGAGGTGCAAGCAAAGTTCCTTTGTAAAAATGTCTCAAAATACTGCAAACAAGAATACCAACGCATTTACCTTCAGTGCAGACGCCGCTGGGCGAAGTAGAATGCGCGCACACTGTCCTGTGTATAGCTCCGCCCATATCTACCGTTCATCAAATCAAATTGCTCTGGGTGTTTTGCTAGTGCTTCCGGGTAAAACATTTGTTTTGGGTTAAAGTTTGTTCTGTGAACCTAAATTGTTTAATGAGCTTCCATATAAAGGATCATTCATTGATTTACAGCCAAAACCGAGTTTACAGGTGTGACACCCTGTAAACTGTAGTTAAAATTGTGTCCTTGATATACCAGACCAAACCCTTTTTTAATCAGTATTGCATCAGCTTTGCATGTTTGACAGCATTAAGGAATATGATAGAGACTGTGCAAGTCCTTGTCAAGAACAGCAACAGAGGAGAACCCAAATGCGTGACGTTTCTCACACAAGCTGGGGCAGTCATGCACGTTAACACAAAACGCCAGTGATTCAGCGATCGCTGGGCGTAAGAAGAAAGACAGAAGTCTGGCGTGGAACAACAGGAAGCAAGAGACCAACCAGATCGATACCAGTTACACGAGCTGATACCGAACAGATACTGTTAATACCGGACAGACTGGATCAATACCGGACAGGATACACAAACGGGATACCGGACAGAGTCAAAACCCACGTCCTGGGGGTGCAAAGGTTCGTTGACAGACTGACAAAGGGTGAGTGAGAGTACTGAGCTTAAATAGAAGGGAAACCAATCTGTCAACGAGCCGCAGCGGGTGCCACACAGGCGGGGCCAATTGGGCGCCATGGCAACCGTGACAGTCCTATTCCTTGTTTAAGCCATGTGTAATCACGAAAAGAGCAATATATGTCTCATGAGTCATAGGTTCTCGTCTCCTGGTATAAAAAATATGTAAAAATAAGTTACTATATGTAGATCACCATTGTGTTTTAAATATATCATACACATATGTATGCAGTGTTCATTTGACCTGTGAAAAGTGATGGGTCCCGGGGACTCGCATGCTCCAAAATCTATGGGTCCCAACAGAGATTTATGGGTCCCCAAAATTAAGTGTTATCGCGGTTGAAATTGTAAATCGGTGACAAATAATATAATAAAATCTGTATATTCATTCAGTTTTAATCATCAAATTATTAATTCATTTTCTGCATCAAATTATAGTTGGTACTATACCGATTAAACGGATAACCACAAACCTGTCTTTTTTTCATTTTCTCCTTTTATACTTCATTTTTTTCTCAACTTCTTTATACAACATAATCATTCGTAATATAAGGCATCAAAGCACGTGAGCCGTTTGAGAGCCGGCTCTCTTTAATGAGTTGAGCCAAAAAAGCCGGTTCTCTAAAAAAGACGGACTTCCTTTCACTACACAACTCGAACTCGTTTGACTTGATTGATTTGCCGCTTGGTGATAGTCGGTGTATACCGGATGGTGCCCATCATTGACAAATTTTCGTTTTTTCGTACAGATTTTCTTGTACGTCGTACACGTCTTAAAATGCATAATAAACGTACTTTGTACGGCAAAAACATACAGGTATGAATTTCTCCGCCGTTTTTTTGTGCCGGAATCATTGCCGTTGTTATCACTTTCTGCATTATGTTTCGACTTATTACTGACATTGAAGAAATAACCAATTTTGTGTTGATTTTCACCTAATACTAACTGTTTTTTCGGAGTTATACCTAACCTTCGCTCGACGACAAGCACCACAACAATGACGTCATCTCGAAGCAACGAGATCTCGTTTGCCGAGATCGGCGAGCAGACGAAAACTCGAACCGCGATACCAAAACAACAATGGCGGATCTGCCTGACGAAAAGTTTGGAGTGCAGTACAGTGGAACCTCGGTTTTCGAACGCCTCTCAGTTCGAACAAATCGGTTCTCGACCAAAAATTTCGAGAAATTCTTGCTTCGCCTTTCGTTCAAAAAATCGGAGTTCGAACGCCGGTACGCTAGGGGCGACGCTGAGCGGCGTACGAGTGTAGATTGCCCCCACCCCTCGTGAAGAACTGTTGTCACGTGACCGCGCACTTCCTTTTGCTTTCGTTTTTAATATCGGTGAACGGAGTGTTTTAACCCCTAATTATGCCTCGGAAGAAGGTCGGTGCAAGCACCAAAGTTGCTACAGGTGACAAAAGAGGAGTAGTGCGTACAACTATTGCATTTAAGAAAGAAATAATAGCAAAATATGAAGAAGGCGTGCGAGTTTCCCTTCTTTCAGGAATACAGCATGGCTTCTGCCGACCGGTAAGAAATCCTACTCATAATTCTTTTCTTTATCCTTTAATCGCTCACAACTTGTTGTGGAGACCCGGGTGCTAAATGACGTGTAAACAACCTGATTTTTTTATTTTTACACGTTCATGTTCGCGTAATCTTCCGTACGAAAGATTACGCTAACGCGAGCGTACGATTGGCCTGGGTTAGCTTCATGTTTACTTTCGTGGTAAACATTCAGGGTGTTGGAACGGATTAAAACAATTTTACATTACTTTTAATGGGAAAAAACGACTTCGGTGATCGTACAAATCGGTTTTCGTACAAAGAAATGGAACGGATTATGGTCGAGAACCGAGGTTCCACTGTATATCTTTGTTTAAAAAAAAGTAATCGGCCAATAATGACAATTTTGGGGACGCACGTTGATTTGAGACTATGCGTCCCAGCAAAAATGATGCCTCTAGGACGCAGGGACGCGGGCAAACGAGAACACTGATGTATGTATGTAATTGTTCCTCCAGGAAATGCTGAAGCTGTCCATCATCGACATGATCTTCACAGTGGCGAGCATCCTTCTCATCGATTTCATCAGAGGCTTGGCCGTTCGGTACCTAAGTGACTGTTGCTGTTGGGATTTGGAGAGCAAGTTTGTAAGTCGGACGCGGTTAGGATCATTCGTAATCATTGGGTTGTACTAGTAATTATTACAACATCCATTAGTCAGGGTTGGGTAGGGCTACTTTAACTGGATTACTTTCATTACTTTGGGATTACTCCAATACCAAATGTGCTAATCAAAGACAAAAGAAACTAAATATGAATAAAATGACTAAATTTTGTGCAGGCTTGGGGAGTAACGGAATACATGGAACGGCAAAAATGATATTGGCAAGCTGTTTGGATTTATTTTCATTTTGTTTCTGTCGCATTTTATGTTAGTTTTGCTGGAGATCAAAGAGATCAAAGCCAGGAGAGAAGGCTTACCACATGTTGTGAGTCATCATTTTATTCATATTTAGTTTCTTTTGTCTTTTATTAGCATATTTGGTATTGGAGTCATCCAAAAGTAATTGAAAGTAATCAAGTTAAAGTAACCCTACCCAACCCTGCCAGTAGTCGAGTATACTTTGCACATTTCATAACTGACTTAACAAGTCAACATTTTGCACTTTTAGCAAAACCTTATTCGGGAATTACAGGGCTCAACAATTATTATTAAATTTGTTTTGATTGAATCGTATTAGAGAGCTCCTTTGGCGCCAACTGCCGCGGGTTCTGATTGGCTCCCTGTCAGTATTTGAACCCAATCCTGTCAATCCCCTGTTGTCAGTTCGTCTGCGAACCTCAGTGTATACTAGGCAAGCCTTTTTCGACCCTGACTCCCAACTGTCCTGTTTGTGCTCCCGTCTGTCTCGAAATTCAGAAAATACAAAAAAAACAAAGGCTGTGATTGATTTGGGCAGGCTGTTTTTTTTCCCGTTAGTACCCTTTGTCTCCTATTGAATGAAACCTTTCTACCAATTTATCCAATCCTTTTGATGCATTTGAACCAATAGGAGACTTCATATCTACTTATAGGCTTCTAACTTGCACTCTATGGTGCACTCATTTTGTCCAAAATCTATTTTTAATATTGCATCATTAGTCTCCTATTTCATAAAAATTGGACATTCTTTTGACTCGAGAACTGACTGTTAATGTATGTACCCCCAAACATGTCTTTTTTGCCACTTGCTTCTCTGCCCTTAGTCTCATGTCGGATAAAAAGCAGTTTTTGAGTTAATCATTGACATTGACCTGTTTTGGTCCAGACCACGTCTGCTCTCCCGTCCCGGCTTACGACCTCTTTTTGTCCCCGACCACGCTTTGCTCTCCCAGTCCCGCTACCGACCAGTTTTTCTGTTCCTGACACCGCCATCGCTCGCTACGGAAGATCCGAAAGCGACTTGCTTCCCGTGTCCAGCAAACACTGGATCATGGACGCAGCCCTTCCACTTTCTTTCAATAAAACTTGTAGTAAACGTCATGCAATTGGGTCCTGTTTCTGTTCTGGTTTTGACAGTGAAGTGTATTTCTTGCGTGCTTGCAGAAGATGGTTCAATTCCTTCCGGATAAGAATCGGACATGTAGACGAGGCAATGAAGAACTCTTCAACAAACAATAGTCAAGCTGAATTGTTGACAAAAATAACGTTGTACGATCTCTTGTTGTTACTGTCACAACCAAAACAGATGGTCGACTCAATCGCGTAACGTTTCACACGAAAGTTTATTGGGATCTCGAGGAAACAAACGCCAAGGATCCGGTGATCGCTGGACAGGAGGAGCAAGCAGCTCATGGGATCGGAATGCGGAAGTGGATCTCCCGCAGCGGGAGATTGTAGCGTGCTCAAACGAAAAAAAAAACGTGTCGATAGCCGGAGCAGGGGATCAGAGCGTGGTCGGTGGTCAAAAACGGGTCGTAGCCGGAGACAAACGGGGAATCAGGAACAGACGAGTGGGATACAGATGAAAAATTGGGACCGACGGGAGCCAGAGTCAAAGTGCTTGCCTTGCATAAGCACAGGTTCGCTGACGGACTGACAAAGGGCGAGTGAGAACACTGAGCTTAAATAGGAGGGGGAACCAATCAGGTAACCAGCAGCGGCTGGCGGCAAACAAGCGGGCACAGTTGAGTACAATGAGTAATCATGACAGAGGCTGACCTCTGTGATTACCTGAATCCCATTGACTGTGTTTTGGGTTTGTTCTATGTCTTCTTATGCTAACAGACCATGCGTCCCTGACTAGCCAGAAAGTAACGGTATTTCTCAGGATCAGCCACATCCATGTTGTCGGTTTTGTGACTTCCTATATTGGTATGAAAATATTGTAGTTTATACTGTCAGGACCCAGATCTCATCTCATCTCATCAGCCGTACCGCTTATCCTCATTAGGGTCGCGGGGGGGCTGGAGCCCATCCCAGCCATCTCCGGGCAGTGGGCAGGGGACACCCTGAACTGGTTGCCAGCCAATCGCAGGGCACACAGGGACAGACAACTCATTCGCTCATTCACACCTAGGACCCAGATGCGTAACATTATTCACAAGTCTGTTGAGATATAGAGGAAAGGCAGCGCCCGCGATCCGGTGCTCGCTGGACGCGGGAAGCAAGCCGCTCACAGAATCGGAACTTGTTCCGAATGCGGAAGTGGATCTTCAGGAGCGGGAGATCGTAGTGTAGTCGACGTAAAAACAGGTCGTTAGTCGGAACGGGAGAGCAGAACGTGGTCAAGGTCAAAAAATGAGTCGTTAGCCGTGACAGGAGATCAAAACATGGTTGGGGTTAATAAACAGGTCGTAGCCGGAGACAAACGGGGAGCTCTGGAAGGGACCGGTGGAAAACGGGTGAAAACGCGGGACCGACAGGAGTCAGAGTCAAAAATGCTTGCCCTGTTGTGAGAGATGAACATTATTAAGACTGTTTAATGGCTATATCTGCACAGATAAAATACATGTATATAGTTTAATTCTACATTATAACGGCAGGGAAAAGAACTCACGTCCTTCCTGGTCGAAATCCACAGAGAGAGAGAGAGGGGGACGTTTATTTTGCGTCAGAGAGATCAGTGCACACAAGAACATGATTTCAAAATAAAAGAATACAAGATTGATAAACGTACAAGAGATATAATTACACTCATTATTGAAACGTTACTTTATGTGTGTGTGTGTGTGTATGAGAAACATTGTTTTTATATTTAGTAATATAAAAACAAGGTAATTACCTTGAGACAGAGATTCAAGAGATTTACATTGAAACCCTGACACCTGTGAAAACAGAGGTTCGCTGACAGACTGACAACAGGCGAGTGAAAGGACGGAGTTTAAGTAGGACAGGGAACCAATCAGGAAGCCAGCAGTGACATTAATCAGTCATCATGACACATACGTTATAGAAAAAAACAGAATGTCCTTTGATGGAGGCACATTGTGGTTGGGAGCCGTCTTTGCACCTTAGTCACAATGAAATTTAGAAGAAGTAAATTTATTACCAGCTATTTTTATCATACAATGCATGGCTTTGGGTTGTAAAGGGAATGAGCTTTAGACTAGAATGGCTAAATGAAGCTGTCACGACCAGCACAAAGGGTAAACCCAATCGCGTAACGTTTACTCACAAGTTTTTTGAGATAGAGGCGAAAGGCAGCGCCCGCAATCGGGTGCTCGCTGAACGCGGGAAGCAAGCCGCGCACAGAATCGGAACGAGTTCCGAATGCGGACGTGAATCATCTGGAGCGGTAGATCGTGGTGGCGAGGACGGGAAAAACAGGTCGATAGCCGGAACAGGAGAGCAAAACGTTGTTTGGGGTCAAAAAACAGGCCGTAGCCGGAGACAAACGGGGAGATCAGGAACGGACGGGTAGAAAACGGGTGTCACAAGCCAGAGACAGGGACAGGACCCAATAGCGTTCGTTTAACTCAGTTTTATTGAAAAAAGAGAGCGGTGCTTGCTCGATCGTCGGACACGGGCAGCCGATGGCAGGAACGCAGAAGTGGCACTTCCGTGTCGAGCGGGGATAGTCGTGGGTGGTAGGAAAGCTGGTCTGTAACTGGGATGGGGGAGCAAAGGCAGAAACGGGTCCAGAAACAGGTCAGCAACAGGTAATCAGGCAGGAGAAAACAGAGCAGGAGATTGTCGGAAGGTACTGTGCTTGCCTAGCAAAAGCGTAGGTTCGCAGGACGGTCTGACGCCGGTAACAGGGAGCCGGGGGGGTTTAAAAAGTGGCAAGGAGCCAATCAGCGACCAAAGCTGTTGACGCCAAAGAGTGCAAAAATCGGGACCGACGGAGGTCAGAGTCAAAGTGCTTGCCTTGTAGAAACAGAGGTTTGCTGACGGACTGACAACAGGCGAGTGAAAGGACTGAGCTTAAGAAAGACGGGGAACCAATCAGGAAGCCCGCGGCTGGCGCACAGGTAGAATTAATGAGTAATCATGACAGAAGCATAATGTAAAGAAGGTATATACTGACTTGAAAAGCGCTATAAAAAATGCTGCCCATTTAACCATTCACTATTTGTATTTTCAGCCTGAATATGGGGAGTTCAAAATAGCAGAGAATGTCCTACACTTGATTTATAACCAAGGAATGATCTGGTAAGAAGCGTCTTTAGACAAATTGTCAGCAATTGAATAATTAATATATTAATGGAGTGCTTGTATTTATCTAACCCTGTGTCAACTAAACCTTTTCTTTTTCACAGGATGGGAGCTTTTTTCTCCCCTTGTCTTCCTGCATTCAATGTGTTGAAGCTGATTGGTCTAATGTATCTCCGGAGTTGGGCGGTACTCACCTGTAATGTTCCTCATCAGCAGGTTTTCAAAGCATCCAGGTAACGTTTCTTTTAACTATGACAGGATTATTTTATTATGTCATGTTTACATTTTTAAAACAAGTCTAGGGTTGATTTTTGATGGGGGAAAGGTTTCCCCCTGCTCAAAAACGTTTTTTAGGTAAAACGAGTAAAAATACTATTCTGTAGAATTGATCTCGGCAGGAGACCGGACTAGTTGTGTCATGGTTGCCATGGCGCCCAATTGGCCCTGCCTGTTTGGGCGCCTGTTTAAGCTCAGTGCTCTCACTTTTTCTTTGTCGGTCCACCAACGAACCTCTGCCCCGCAAGACGTGGGTTTTGACTCGGTCCTGTTTCCTGTTGACATTGATGAAGATAATACCAATTTGTTGAAGAAGATAGGTCGAGAAATCGTCTCATACGTGTTCAAAGAATGCAGGAATCAAATGACGTAAGAGGGAGCTCTTTTTTATTGATACAACAATTTCAACAAGAAAACTCAGCGAATCTCAGATATGCGTGGGTCTTTATAGTTTCAACACAGCATGTGTAACCAGTTTTAGCCCCGTCCCTTTCACACTACACCCTTTCACGTGTACATGCCCAGGGTTCCGTAATCATCCATTCTTGAAAATGTTTTTAAGTTTGGGTCAGTTTACCCTTTGCCGTTATCTCTTGTCCTCCCTTAAGGAGGATTGTTTATACTAATTCGTCCGCCGAGACCTTCCCGAGATGTAAGCAACATTCTCCCAACTGTAAGCAAGTCTTTCTACATTTCAACAAGTCTCCCGAACAAATGTATGCAAATCTATTCTACAAATGCAAGTTTATATTCTACAACAACATTTCCTGTCCGGTATTGTTCCTGTTTATTTTTGTCCTGTTTAATGTTGTTTTCTAGTTTCGTTCCCATCTATTTTTGTCCTGCTTATTATTCTCTCCAGTTTTCGTTCCTGTCTAGTTTGTACTGTTTTATTTCAAAATCTTGTTTCATTATCAATCCTGTCCGTCCCGTCCTGTCTGGTATCTACCCCATCTGTCGAATATCTACTCGGGCAATTGGTATCGATCTCGTCAGCCTCTGGCTTCCTATCATTTCCCGCCAGACTGCTGCCGAACGTGCATGACTCCCCATTTCCCGTAAAATAAAAGGTCGGAGCAGGAGACAAACGAGAGATCAGGAACAGACGGGTAGAAAAAAACGGTGCAAAAACAGGACAGGCAGGATTCAGGGTCAAAATACTTGCCTTGTAACAACAGAGGTTCGCTGACGGACTGACAACCGGAGAGTGACAAGACTGGGTTTAAAAAGAGACAGGGAACCAATCAGGTAGCCCGCAGCAATATTACTCATATTAGCAATATCAGTAATAAATATTAGCAATATTAGCAATAAAGCTCGTTTTACATCAATTTGATGCCCTGACTTTTAGGATAGTTAATAATCCTATGTCTCTCTTGTTGCAGGTCAAATAATTTTTACTTGGCCATGCTTCTTTTCATGCTCTTTTTGTGTATGCTGCCCACCATATTTGCAATAGTCAGGTATCGACCATCACAGCACTGCGGCCCGTTTAGGTAAGCAGATCCCTAACCATTAATTCAATTCACTTTTATTTTTTACAATATTTAAATGAGCGTCTTTAAACCGCTTGCCTACTGTTGAAAAATATTATTATACATATCACATGATGGGCAGCACGGCGGCGCAGTGGCTAGCGCGTGTGCGGCACAGTTCTAAGGTCTTGGGAACCTCCTGTGTGGGTTCAAGTCCAGCTACCGGACTTCCTGTGCGGAGTTTGTATGTTCTCCCCGTGCTTGCGTGGGTTTCCTCCGGGCACTCCGGTTTCTTCCCTCATTCCAAAGACATGCATTTCAGGTGGATTGGCCGGTCCAAATTGTCCCTAGGTGTGAATGAGCGAGCGAGTTGTCTGTCCCTGTGTGCCCTGTTATTGGCTGGCAACCGGTTCAGGGTGTCCCCTGCCCACTGCCCGATTATTGCTTGGGATGGGCTCCAGCACCCCCGCAACCCTACTGAGGATAAGCGGTGTAGCTAATGATATGAGATGAGATATTAGATGATGGTTTGGCTTCATGTTTGACAATGACCAAAAGTACTTACTTTTCTTTTCGCTTGTGCTAAGTCAATATGATTCATTTCAAACCTTATTCCTGGGGTGCCAAACAGGCGGCCCGCGGACCGGATCAGGCCCGCTAAGGGATTGAATCCGCGAGACAACGCTCAGAGGAGCGCAAGAGAAAAACGAGCTGCAGGGTGAAATATGTCCACTTGATGTTGCCAAAGCTTGGTGCCTCTCACAAACGCTGTACTTGTGTTTTTCGCTCTCTCTCGCTCTCTCGCTGTCTCTCGCGCTCTCTCTGTCTCTGTCTCTCTGTCTGTCTCTGTCTCTCGCTCTCTCTTTCTGTCTCTGTGTCTGTCTCTCGCTCTCTCTGTCCGTCTCTGTGTCTGTCTCTGGCTCTCTCTGTCTGTCTCTGTGTCTCTGTGTGTCTCTCACTGACTGTCTCTGTGTGTCTCTGTGTCTCTGTATGTCTTGGTGTGTCTCTCACAGTCTGTCTCTGTGTGTCTGTGTGCCTCTGTGTGTCTCTCTGTGCCTCTGTCTCTATCGCTCTCTGTCTCTGTGTCTCTGTCTCTCTCTGTCTCTGTCTCTTGCACCTTCTCTCACTATTTCTCTTTTTATCTCTTTTGTTTCTCACATTCTCTCTCTCTCTTTTCTCTCTTCTATCTCTCTTTCTCCATTTCTCTCTCTTTCTTTGTCCCAATCTCTCCCTCTCTTTCTCTGATTTCTTTCACTCTCTCTTTCTTTCTCTCTAATCTATTAGTCCGGGCCCCCGAGAGAATGTTTGTTCTATCGTGTGGCCCCACAGTTAAAACAAGTTTGACACCCCTGCCTTATACTGTACATCATTACCAAACGTACACAAATGATGGGAATCATTTATTTTAAATCACAGAGGTAGTGGATACATTTAAAGACTTTTCACTGTATATAAGACATTAAAACCTTGTTGGAGAACAGCAAAAAATACTCAAATTATTAAGGAAAGCCAAAACTAGAGGTGGATACCTTTTAAGCGGTGCAGAAAATATACCGAATTTTCCGCACTATAAGGCGCACCTAAAAGTCTTAATTTTTTTCAAAAGCTGACCATGCGCCTTATAATACAGTGCCCCTTATATATGGCTCAATATTAAATCGCAAGGTCTCGCAACTTTCGCAACAGCCGCCTACTCAATTTTCCCCCGAACGTGGAGTAGTCCGCGGTGTATGCTGGGATTTATATACCGGCGTTTCATTGGCTAACCAATGTGTCAATCATCATTTGAATCGATCGCTATTGGCTGAAGTTATTCGGAGCCTCGGATAGGCTAGAGGGCTGAGACAAACCCTGCAATTGGCCGAAAAAGATGTGTCAATCATCAGTTAAATCGATCGCTATTTGCTGAAGTCATTCGGAGCCTCGGATAGGCTAGAGGGCCAAAACAAACCCTGCAATTGGCCGAAAAAGATGACTGAATAGCAAGCTTGCTAAACTACGCCATAAAGAAACATGTTCCATTAGTCTGTATTTGTAAATATTTTACTCTCCTGGATTTACTACACTCACGGTTGTAAGAAGACCATGGTTGCGTATCATTATTGAACGTGAGCTATGCGGCTTTATATTTTATATTTGTATCTTCTTTTAGAACGATCTTGATGTTGCTGTGATGAGTTGAGTGAATTCAACTCAATTCCAAGTGTTTATTGTCATATGCACAGTAAAGTTGCGAGCAAAAAAGAATACAGAAACTAAGGAATGGTTGGCATTTCTTGAATTCCAAGACTTTAACCTTCCGAATGATATTTGAAACAACGCATTTGAGTGACATCGTACGGACACCGCATCCGCACGTGTCTACGACACGTATTTGCTTCTTTGCAAGCTTTGGGAATGTTAAGGGGGTAATCAGTTTGACTGAATCATCTGACTGTTTTGTCGACGTTCCCATTGTAGTGCCTTATCATCCGGTGCGCCTTATCTATGGAAGATATAGGACCAAAAACTATTTTTTGGGGGTGCGCCCTATAACCCGGTGCGCCCTATAGTGCGGAAAATACGGTACTTGTGTGTGATGTCTGTGTCTATTACACCACACACTGCACATTGATTTTTATACTAGAGTCAGCTGACAGTTTTGAGATCTTTCCCCAATTTCTTTTAGGTTTTTCAGGAATTTTGTTTACCACAAAGTTTTCTTTCTTGCCATGCGTTACTCACATCCAAAATCTGGAATGATAAAGGTCATGGTTTGAATGTTTCTACTCAAATTGTACCTGATTATCCGTCTGTGCCTCTTTGTGTCAATGATATAACAGGGGATAAAACCATCCTGTTTAATACGATTCAAATTCTATGTTGCAGTGGTCAAGAGAAAATATACGACATCATATCGGAAACTGTGGCCAGTGACTTTCCCTTGTGGTTCAGCAAAGTGATGAGTTACATCACCAGCCCTGTTGTAGTGTTACCGGCACTGCTGCTTTTGTTGTAAGGCAGTTCACTCGCCCATTGTTCGCACAAACATTTTGGAACCGTTTCTATGATTTCCATCTCTTATTTGTGTTTTAGCATGCTGATATATTATCTCCAAGCCATTGCCAGATCCCTGAAATTCACCAACAACCAGCTAATGATGCAGCTCCAGAAAGTGAGTATCACACCAAATGATGGATTTGCTGTCTAAGTTGCCCATTGCCCTCACTTGGCCCCGCCCGTTTGGCGTCAGTTGCTGCTAGTTGCCCTGATTGGCTTCCCTCCTATTTAAACTCAGTGCTCTGATTCACTCCTTGTCAGTCTGTCAACGAACCTCTGCACTTGCAAGACTTGTATTTTGACTCTGCTCGTGTATCCAGTATCGATCCCGCCTGTCTCGTCCTGTTCAGTATCTTGCTCCAGTATCCGGTATCGACCCCGTCTGTCTCGTCCTGTTCGGTATCTTGCTCCAGTATCCGGTATCGATCCCGTCCGTCTCGTCCTGTCCGATATCTTGCTCCAGTCTCCAGTATCCGGTTCCGATCCCGCCTGTCTCGTCCTGTCCAGTATCTTGCTCCAGTATCTGGTATCGATCCCGTCTGTCTCGTCCTGTCTGGTATCTTGCTCCAGTATCTGGTATCGATCCCGTCTTTCCCTTCCTGTCCGGTATCTTGCTCGTGTATCCAGTATCCTGTATCGATTCCGTCTGTCCCGTCCTGTCCGGTATCTTGCTCCAGTATCTGTCCAGTCCTTTCTGGTATCTTGCGGTTGGATTTGGTATCAATCCCATCTGTCTCGTCCTGTCCGGTATCTTGCTTCTGTCTCCAGTATGCATTATCGACCGCGTCTGTCTCGTCCAGTCCGATATCTTGCTCCAGTCTCCAGTCCCCGGTATCGATCCCGCCTGTCTCGTCCTGTCCGGTACCTTGCTCCAGTATCTGGTATCAATCCCGTCTGTCTCGTCCTGTCTGGTATCTTGCTCCAGTATCCGTTATCGATCCCGTCTTTCCCGTCCTGTCCGGTATCTTGCTCGTGTATCCTGTATCGATCCCGTCTGTCTCGTCCTGTCCGGTATCTTGCTCGTGTATCCAGCATCGATCCCGTCTGTCCCGTCCTGTCTGGTATCTTGCTCGTGTATCCAGTATCAGGTATCGATCTCGTCTGGTTCCGTTGAAAACCAGTTGCATTTGACCATCAATCTGAGGAATTGGCAGTTAGATTCTTCAAGCTTTGCTTGACAAACCTTTGCTTGCATTGTCTCTTGAGCACATGTTGGGTTTGAAGTCTATATATGGCTGTCCATCACGAAATTGTTCAGTCAGTTGACGTGACAGTAATCTTGCCTTTTGAGCCATTATACTGCAAAAATGTCTAACAGACGTTTTTTTATCATTACTGCATTTAGGAGCGTACTGATGATAAAAGGAAAGTCTTCCAATTGGCCGCAGGTATGTCATCACTCTTATGCAACGGACAAACTGAATGGAAAATATTGTGTTGTGCGAGTTCACTTAGGTCTTGGATCCTTCCCGCTTACAGCGAAGTTTGTACTATAATACATAGTTAGTATGTATTATACAAGTGTTACCTCAATGCAGAGGCGAGTAGTAACCAGTTACATTTACTCTGTTAAATTGAAGTTTAGGGACATTTTGTACTTGTAGAATTATTCTTAAATCGATATACTTTTAACTTTTACTTAAATAGATTTGTGAAGAAAAAGCTGTACTCTTACTCCACTACATTAGGCTACATTGAACCCGTTACTTAATTCCCCTTCACGTAAGTACGCGTCTGTCCGTCTCTGCGAAGGAGCTTTTGTTTTTTCTGATACCTTGTTTCTTTGATTTAGATTGGACCAGTGCCCTAAACAACCACAGGGTGGCACTTGTAAGCAGGGTTAGGAAACGTTTTCTTTTTTACTGTACTGTATGCAGCTGCAGCCTCACATAGATAATCCTCAGAGAGGATTTTTTTTACTTTTACTTAAGTAATTATTTGGATGACTACTTTTTACCTTTACTTGAGTCATATGTTTCTGAAGTAACAGTACCAGAGTAAAATGGTTGGCTACCCTACCCTCCTCTGCTTTTATACCAATCCAGAGGAACAGCAAAAGCTTCATTTATCTTCCTCCATGCCATTTGGTTTTATCGTCGTCGGCGACTTTAATCGGGCATGTTTATGGACTGTACTCCCAAATCCATTCAATTGTGGACTGAGCAATTCGGAGAAAACACTGGACTATGTGTAATGTAAGATCAAACATCAAACATTCCGGTTGTATCCAGCAACTCTGTTTGCTGTTCCATGTATTCCGTTACTCCCCAAGCCTGCTCAAAATTTAGTCATTTTATTCATAATTAGTTTCTTTTGTCTTTGATTAGCATATTTGGTATTGGAGTAATCCACAAGTAATTGAAAGTAATCAAGTTAAAGTAACCCTACCCAACCCTGCATATAACTAGCTGTAAGCCCTAGCCCAAAGCCTATTTCAGAATCATAAATTCAGTTTAATACCCAAATGAAGGGCCTAAACCATAGTTTCTAACCCTGACTCCAATCCTATTTTGGAACCATAGAATATGTTTAACACCCTTATTCAAAGCCCAAACCGTAGCTCATAACACTACCCTAAGCTAACCTAAAAAAACAGCAACAATTTCAAGCATTTACAAGCACTTTAGCTAAAATTCAAGCATTTTTCAAACCTTGAAGAACAACAACACTAAAGTTCAAGCATGTTCAAGGATTTCACGCACCCGTACTAACCCCCCAACGTCCTCTTTGTGTTCGGTCTGTCCGTAACATTAGTTCAGAGGTGGGGGAACCCGGTCCGCGAGGGTCCGGGTTGCCCACCTCTGTGTCAGTTCTATTAAAGATACATTTTTAGATGTCTGGCCCTCTCCCATTTTTCAGCAAGACGTCAGGCTCCAGGAGAAGATGTAGGGGATGCAAAGACGGATGAACAAGAGAGTAACATCACAAGCCAGGATCCCTCCATCCCAAATTCTTCCCCGCAACGTAACGGCAGCATCACAAACCTCAATGTTGCTGGCCTACGAAATAACAGCATTCGCACAATTACTCAGTCTACATCCAGGGTAGACATGAGTAGACCCCCGGCTGGTTCCTCCAGAAGTCCTGCAGCCATCCCTAAACAGAGGCTGGAGCAAGTGCATAAAAGGTATCGAAGAGATATAATTAGATTTTAAAAAAGAACTACAGTGGAACCTCGGTTCTCGACCATAATCCGTTCCAGAACCCTGTTCGAAAACCGATTTGTTCGATCACCGAAATCATTTTTCCCATTAAAAATAATGTAAGTCGTTTTAATCCGTTCCAACACCCTGAATGTTTACCTTGAATGTCTAACGTAAACATAAAGCTAACCCAGGCTAATCGTACGTCCGCGTTATCGTAATCTTCCGTAGGAAAGATTACGCTAACATAAACGTGTAAAAATAAAAAAAATCAGGTCGTTTACAAGTCATTTAGCACCCGGGTCTCCACAAAAAAGTGGTGAGCGGTTCATTGGAAAGGGGGTTCCGTTCCAACACCCTGAAAGTTGGGCTCCGTTCCAACACCCTGAATGTTTACCTCGAATGTTCAACGTAAACAAAGCTAACCCAGGCTAATCGTACGTTCGCGTTATCGTAATCTTCCATACGAAAGACTACGCTAACATGAACGTGTAAAAATTAAAATAAAAGGATAAAGAAAAGAATTATGAATAGGATTTATTACCTTTGTGGTGGTCAGCAGAAGGTGCAGGTGGACAGTGGGGTATTCCCTAGCAAGATCAGACACTCCCCCCCTTTCATATTTTGCTATTATTTCTTTCTTAAATGCAATAGTTGTACGCACTACTTTTCTTTTTTTCACCTGTAGCAACTTTGCCGCTTGCACTGACTTTCTTCGGAGGCATAATTAGGGGCTAAAACACTTGGTACACCTATATTAAAAGCGAAAGCAAAACGCGATAACAGTTGGTCAGGAAAAGAGCCATCTACACTGTATGCCGCTCAGCATCGCACCGTAGCGTACGCACTCACACATTACCGGCGTTCGAACTCCGATTTTTTGACTGAACGGCGAAGGAAAAATTTCTCAAAATTTTTGGTCGGACTCCGATTTGTATGAACTTAAAGGCTTTCGAAAACCGAGGGTCCACTGTAGTTCCCTATTCCACATGTTGAGAATTTATCTATCAAAATTTACCGTTTACCAAATTGTTCGAATTAGTTATCTGACTCCATTAACCAAACACGACCCACATTCATCCAACAATTATGCGCACTCGTTTTTTGAGAGACAAATGACCAGAAGGATCACATGGGGGCGGATGTTTATTCTTCCTAACAGAAGACCTAAGTGGATCAACAGGAGACCGCGTCCCCCTCCCAGTTGCCCCGGATCATTTATACATTTCACAAACAAACAAAAGACATGCCATTGGCTATGTGCTATGTGTCATCTAACGTTAGCTTTCTCTTATTGGTGTTCTCCTCGCATGAGGGCGTGTCGCCCGGGCTCCACAATCTTCGCATACCAGTGGCGCCCCGACGTCTGCCCTTCCGCATCTGGCCTTCTCCGTCAGCACTTACAGAAATTCTGTTATCAGAAATACGTCTGATGCATTCTACACAGCCTAACCGTCTAATGTATCTTGAATAAAAACAGTCAGTGAATATCTTTATTGCATTGAACTGATACATGTACTTTGTAGTTAATCGTATAAAATCCTTTACACAGAATGTATGTTGTCGAAAGACTTAATTTTGAAAATGTTTTTGCTGTACTGTGCAAAATGTTGCCTCAATATTGTTGGTGAAATAAGACCAAATACAGCTGCAAGCAACCATAGGAGGCCCACACAGCTCAGACAACTGGAGGCATTCGAACCTGATTTGTTTTTTTTTTAATAAAGTTTGACGAGTAATGATGTAAAAAACGACAACAAACGGAACAGAAAAACCTGCTATTATCTTTCGCAAGTATGAATGTCACGGACCAGGAACGGAGACAGGACCCAATTGCGTTCGTTATACTCAGTTTTTATTAAGAAAGAGAACAGTGCTTGCATCCACGATCCAATGATTGTCGGTCGAGGGTAGTCGTTGACAGCGAGAAAAACAGGTCGATGGCCGGGGCGGAGGAGCAAAAACAGAAACGAGTCGAGAAAAAAGGTCGGCAACGGGTATTAGACAGAAAACAGGGCAGGATAGACTCGGAGAGTCACAAAAAGCTTGCCTAGCTGGGAGCATAGGTTCGCAGACGGTCTGATGGGTTCTTTCAGGAAGCAAAGAGTTTAAAAAGAGTCCAACAGCCAATCAGGTCCCGTGGTTGTTGGCGCCAACGGGACAGCCTCAGGTGCCCCGAATCAGTAATCATGACAATGAAGCAGTTACGTAAAATGGAAAAGAAATCATTGGTTTTCGCAGTTAGAAGGGACCAGACCACCCACAAAAAGTGAAAATCCGTGAAGTACTGTCTTTCCTTCATAAACGTCCTTAAGCATAGGGTGTCCTCGGATGGAGACAAATCTCTGCGATCATTATAATAAAACCGTCCTAAACGTAGGACAAGTTGTTGATCCGGGTCATGTGTTTCACGGCTAATGGACCTGGCGTTGGCAAGATACAGGGTCCGGAGCAGTGGCTTTGAAGAGTTGTTAGCTTAGCTGTTAGCAGTAGGCCGGACCAGCAGCACCGCTCTTGCCTTCTTCCAGAGGCCGCCCGGGTCACTTCTGGAACCCGATAATAATCCATGAGGCACCCGCTGGTGATCACAATTGCGTTGGACTTTCTGACTTTGCTCAGAGCCCGATTTAATGAAAAAAATTTTTTTTTAATTCAACATCTTATCTCCTGGGCAGCACGGCGGAGCAGTGGTTAGCGCGTGTGCGGCACAGTTCTAAGGGCTTGGGAACCTCCTGTGTGGGTTCAAATCCAGCTACGGGACTTACTGTGCGGAGTTTGTATGTTCTCCCCGTGCTTGCGTGGGTTTCCTCCGGGGACTCCGGTTTCCTCCCACATTCCAAAGACATGCATTTCAGGTGGATTGGCCGGTCCAAATTGTCCCTAGGTGCAAATGAGCGAGCGAGTTGTCTGTCCCTGTGTGCCCTGCAATTGGCTGGCATCCAGTTCAGGGTGTCCCCTGCCCACTGCCCGATGATTGCTGGGATGGGCTCCAGCACCCCCGCGACTCTACTGAGGATGAGCGGTGCAGCTAATGAGATGAGATCTTATCTCTTGACTCATGACTCCCGCCAGATGTCTTCACACAATGGGCTACTGTCAGCTCGAAGGCTGGTGACTTACAGTTAATCCACAACAATCTTTAAATACAAAGGGAACGTACCGTTCCCTAGAGGACAAAGTGCTTCCTGTCACCCTGAGTGTTTACCAATGGCGTGCAATAATGAATTCTGACGAGATCCAATCTGCTCCCCTGTACAGGAATACCTTGCAAGAACTGCATCCTGTTGAAGCAGCTGAGATCATTACTGCCAAGAGCCACGGAGGTCGTCACCTTCCCACCACCCGTTACGTGATTGTCAACGAACACGAACCCAGGAAGAAGCTACTCCGCTCCGCGACACGTATCCCTCGTCATTACCTCATGGAGGAAGAGCCGGCAGAGATTGTGGAGCTCTACCCGTGCAACATCAAGCGCTACATGTCCCGCACCCCGAAACACCAACCACACCCCCACAGATATCACCAATCCCAACAGAATTTGAATGTAGACGAGGGGAAGAAAGCAGGGAAACGCAGAAGACGGTCGTTGTTGGAGAAGACTCATCGACCCGGTTCTCTCTCAGACCTCCACCAGCCACCACACTTTTACATCGGTGACGGAGTCGAGAGCCATGTCTCTGTCGCTAGGGACAGTCGCGTAAGTCAGAGGTGGAACCGATCCCACGAAGGGGACGATGGAGTGGAGGGCAATCGCAAATGGAGAGATTTAAAATCGCATTCCCGGTCCCAGGACAGTATAAGAGGAGCAGAGCCTGTACTTTCACGAAACAGACACCAAATGATTTCTCCAGGAAGATACGGTCGCTCGCCATTTCAGAGCAGGCACATCAAATCAAAGACGAGAACCCATTTGGAGCAGCCCCTGTCGGAGTCTGACTCCGCCTCCATTGCCTCAAGCAGTGATCATCAAAACAGCAGTTCAGACCAGTACATTCAGGTCATCAACAACAAGGATCGGTACATAAAGTCAGATGCGAGGAAAAGTAAATTATCAAAAAAGAGGTTTGAACAACCCATGGACTTAAATCCCCTGGAATCAAACGACTTGGTTTGTTCCAATGTGTGACATTTTGCAAGCTAGCATGGTAAATCCTTGAGCAAATAAGAAAAAAAATGGTCCGGTCTGCACTTATATCCTCCTAAAGCGCTTTTTAATGTGCTTGTGTCATTTTTTGGGTGGTCTGGCATCAGACTCTAGAAAGGAATTTAATGTCATCACCTGGCAAGTCACTTTCCTCCAGACGGAGCTAAGTGAGTGTGGAACTGGACACACTAATTATCCCAAGACTTAATATTGACTGCTCACTCCATCTGGTCTTTGCTATTGTCATCCTGGTTACCTTTTCCATGTCCTTCCTGATGTCTTTGTCATGTCCTGCACAGTCGTCATGGCACCCAGCTAGCCCCGCCCCCTGACACCGGCTGACACGCATTGAATTGATTGCTTGTGGAGTACTTAAACGCTCCTTTTGGGACCTTGAGGAAAACCTGTTCATGCCTGTTTGTTCTGAGTAAATGCCTAGTTTGTAATTTTGATTGCCTTTAAGCCTGTTTTGTTTTGTCTTTGGTCCGTTTGTGTTGGACAACTTTTCTTTCCTAAATTAAAGTGACAGATCGTCTACGCATTTGAGTTCACACTTCCTGCTTCCTGGCCCGTTTCCTGACAGTCTTACACTATCACACCAGTTTTTTTTTTTCGTTTGGGCATTTTGTTGTTTTGTCACCTCTTGTTTGTTTGTTACTTTGTACCTCCTTTTGATATTAAATACCATCCTTCTTTTGGGGACACCTACCTCTGCTCTGGCTTCCCTGCATTTGGGTCCGCCTAAATACGTAAGACCGGTCTTCTGCTTTTATTCCTATATTTCATCTCATGTCCTTGCACTCTCCTCTTGGGAGATTGGTGAATACATGCACTCAAAAGCAAAAGCCTACCTGCTATCGGGGGCATTAGGGATTCAGTGTCTTGCCCAAGGACACTTGGACATATAACTCGGAGGAGCTGGGAATCAAACCTGTGACCTCTTGATCCCAAGACGAGCGCTTTACCTCCTGAGTCAATGCCGCCCAAATAGAGTGATCGTACATGATTATAATCTCTGGCATCCAGCCACCCACCTATATGCGAATAAAATGTACAATGCATGTCATTAAAACCGTATTTGCTTGAATGTTACTTGAATCTTACCTGAGGCGTGTCAGACTCCCAAAGGTAAAATTATGGTATTGATGCCATTATTTCTGTATTTTTGTGTTACTGCTCAAGATAGTGTTAGCCAATAAATTACATATTTGGTGTGATTTTCTGTGCTCCTCTTGTATTGTTACTTCATTATTACTGCATTATTTAACGAGTGATTACGATAAAAGTGAACAATATTGCAAGGATATATTGTATCTTTATATTAAATATTCAAGCAAATTTAAATGTGGATTCACACTTACCAGAGGTGTCAGACTCATCTTTGCGTAAAAAGGTTTAAAAGTATTTTAAAAATACAGAAAAGAAGAAAGGGTGGGCAAAGTGGTGCTCATGGACCAATGAGACCTTGGCTTCACTATTCGATGTTTCATTTCTTTACTGACCTCTGCTGCAGTAGTGTGGTATTGCAGCTGTATTATTGTGAAATCGCAATGAAGTCCTGAGGAAAAAATATAACGTTGATAAATTGTTTTTCCTCGTCAAATGAACACACCAATGCATGCATATAATTTTAAAAACAAATTTTTATTGATTTGTGTTCAAGAAAACAATTCTGTTCTATTTAGTGCAAAATCCTCAGTCTTTGAAAACACATTTGCAGCTTTTTAGCAACATTTCTTAAATTCAAAATAAATTTTGTCTTTGCCAGTGTTTTATTCTCTAAAGCAGGGGTCGGTAATCTTTTAGACCCCTTAAAAGCAAAAGTATTTATATTTTTTCTCTTTCTTTCTTTTTTTTTTTGAGATAGCCACACCATATATCTGTCCATCTATTACAGGGATCGGCAACCTATGACACGCGTGCCAGCAGTGGCACGCGAGGGGTTAACCAGTGGCACGCGAGCGCACGGCCAAATAATAATGATTATATTTTAAAAATGCGCATTTTTACCTGAAATTTAGACATTTTCAGGTAAAAATGCGCATTTTTACCTGAAATTTAGACATTTTCAGTTGCGCGCTGTGTTATACAGAGGCTTTACGTTAGCGCCCCTCCTCTCCTTCGTGTGTCAGTGTGTGTTTGCGCGGCGCCTCGCAGAGGAGAGATCCGTGTTTTAACCCAGCCAACGAAACACACGCGCGCGATAAATGAACGAATCATGACGGCTCCTCGAGCGAAAACATCTCGTTCTTTCCAGCCAGCGTGGACACATGAATGAGGCTTTGTGCAAAAAATGACCGTGCTGTTTTGTGCATTACGCCTCGAGAGCGTTGTACCTCGCACAGCAAGTGTTAAACTTCATTATGAGACGGAACATGAATTTAAGGATGAGTCTGACATGGCGGAGACATTAAAACGCGCAGTATCCAGGTACGACAAAAAAAAAATACAGACCCTGAAGACCTTTGTCACTGCTAAAAACACCACCACTGAAGCAAGCTATCACACTCCTCACTGCATAGCAGAGCACAGAAAACCATTTACTGATGGCGAATCTTTTAAAGAAGCCTGTGTGTACGTGTATGCGTGTGTGTGTGTGTGTGTGTGTGTGTGCGTGCCTTCTGCTTTGCTGCTGTTATTTCAAGTTTTCATATTTTCTGCAACAAGATATCATTGATGAATGGTATAGTAGCTGTCCATAGCACTTGCTTTTTGTTTGTAGTTCATTGTTAATGAAGAATGGTTGATTCTGGTTAATTCTTGTGGTAAAAAGTTGAAGTCATGGATGGCTACAGGCCTTTCCACTTGTTATTCACATTCATTTTTTTAGTTGATTGAAGAACAAGAATATTGGAAGATAAATTGGTCAGTTATTCGATTAAAATGTATGTCCATGTTGTCTATTTGGACTGGTGTAAAATGACAGCTCTGTTGGATATTAAAAAAAATGTTGTGCGAGTCATTAATCTTGGTGTGGCACACTGATTTACAAGGACATTTGAAAGTAATATTCTTTGCTAATCGCAAGGCAAATCAAGATTTAGTTGTAAAAATGGATGGTGCTGCAATAGACATTGTATCAGAAATTAAGTTTTATAGGGTCATAATAGACAATAAATTAGGTTGGAAAACACACATCAGACACATACAAACTAAGGTATCTAAAAGCATTTCAATAATTAATAAACCATACACAGAGTAGGATATCGGGATCATACTAATATTTTATTCATTCAGTCCAAATTATTAAAATTGGATGATTCAATAAAATTTTTCACTTCACAACTGTTTTTTAAAGTCAACAAAAACATGGTGCCAGAAAACATCTAACAATTATTCATTCGGAAAGAGGGAAAATATCATTTAAGGGGCTGTATTAAATTCATAATCCCAAAGGTGAGAACCACCAGGAAAAGTAGGTGTGTGTCTGTGTGTGGAGTCAAACTTTGGAATAATTTACAAGATAAGATCAAACAATGTCCAACTATTCACAAGTTCGAATTAAAATACAAAAAAACATTACTGGCGAAATACAGGGATGAAGAAAATGGGATATGAGTGAGATTGGAAATACTGCGTTTAAAACTAAGGTTAACTTTGTTGTTATTGTTGCTATTATCATGTCATAACTGTTATTATAAATATTATTTTTATTTTTATTGTTGTTATTATCATTGGTGCCGCAGTGATGTTTGGTAACTAGTGGCATTATGACGTTGAGGGATGGGTATTACAGAGATAAGTGTAATTATTATAATTATTGATATCTGACCTACGTAATAACTATATCCATGCGATTTTGTTATATTAGACACAAGAGGAGAAGAGGATTTGTAAAATGTATTTAAGAGGGAAGATAAAGGGGTAGGGAAAATACGCATCTGCTTCTGACTACGCCTTTTCGTTTTTGTTATGTAATATTATTTTGTTGTTGACTCGTTTTATTTTGTTCTGTTTTTATTTTAATGTTCGAAATAAAGTTTTCATTCATTCAAAGTGGCACTCCACACCAAAAAGGTTGCTGACCCCTGATCTATTATCTGCACCGCTTTTCCTCAGTAGGGTCGCGGGGGTGCCGGAGCCCATCCCCACTATCTTCAGGCAATGGGCTGGGGACACCCTGGGGGCCCACAGCATATATTTGAAGACGAAATTCCACAAAACTGCCAAACCCGCTCTCCAGACAAAAGCTAATTCTTCAGCACATTTTATTTCACTAAGTGATGTTTGATGCTTTGTTAAAATATATGAAATAATAATCATGAGGCAGCACGGCGGGGCAGTGGTTAGCGCTTGTGCGGCACAGTTCATGTCATGGGAACCTGTCGTGGGTTCAAATCCAGCTCCAGACATCCTGTGCGGAGTTTGTATGTTCTCCCCGTGCTTGCGTGGGTTTCCTCCGGGCACTCCGGTTTCCTCCCACGTTCCAAAAACATGCATTTCAGGTGAATTGGTCGGTCCAAATTGTCCCTAAGTGTGAATGAGCGAATGAGTTGTCTGTCCCTGTGTGCCCTGCGATTGGCTGGCAACCAGTTCAGGGTGTCCCCTGCCCACTGCCCGGAGATGGCTGGGATGGGCTCCAGCCCCCCGCGACCCTAATGAGGATAAGCGGTACGGCTGATGAGAGAGATAATAATCATGGCAGAGCCTGTTGCATGTCAACTTAAATATACCCTCCCTCAATTACTTAACGGTAACTCATGGGGAATCTTTTGTCAAACTCCCCCGGCTGGAAGCACGAGCTGCAAATTTATTCATTTAGTAGCAAAGGTAAACAAAAATAAGGCGTGGTTATGTAAGCCAGCTGCTATGACATCTGAATGAAGCCCCCGCAGCTCTGCAATGCAGCTGCACTTTTTAGTTTGCCGTGACCGATTCAAAGATATATTTAGCATTCGCCTCAGAGGAACCGGATAATAAGGCTGATTCAGTTTGTGAGTAGGGGGCTGAGGGTGTATGAGTCACTGCAAAACCAAAATACAATTTTGGATTATTAATACCTTTAACGTAGTGTGTGATTCGCATTTGTAAATTCTCTCTCTCTCAGGTTCTCTGGTTTCTATCTCTGGAGTTTACAAAGACAGTGCATTCCTCAAGCTACGCTTTGTAGATTACTGGCCTGCATGTGCTGATAACACCGAGGTTTTAACCACAGGCGGTGACTACCTGAAATTACCAGACATCTTTGATACCTGGCGCCTTTGGCGCCGCACTGTTGTCCTCCAAAAGTGCCCGTGTACGCATGATGCCAGAAGCAAAACAACAATTGCCATTGGCATCGGCGCTAGGTGTGCGTGGGGCTTTAAATACGATCCCCTGGGTAAATTATCATGATTGCCCTATTTGGAACACCTGTGGCAGCTTGATTGGCGCCAACAGCCCGGACAAGCTGATTGGTGGCCACACCCTTCTTAAGCCCCCGACTTCAGTTCAAACTTTGTCAGATCGTTGCAAGCTGTTGTGTTTCACTCAGTGAGCGTTCCCGTCCGACTTTGTCCCTGTTAAAACCTGTTTCCTGCCTGATCCCCGTTTTTCGACCCGTTTCCGAACCTGACTACGCCTGTTTTGCCTGCCGCCTGCCTACGACCACTATTACAAACTCGGCATCGCCTCTGATCTCCAGCCCTGGTCAAACGACGCGCCATTCCCGCCTGCCTGCTTCCGACACGGAAGTGTCACCCCGGCCTTGCTCGATCCCGCTCTCCACCAGTCCTCGGATCAAGCAATCAAGCAAGCCTTACTATCACTCTCTTTCAATAAAATCTGAGAAACGCATGCAATTAAGTCCTATGTCTGTTCTGGTCTGTGACATAAATAGCAAGTGCGACCACTCCATCCGTCCATCCTTCCATTGTCTTCCGCTTATCCTAGGTCAGGTCGCGGGAGCAGCAGCCTTAAAAGGGAAGCCCAGACGTCCCTATCCCTAGCCACCTCCTCCAGCTCATCTGACGGAATCCCGAGGCGTTCCCAAGCCAGCCGAGAGACATAGTCTCTCCAGCTTGTCCTGGGCCGCCCCCGGGGCGTCCTGGCGGTGGGACATGCCCGGATCACCTCCCGAGGGATGCGTCCAGGAGGCATCCTTATCAGATGCCCGAGCCACCTCGACTGGCTCCTCTCAATGCGGAGGAGCAGTGGCTCCACACAGAGTCCCGGATGACTGAGCTTCTCACCACTCCCAGGAGCCAATTGATTGCTGGGTGTGTACTGGGAGGTAACGATAGTTCACAACCCTGCCCAGTACAGTCTGCTAAAACCAAGGCACATGTTCAGCAATTTTGTTGGTTTTGGGGGTGCCTTGACACAAAACCTAGCCAAAAACACTCCTGGTGTCATGATGTCTCATGACTTTCATCTGTACCCGCTCGTTTGGCACCAGCTGCTGCTGGCTACCTGATTGGTTCCCCGTCCTATTTAAGCTCAGTCCTTTCACTTGCCTGTTGTCAGTCCGTCAGCGAACCCCTGTTTCTACAAGGCAAGCACTTTGACTCTGACTGCCGTCGGTCCCGCGTTTTGCACCCAAGTGAAACTGTAAGTTACTTATTAGGTATATTCACTCATTCGTTTTTACTCAAATTAAGGTAGCGTTTCCCAGTTGTAAATTGTAATTGGAAGAACTTCCTGCAACTGAAACTGTAAGTTACATATTAGGTATAGTCACTCATTTGTTTTTACCCAAATTGAGATAGCGTTTCCCAGTTGTAAATTTTAAGTGGAAGAACTTCCTGAAACTGAAAGTTACATATTACGTATATAAACTCATTTGTTTTTACCCAAATTAAGGTAGCGTTTCCCAGTTGTAAATGGTAATAGGAAGAACATCCTGCAACTGAAACTTGAGTTACATATTGGGAATATTCACTTATTCGCTTTTTTCCCAAATTAAGGTAGCGTTTCCCAGTTGTAAATTGTAATTGGAGGAACTTCCTGCAACTGAAACTTGAGTTACATATTATGTATTTTCCCTCACTCGTTTTTACCTAAATTAAGATAGCGTTTCCCAATTGTAAATTGTAATTGGAGGAACTTCCTGCAACTGAAACTTGAGTTACATATTATGTATATTCACTCATTTGTTTTTACCCAAATTAAGATAGTATTAACCAGTTGTAAATGGTAATTGGAGGAACTTCCTGCAACTGAAACTTGATTTACATATGAGGTATATTCACTCATTCGTTTTTACCCAAATTAAGATAGTATTAACCAGTTGTAAATGGTAATTGGAGGAACTTCCTGCAACTGAAACTTGATTTACATATGAGGTATATTCACTCATTTGTTTTTACCCAAATTAAGGTAGCGTTTCCCAATTGTAAATTGTAATTGGAGGAACTTCCTGCAACTGAAACTTGAGTTACATATTATGTATATTCACTCATTTGTTTTTACCCAAATTAAGATAGTATTAACCAGTTGTAAATGGTAATTGGAGGAACTTCCTGCAACTGAAACTTGATTTACATATGAGGTATATTCACTCATTCGTTTTTACCCAAATTAAGATAGTATTAACCAGTTGTAAATGGTAATTGGAGGAACTTCCTGCAACTGAAACTTGATTTTACATGTGAGGTATATTCACTCATTTGTTTTTACCCAAATTAAGGTAGCGTTTCCCAGTTGTAAACTGTAATTGGAAGAACTTCCTGCAACTGAAACTGTAAACATTATTAGCTATATTCACTCATACGTTTTAACCCAAAACCTTTATGCTGGGGGAAATTTGTCCCAAAAATATTTACACATCTATTTTTCAGATTCGCAAATATAGTTGTGATTACCTCAAAATCTAAAAACATATCCTGATCAATGCACACGCAAAATGATAAATCACATATAAATCATAGATATACTTCTGGCTGATTCACACCGGATTTCTTCATTTAATGGTACTGGATAATAAGAAAGTCCTTAAAATATGCTTGAATTTGGCCTGAAAATGCACGTTTTTCTTATCAAATATTTTCTTTTATATCATACACAGGCCCAAAGACAGTGGTCGTGACGTGCCAAATTTTATTGACTTGGTGCCCTGCTTGCTAGGCTTGGTAGGGAGGTTATCTAAAACCCAAAATATTTAACAAAAACACCTTCTTTATTCCATCATCTTTCCTCAAAAGTCACTTGTAGTGTGCCAAAATGGCAAAATGTGGCTACAAGATCAAAAAAGTCACAATGTGCGCTCTGAGTGCTCATCACCTGGCAAGCCCCTACAATCCCATCTATTCAATCAATGTCACGCAGCGTGTTCTCCTCATGCAAGGTACAAAAGAAGGCTTTTGCTTTTGAGTGCATGTATTCACTAATCTCCCAAGAGGAGAGTGCAAGGACATGAGATGAAATATAGGAATAAAAGCAGAAGACCGGTCTTACGTTTTCATGCAGACCCAAATGCAGGGAAGCCAGTGCAGAGGTAGGTGTGCTCCAAAAGAAGGATGGTATTTAATATCAAAAGGAGGTACAAAGTAACAAACAAACAAGAGGTGACAAAACAACAAAATACCCAAACTGAAAAAAAAATAACTGGTGTGATAGTGTAAGACAGCATGAAGGACATGGAACTGGTAACCGGGATGACAAGGGCAATGTCCAGATGGAGTGAGCAGTCAATATTAAGTCTTGGGATAATTAGTGTGTCCAGTTCCACACTCCCTCAGCTCTGTCTGGAGGAAGGTGACTTGCCAGATCATGACATGAAATTCTTCTCCAGAGCCTGATGCCAGACGACCCAAAAAATGACTGAACCTGCATCAGACCTTCACCAGAACAGGTACGGCTTCCCCGCTGAAGCATAGACCAGACGCAGCTGAGTAACCTTCACCTCGCCACCAGGAAAGAAACCTTATCACTGTCCGGACAGGGACCAGAAGCAACCGAGGGACCTTTTCCCTGCCCATGGGACAGGGAACAGAAGCGGCAGAAGAACCTTCTCCTCACCGCCATGACAGGGAACAGAGGCAGCCGGGGGACCTTCTCCTTATCACCAGGGCAGGGACCACAAGATGGCCGAGGGACATTCTCCTCACCACCGGGAAAGGGATTGGTGGCACCTTCTACTCGCCACCAGGACAGGGAACAGAAGAGACCGAGGGACCTTCTCCTCACCGCCGAGATCGGAAACATAAGTAATAGAGGAATAGAGGAGATGGATGCTTACCACTTGGTCCTTTGGTGGTCAGGTCATTGCTATTGTCATCCTGGTTGCCATGTCCACGTCACCTTCATCCTGTCTTCTAATACCATGTCAGTTTGGATGATTGTTTTTGTTCTTTTTTATATTATTTTTGCAGAGCTTTGTCAATGGACGACAGGCACAAAGCTATCACACAAACTTGGAAGCGACTGTGATGTGCCACCACTAATGTACGCTGTAATTTTCCTTACGGGTCTGAGCGTTCACACAAAGTCGGTGAGCAACGCTTGAAACAACAGTGAGCAACCATAATCCCAAGTGTGGCAAGATAATTCATTATCAAACATGTCCAAAACTTGACATCACGTTACATTTTGCTGAGTTTCCGGCAATGCAAAAGAAATTTTCACTTTTGAATGAATTGACTAATGTACGATTGCAAAGGTTGCAGGGCCTACAAATGTAATTCGTTTTTACAACAATTCTTTCACAAGATTACCATTTCTTTTTTTTCCCTTGTATCTTTTGTCGCATAATACTGACATTTTGGGGGGCTTATTTAGTCGGTTGCACAACACAGAACTGTATTTAATCATATTTTTTAGTGGAAGTACAATGTTGGCAACAAGATTGACTTGGTATAATTGGAAATTATTTGAATGCAACACAAACTTTATGTTCTTTTTACCTGTTTTTTTTCCATTTTTTTAATCCCTTTTTAAAAAATCTCATGGTGTTTATTTTTTCCTAGCTGTTACTTTTTTCTTTTTGTTCTCTATTTTTTTTTCCCTTTGTTTATTTATTTTCTTTTTTTCTGTTTTTTTTTCTGAATTCTCCCTTCTTTTTTCTCTTCATTTTGTTTCTTTTTTTCTCAGCTTTTCACTACATTTTGGTATTTTTTTCTTTTTTGTTCTATTCCCCCTTCCTTTAAGTAATTTTGTACATAATTTTACATAATATTTGGTCAAATAGGGTTGGAAGAAGCAAAACAACCTGTAGAGTCGTTTAGGACCCGAAAGAGCCGGTTCCTTTTAGTGAGCCGAGCCGAAGAAGCCGGTTCTCGAAAAACTCTAAAAATTCACACACGCAGCTTAGAGGGAACATTGCGCTGGCTAGATTTTCTTGTGCGCTGAGAATGTGCAGGCAGTGCGCGATTGCGCACGCGCGCAGTTTAGAGGGAACACTGGCCATCACTACATAAAAGCCAAATCTTCGTTTTTTTGCCCAGCTTTTTGGGGGGTTTTCAGTTCCTGTAGCCACAAGATGGCAGACAGTTATGTCAATTCCCTTTAGGTAAGACTCATGTTATGTAAAATAGATGCTATTTTATTGACTTATGAGTATTTTAAGAAATGCATGCTCACATAACAGTTTCTTGTTATTTAAATTCTGTCATGGTTGTCATGGCACCCAGCTGGTCCCGCCCCTTGACACCGGCTGAGACACATTGACTTGATTGCGTGTGGGATACTTAAGCGCTCCTTTTGGGACTACCCGTTGCCAGACCATTGCTTAACTTGAGGAAAAACCTGTTCATGCCCTGTTCTGAGTAAATGCCTAGTTTGAATTTTTGATTGTATTTAAGCCTGTTTTGTTTTGTCTTTGGTCCCTACGTGTTGGACAACTTTGATTTTCTAAATTAAAGTGACAGATCGTACACGCAAAATGAGTTCGCACTTCCTGCCTCCTGGTCCGTTCCTTGACAAAATTCATATTGTTTAATAAATGAATTAAGTTTTTTTAACACATGAGGCGCAAAATACCTATCCCTTTAAGGACAGTGTCATGAAGTGTACATCAGTTTATCATTTTAAATCAGTAAATATATTTTTAGGGTACAAAAAAGACGATTTAACTTGAAAAGATTCAGCATACCCATTCAGTTGATGGTTCCAGATGTTGGGGTAAACAATTGGGTCGTGGGGATTGTTAGAAATAATACAGTTGTGTGTACTATGTACTGTACTTAGTGCAATAACAAATTCTAATAAGGGGTTCAAGTTTTATACAAAAATATATTTGATCGGTTCATACCTTAAACTGTTTATTCCTATAATAGATGAATTATTATTCATTTTACGCCCAGGCAAAATGAGAGTTGGGAGAGGTATGCAATAGTCAAACTCATAATCAAAATGACCATTCTTCTAATGCCTCATGACCTTTTCATGTTTTTACCTCTACCTCGGATAAGAATCTTATCCTCTGCAAGGAAAAGGTCAGTACAGTGCGTCTGGATTTTGACAATCCATGAATTTCCCTTGTGGTATAAAACGTATTTTCTACATACTTAATAAATATGTCATGAAAATGTCTGAACCTGACTTGTAACTCATGAACTTTGTACGACACTGTTTAATAATGGAAGTGATTTTATATGTTGCGTTTCAAAATACTGGTATCGATCACGTCGGCCTCTGCCTTCCTGTTTTTCCCCGTCAGACTTCTGTCTTACTTCTTCCCCCCAGCGATCACCGAATCACTGGCGTTTGTGTTCACGTGCCTGACTGCCCCATTCCCGTAAAATAAAGCTTGTGTAAAAACGTTACGCATCTGGGTCCTTCACCTGTTCAGGTTGTGACATTGAGGTGTGTCATGAAGGGTTGGGTAGGGTTACTTTAACTTGATTACTTTCAATTACTTTTGGATGACTCCAATACCAAATATGCTAATAAAAGACAAAAGAAACTAAATATGAATACAATGATGACTCACAACACGTGGTAAGCTTTCTCTCCTGGCTTTGATCTCTTTGATCTCCGGCAAAACTAACATAAAATGCGACAGAAACAAAATGAAAATAAATCCAAAAGGCTTGCCAACATCATTTTTGCCGTTCAATGTATTCCGTTACTCCCCAACCCTGCACAGAATTTATTAGTTTTATTCATATTTAGTTTCTTTTGTCTTTTATTAGCATATTTGGTATTGGAGTAATCCAAAAGTACCATATTTTCCGCACTATAAGGCGCACCTAAAAGCCTTTATTTTTTTCGAAAGCTGACCATGCGCCTTATAATACAGTGCGCCTTATATATTATTATTAAGTCGCAAAGTCTTGCAACTAAAGCAAGGAGCCGCCGACTAGATATTCCCCCGAAGGCGAAGTAGTCCGCGGTGTATGCTGGGATTTATATACCGGCGTTTCCTTTCCTAACCAATGTGTCAATCATCATTTGAATCAGTCACTATTGGCTAAAGTTATTCGGAGGTAAAGGGGGCGGATCCTTTTTATCATTTACAGGCTCGCATAGGCTAAAGGGGCGAAAAGAAGCCTGCAATTGGCCGAAAAAGATGAATGTGAATCACATGTTGGGTTGCACTACGGCATAGAGAAAACATTTTTTACTATTCTGTATTTGTAAATATTTTACTCTCCTGGATTTACTACACTCACGGGTGTAAGAAGACCATGGTTACGTATCATTAATGAACGTGATGGCTGCAAGAGAACTTAGGTGAGCTATGTGGATTTATTTTTTCCCGGTATCTTGTTTTAGAACGATCTTGATGTTTCTGTGATGAGTCTATTTTTAAACTAAATTCAATTCAAAGTGTTTATTGTTATATGCACAGTAAAGAACCCCGTTTCCCTGCACAATAAAATTCTTACTTTGCTGTCCACACAGTTGCCAGCAAAAAATAAAATGGAAACTAAGAAATGTTTGTTTGGTGACATCGTACAGACACTGTTTTCGTACATGTCTGAGACACGTATTTGCTTCTTTGCAAGCTTTCGGAATTTTAAGGGGGTAATAAGTTTGACTGATCTATCTGACTGTTTTGTCGACGTTCCCATTATAGCGCCTTATAATCCGGTGCGCCTTATGTATGGAAAATATAGGACCCAAAACTATTTTTGGGGGTGCGCCCTATAACCCGGTGCGCCTTATAGGGTGGAAAATACGGTAATTGAAAGTAATCAAGTTAAAGTAACCCTACCCAACCCTGCTTCTAAACCATTGTGATGCTTTTTTTCCATGCGGCTTGAGAATGTCATATTCCTTCCAATTAAGTATAAAGCTGGGTTTATTTCGTTTTTTTTTCTCGGAAGATCCTTACGGGGAAAACATGGCTTTTGTCGTTTGACTGTTGAGTCCTCACTGATGAAAGGCAGCGATTCCCCTTGAGGAACCATTACAGCTGAGTCTTTTGAGTATGAAGCATATTGCCGTCAGGCGAAGGATCCGTGTGTCCAGAGCACTTTAGAGTACTTACTTTGTACCTGGAGGGGGGGAACTCATTTACAGTGTGCACTGAACAGTTTTAATAGTTTCTTCAATTTGTTTTTTGTAACATTTTTTTCTTAGCAATTTGACAAAATCAACAAGGTCAAACCTGTCTTATTTTTCATTTGTTTTTGTCTAAATCTCATCTCATCTCATTAGCTGCACCGCTTATCCTCAGTAGGGTCGCGGGGGTGTTGGAGCCCATCCCAGCAATCATCGGGCAGTAGGCAGGGGACACCCTGAACCGGTTGCCAGCCAATCGCAGGGCACACAGGGACAGACAACTCATTCGCTCATTCACAGCTAGGGACAATTTGGACCGGCCAATCCACCTGAAATGCATGTCTTTGGGATGTGGGAGGAAACCGGAGTGCCCAAGCACGGGGAGAACATACAAACTCCGCACAGTAAGTCCGGTAGCTGGATTTGAACCCACACAGGAGGTTCCCAAGACCTTAGAACTGTGCCGCACACGCGCTAACCACTGCTCCGCCGTGCTGCCTTGTCTAAATCAAATATGTGTTATATGTTTAAAACATGCCGAAAAATATGACTGTTATAATGTACACGCAATTTATTTTAGTAAACTGGTCCATTATGTCCAGTTGGTTCATGGGTCCTTTAACTGCAAAGGTCGTCGTGGCACCACTTCCTGTGGTGTATCTTTGGAAAGTTCAGCCTGCTGGCACCCATTCCTCTGCAGACCGTTTCTTTAAAAAATTACTGTAGTTTAATACAGCTTCAATGATTCATTTATTCTCCAGCCTATAATTGGCTCCGTTCTCCTGTCCCGGCTACCCGCATCCTGATTCTGTTTTCTGTATCGATCCCCGATCCAAGCTCCGTTCTCCTGTCCCAGCTACCCGTATCCTGTTTCGGTTTCCTGTAACGATCCCCGATCCAAGCTCCGTTCTCGGGTCTCAGCTCCCCGTATCCTGATTTTGTTTCCTGTGTCGATCCCCGATCCAAGCTCTGTTCTCCTGTCCTGGCTACCCGTATCCTGATTCTGTTTCCTGTATCAATCCCCGATCCAACCTCTGTTCTCCTGTCCCGGCTACCCGTATCCTGATTCTGTTTCCTGTATCAATCCCCGATCCAAGCTCCGTTCTCCTGTCCTGGCTACCCGTATCCTGATTCTGTTTCCTGTATCGATCCCTGATCCAAGCTCCGTTCTCCCGTCCCGGCTACCCGTATCCTGATTCTGTTTACTGTATCGATCCCCGATCCAAGCTCCGTTCTCCTGTCCCAGCTACCCGTATCCTGACCCTGTCTCCTGTATCGATCCTCGATCCAAGCTCCGGTCTCCTGTCCCGGCTACCCGTATCCTGATTCTGTTTCCTATATCCATCCCCGATCAAAGCTCCTTTCTCCTGTACCGGTTACCCGTATCCTGATTCTGTTACCTGTATCGATCCCGGATCCAAGGTCCGTTCTCCTGTCCCGGCTACCCGTTTTCTGATTCTGTTTCCTGTATCGATCCCCGATCCCTGGCTTCCCGCTCGTCCCGGCTACCCGACTTGTTCCGATCCCCAACCGCGCTCCGTCTCCCGTCCCGGCTGCCTGACTTGTTCCGATCCCCGACCAGACTTCGTTCGCGAGTGCTTCCCGCTCCTCTATCCAAGCGAGCACCAGATTGCTGTCTTTTACCTCTCGCCCTGACTTCCCCCATCCCTTAATAAAGCATTGTGTGAAACGTTACGCATTTGGGTCCCCTGCTTGTACCTGTCGTGACAATTATAGGGGAGGTCTCTCCAGTACTTCAAATGAATTGCATATTTATTGTAAAATCTTGACATTTTTGATGATTTTATCTTCATACAATTACATACATTTTATAATTTTTTTTAAATCAGAGACTTAATACAGAGATTGTCCCAAACTGTACGATATAGCAGTTTGATTAATGTTGCTTTTTCTATTTATATCTTACTTAATATTCTGTGTGTATTTAATATCTTTGAGTAGTTCAGAAATATGTGCTGTAAGATGGCAGATCAAGTATTTATTTTCTGATTTATTTGATGATCCATGTTTATCTATTTTAAGAATATTTTTATTAAAATACAAAATGTTGTCAAGACCAGAACTGAAGGAGGACCCAGATGCGTAACGTTACTCACAAGTTTATTGAGATATAGAGGAAAAATTAGCGCCAGCGATCCGGTGCTCGCTGGACGAGGGAAGCAAGCCGCTTACGATATCGGAGCGTGTTCGGAATGCGGAAGTGAATCTTCCGGAGCGGGAGATCGTAGCGTGGTAAAACAGGTTGTTAGCCGGGACGCGAGATCAGAACGTAGTCGGGGTCAAAAAACGGGTCGTTAGCCGGGACGGGAGATCAGAACGTGGTCAGGGTCAAAAAACGGGTTGTTAGCCGGGACGCGAGATCAGAACGCAGTCGGGGTCAAAAAACGGGTCGTTAGCAGGGACGGGAGATCAGAACGTAGTCGGGGTCAAAAAACGGGTTGTTAGCCGGGACAGGAGATCAGAACGTGGTCGGGGTCAAAAAAACGGGTCGTTAGCAGGGACGGACATCAGAATGTGGTCGGGGTCAAAAAACAGATCGTAGCCGGAGACAAGTGGGGAAATTGAGTGGAAACCGGATGACAAAACGGGACCGACCAAAAATGCTTGCCTTGTGTAAACAGGGGTTCGCTGATGGACTGACAAAGGGCGAGTGTGAGCACTGAGCTTAAATAGGAGGGGGAACCAACCAGGTAACCAGCAGCAGCTGCCGTCAACGAGCGTGCACAGGTGAGTGCAATGAGTAATGATGACAAAATGTATTACTAAATACAGGCTGCCATTGACACCTATGGAAACATAACCATCATTTTCAGTTTTATTAGGATAGGATTTGATGAATTAAAATTTGTAAAACCATCACCCAGTGAAAACAAAAAATACCTGAAAACAGGATTATTTGACTTTTATTCCATGTTCCGACTGTCTTAATTCATCAACAAACAATAGTGCATGTCAAAGAATTGTCAAGGAATTGTCCATATTTTGTATCCGTGAACTTTTTTGAAAAAAAAAAAAAAAAAAAACAACAACAAAAAAAAAACATTGAATGCCATGCAACCCAATTGTCCATCCATCCATTTCCTGCACAGCTTATCCTCAGTAGGGTCACGGGAGTGCTGGAGTCCATCCCAGCTATCTTCAGGCAGGGGACACCCTGAAGTGGTTGCCAGCCAGTCGCAGGGCACACAGAGACAGACAACCATTCACATACTCACTCATACCTAGAGGTGGGTAGTAACTAGTTACATTTACTCAGTTACATTTACTTGAGTAAGTTTTGGGACATTTTGTACTTCTAGGAGTATTTTTAAATCACTATACTTTTTAATTTTACGTGAGTAGAGTGGAGAGGAAACTGTACTCTTACTCTGCTACATTAGGCTATATTGAGCCCGTTACTTAAATTCCCTTCTACGTAGGTGCACGTCTGCTTGTGTCTGCTAAGACGCTTTTATTTGTCATTCTTTTATTTAGACCAGTGACACAAACAACCACCGGGTGGCACTTTTAAGCAGGGTTAGGAAAGTTTTTTGTTTTTTGTTTTTGCCGTACTGTGGGCACAGTATATGCAGCCGTTGCCTCACTTAGATACATTTTTTTACACAGACTTACAACTTCACAGACTTGAAATCTGTTGTTGATCGGATGGATGTTTGATAATCTGATTCATCGGTTGTTTTAAAATAAATAAATAAGACGTTGCTACAGTTACTCAGTAGTTTTTTTCACCAAGTACTTTTTTTTACTTTTACTCAAGTAATTATTTGGAGGACTACTTTTTATTTCTACTTGAGTAATAAAAACAACCACAATGTGGCACTCGTGAGCAGGGTTAGGCGCTTTTAGTTTTGTTTGCTGTACTGTATGCGTAGTGTACACAGATGTAGCCTCATATATATATATATATATATATATATATATATATATATATATATATATATATATATATATATATATATATATATATATATATATATATATATATATATACTATGCAAGCCTTTTTCAACCCTGACTCTCACCTGTCCCGTTTTTGCTACCGTCTGTCTCCGGCTACGACCTGTTTTGCTCCTGACCACATCTGCTCTCCCGTCCCGGCTTACGAACATGCAATTTATTGTTGACTGGATAGACCTAAATCATTTAATGATCTGATTTAATGGTTATTTAAAAAAAATAATAATAATAATAAAACGTTGCTGCAGTAGTTTTTTCACCAAGTACTTTTTTACTCGAGCAATTATATTTTTACTTCTACTTGAGTCATTATTTTGAAGTAACAGTACTTTTACTTGAGTACAAATTTTGGCCACTCTACCCACCTCTGCTTACACCTAGGGAGAATTTAGAGTCACCAATCCACCTGCTGTGCATGTTCTTGGAGTGCCCGGGGAAACTCACGCAGGTACAGGGAGAACATGCAAACTCCACACAGGGAGGCCGGTGGCTGGATTTGAACCCAGGACCGTGTTGAGGCAACCCAATTGTCTCATTTGTAATCCCTTCATATGACACTCTCTAGATTGATGTCTTCAGTTCCCGGTTCATTTTCGCTTCCTGGCGTCTCCATGTCACGATGACTGCACGCTGGATGGTTTTCTTGGCGACAGGGACTCACCTGCCGTTTCATTTGCATGGCGCTGGTGGCCCCGGCGAAAGATCCGGTTATAACCGTGTTGACGTCCGCGTCCGGCGGCAGGGTAGCCTGACGGTCACCACGGAACCTGCGGAGGAAACCTTGGCGGAAGCGGATGGTGAAGAGGCCGTAGATGACCGGGTCCAGGCAGGCGTTGAACAGGCCGAAGATGAACAGGAGGTGGGACAGTGAGTGGGATACCTTACTTTCTAAATCGTCCGGGAAGAACCAATACCATAAGCCCAGGAGGTAGTAGGGAGTCCAGCAGATAATAAAGGACAACACGATCACCACACTCATCTTTAAAGTCCTCATTCGAGCTCTCGGCATGTTGTTCTTAGAGCAGCGCAAACGGACCTCGGTGGAGGAAACTGCCGGAACAAGAAAAGTCGAAACAGGTTTTAGTATATATACATTCAACATCCCAAAACAGTACGTTTCCTTTTAAATCTGTCATGAACCGGAACAGGAGAAGAACCCAAATGCGTGACGTTTCTCACACAAGCTTTTATTTTACGGGAAATGGGGCAGTCATGCACGTTAACCCAAAGTGATTCGGCGATCGTTGGGCGGAAGACGTAAGGCTGCAGTCTGACGTGGAATCATGGGAAGCCAGAAGCCGAAGAGATCGATACCAATTGCTCGAGCAGATATCGGACAGATGGAGCGATACCGGACACGACGGGACAGACAGGATTGATATTTTCGGAGCAGACCTTATTGCCTCGCCCCAAAACATAAAAACAAGATGCAGGGAGATCTTGGCGGGAGAGGGAGAGCCGTTTAATTATCTACGTCAGAGTCCAAAACAGAGTTCTCATTCGTCTAAGAGACAGTCAGCTTTTTTATACCCTTTTTGGAGCAGACACATTCTTAGTACGTCCCCTTGCGATGACGCATTTGTTTTTTCTCAATGTGCATGCTTTCCGGGAATTGACAATGTTTTTTCAGTATGTTTTCGTCATCTTTCGATTCTCCAAAGTTAGACAATTTCCAAGAAAATCGTTGGGGTCGGCCTGAAACATCAAAATTCCTGACTTGATCGCTTGTTCCACACCAAGCAGAATATTATTACTTGGCAAGCCCAAGGCGATTAATAATAACACTCGCTGACATTTAAACTCAGGAGAAACAAGACTGGAATTTCCCGTTTTAAACTAATGTGTTCTCCTTATGTCAAGCTCGACTCGAATAAATCACAACAACCCCCCCTGGATATAGAAATTAAACAGGACAAACTAGACAGGAACGAAACTGGAGATTGATATTGAACAGGACAAAATAGACGGGAACAATACCGGACAGGAAACACAGGCAGAGAACCGGACAGTCAAAACCCACGTCTTGCGGTGCATAGATTCGTTGACGGACTGACAAAGGGTGAGTGAGAGCATTGAGCTTAAACAGAAGGGAAGCCAATCTGTCAACGAGCTGCAGCTGGCGCCACACACATTTGGACGCGATGGCAACCTGACGAAATCCATATTGAGCAGTCTTAACAAAACTGGACACCGATATTAAACAGGACAAAAAAAACGGACAGGAAATACCAACAGAACACAGGACCGAGTCTAAACCCACGTCTTGCGGGGCAGAAGTTCGTTGACGGACTGACAAACAGAGAGTTAGAACACTGAACTTAAATAGGAGGAGAGCCAATCCGTCAGCGAGCTGCAACTGGCGCCACACAGGCGGGGCCAATTGGGTGCCATGGCAACCTGACAAAATCCATTTTGAGCAGTCTTAACGAAACTGGAAAGCTATATTAAACAGGACAAAATAAACGGACAGTAAGTACCAACAGGAAACAGGACTTAGTCAAAACCCACGTCTTGCGGGTGCAGAGGTTCTTTGACGGACTGACAAAGGGTGAATGAGAGCATTGAGCTTAAATAGAAGGGAAGCCAATCTGTCAACGAGTCGCAGCTAGCGCCACACGGGCGGGGCCAATTGAGTGCCCTCTAAGCTGAAATCGCGCACTGTCCACACATTCTCAGCGCACAAGAAAATCGAGCCAGCGCACAAAAATGAGGGCTCAAAATTACTAATTAAGAAGCGACTTAAGTCAAAGTTACAGTGCATGTAGGTAAAAATACACGGGTTCCCCTGACGTTTTGTCCTAAATGCGGTATTTTGAAGTCAATGTCGAACGAAGTTGAAAAGTAAAGTCAGTAGGGTTTTTCGAGAACCGGCTTCTTCGCCTCGGCTCACTAAAAGGAACCGGCTCTTTAGGTTGTTTTTGCTTCTTTGATCCCAACATGACCAAATATTATGTAAAATTATGCAAAAAAATTACTTAAAGGAAGGGGGGAATGGAACAAAAAAGAAAAAAATACCAAAATGAAAAAGTAGTCACAAGCTGAGAAAAAAAGAAACAAGATGAAGAGAAAAAATGAAGGAAAAATTTAGAAAAAAGCCAGAATAAAATAAAAGAAAGAAACGTAGGAAAAAAGTAAATAGAGAACAAAAAGAAAAAAGTAACAGCTCAGAAAAAATAAACACAATGAGATTTTTTTAAAGGAATTTAAAAAAAAGTTGAAAAAAACACAGAAAAAAGAAAAAAAGTTTGTGTTGCATTCAAATAATTTCCTATTATGTCAAGTGAATCTTGTTGCCCACATTATACTTCCACTAAAAAATGTGATTAAGTACAGTTCTGTATCTTACAACCGACTAAATAAACCCCCAAAAATGTTAATATTATGTGACAAAATATATCGGGAAAAAAAGGAAATGGAAATCTTGTGAAAGAATTGTAAGAACAAACGACGTTTGTAGGCCGTACAACCTTTGCAATAGTATATGAGTCAATTCACTCAAAAGAGAAAAATAATTTTGCATTGCCGGAAACTCAGCAAAATGTAACTTGATGTCAAGTTTTGGACATGTTTGATAATCAATTATCTTGCCACACTTGGGATTATGGTTGCTCACTGTTGTTTCAAGCGTCGCTCACCGACTTTGTGTGAACGCACAGACCCGTAAGGAAAATTACAGGGAACATTGGTGCCATGGCAACCTGACATATCCATATTGAGCAGTCTCGCCGTGTGAGAAATGAGGAAAACTCACTGGTGTCCATTTTCAGGCGCTTGGAGATTTCGAATAAGATCCTGGTGTAGCAGGTGATCATGATGGCCAGGGGCAGCAAGAACAACCAAAAGAAGGTGAACATGTTGTAAGCCGTCTCATGCCAACGGTTCTTAAAACTTCCTTGTGTGCTGCACTGCGTGAAGTCCTCTGGAGACTTGATGGTCACGTTGTGGAACAGGAACACCTGAGAACAAAGAATACATTTTGGTTAACCCTTATCGTATAAAATGACTAAATTTGGTGCAGGCTTGGGGAGTAACGGAATACATGGAACGGCAAAAATGATGTTGGCAAGCTGTTTGGATTTATTTTCATTTTGTTTCTGTCGCATTTTATGTTCGTTTTGCCGAAGATCAAAGAGATCAAAGCCAGGAGAGAAAGCTTACCACGTGTTGTGAGTCATCATTGTATTCATATTTAGTTTATTTTGTCTTTCATTAGCATATTTGGTATTGGGGTAATCCAAAAGTAATTGAAAGTAATCAAGTTAAAGTAACCCTACCCAACCCTGCTAACAGGCAACTCTCCCTACCTGGCCTGCTGCTGCATCTTGCCTGGCAGGCAGAAGAGAAGACCAAATCGATCAGCAGTGTTGGGAATAACCGTGTTATTTTTTCAGTAACAGGGTAATCTAGCTCATTACTTTTTCCTGCCTTTACAACGCTGTTACATTACTGAAGGTCAAAAGCGGTTCGTTACTTTAAATGAAGCGTTTTTTTTGCTCTTTTTAGGATCATGTAACCATTCAAAATAGCGAAAATTTATAAATATTTTAGTTTTTGTTTTCTGTGTTTTTCATAGTTAATGTTTAAATGATAATTATGCCTCATTTCCAGGGATTGTGATCCAAACACAGAAGTGGGGACAGAAACGAGTCGTAAGCCAGGACGGGAGTGTAGACGTAGTCGGGATAATAAATGGGTCATAAGCCGGGACGGGAGAGCAGATGTGGTCGGGATGAAAACAGGTCGTAGCCGGAGACAAACGGGAGCGAAACGGGACAGGCAGGAGTCAGGGTCGAAAAAAGCTTGACTTGTATCAACAGATGTTCGCAGACGGACTGACCACAGGGGATTTTTGAAGGAAAGCTAAAGGGCTGCGCCCACGATCCAAGGTTTGCTGGAGGCGGGAAGCAAATCGCTCGTACTGGGATTGTGATCCAAACACAGAAGTGGGAACAGAAACGGGTCGTAAGCCAGGATAGGAATGTAGACGTAGTCGGGATCAAAACTGGGTCGTAAGCCGGGACAGGAGAGTAGATGTGGTCGGGATCAAAACAGGTCGTAGCCGGAGACAAATGGGAGCGAAACAGGACAGGCGGGAATCAGGGTCGAAAAAAGCTTGCCTTGTATCAACAGAGGTTCGCAGACGGACTGACCACAGGGGATTGACAGGACTGGGTTTAAGTAGGGACAGGGAGCCAATCAGAACCCACGGCGGTTGGCCCCAAATGAGCGGGAACAGGTAAATCACATCGGTAATCATGACATATAAGGCATGCAGACTACAAAGAAGCCATCAAAACTGGTTAACAAACTGTAGCACCATGTCGGGAAAACCCTCAAAACCTTAAAAAAATTAAGAGAGACACTAGCTCTGGTATTTTAAACCTACACCCCGCGGGCCATACACGGTCCCTTGGACGATTTAATCCGGCGTGCAATTCATTTCTGAGTTCGTCAAAAAAGAAGCGAGTCTCTAGGTGAGGGGTTGCCAACCGTTCTTAGGCTGAGAGCTCATTTTTGTTGCTAATTATTGAAAAGGTTACCCAGATTTGTAAGCATTTCTCCCAAAAAACTACTCATCGTGTAATTACTATGTTGTTAGTATGTCAATCATTGTAGTAGGGTTAAATAGACTCAGTCAACCACTAAAAGCATTTAATTTTACTAGAAAATCACAATGACGCAGCACTGGTAAACTATTTTCAGAATAAGTTTGGGGGCACCTAGGGTGGGCCCTGCTCTAGGTCTTTCTATCAAAAGTTTATTTTTTAAATAAATCCGAACCAAGTGCTTTCGTCTGCCACCAGAGGGCAGTGTAGAGTTTGTAAACCCTTTTCTGTCACAGTTGCCATGGCGACCAATTGGCCCCGCCCGTGTGGCGCCAGCTGCGGCTCGTTGACAGATAGGCTTTACTTCTATTCAGTGCTCTCACTGTTTGTCAGTCCGTCAACAAACCTCTGCACCGCAAAACGTGGGTTTTGACTGTCCGGTTCCCTGCCTGTGTTTCCTGTCCGGTATTGTTCCCGTCTATTTCGTCCTGTTCAAATCAATCTCCAGTTTCGTTCTCGTCTAGTTTGTCCTGTTTAATTTCTATATCCAGGGGGGATTGTGGTGATTGGTGATCGTGGTTTGTGACTCGGTCCTGTTTCCTGTCGGTATTTCCAGTCCGGTATTGTTCCCGTTTATTTTTGTCCTGTTTAATTTCAGGTTCCAGTTTTGTTTCCATCTCTTTTTTTCCTGTTTGTTATTTCCTCCTGTTTTTGTTCCCGTTTATTTTTGTCCTGTTTAATTTCAGGTTCCAGTTTTGTTTCCATCTCTTTTTGTCCAGTTTGTTATTTCCTCCTGTTTTTGTTCCCGTCTAGTTTCTCCTGTTTATTTTCTTTATACTGATTCGTTATCTATCTTGTCTGTCCGGTATCTACCCCATCTGTCCGATATCAACACGGGCAATTGGAATCTATCTCGTCAGTCTCTGGCTTCCTGTCTTTCCACGCCAGACCAGCTGCCTAACGTGCATGACTCCACATTGCCCGTAAAATAAAAGGCTTGTGTGAGAAACATCACGCATTTGGGTCCTGTTTCGGTTCTGGTTCTTGACAGAACATGCAAACTCCAGTCAGGGAGCCTGGCAACAGGATTGAACCCAGGATCTCTGAACTCTGAGGCAGACATACAAACCAGTCTCTACCATGCCATCTAGGGTCCAACATGATTTGGTAAATTATAGTTATTTTCATTCAGTTGTTGTTTCCATAAGGGCCTCAAATTTTATATAGGGATTGGTTGGGGATAGACATTCTGAGAAAGGGATATGAGATTGTAATTATGAATCACGATTACACAAACTTTTAGCACACTCGGGATTTAGGACTTGGCCCAAGCCTCCAAGTAGGATTGCCGAAATTTGATTCGCTCGCAGGTGTATGGGTATAGTTCCCGTAGTCAAGTCATATTTATTTGTACAGCCCTTAATCACTGAGAGTCCCCGGGGGCTGCTGCAAAGGCCCGCAATTATGGAGGATACAAAATCCCCTTAACTCAAAGCTAGCTCTGGGCAAGGAAAAACTCCAAAAACCCCAGCGAAGGAGAAATGAAGAATAAACAAGGACTAACAGGCTCGAGACGGTTTCCTCCCCGGGGGTGTCACCACCCTAGACGAGTGCTCAAGTCTGAGAAAATATGTATCTTGTTTATGTATAGAAAAAAGGGACTTCACTTCTTATTTCTTAATTTATTTTGAAATTAAGTTTCTACCTCATATAGTTTTTCATTTCGCTATTGTTTTCATGCACTTAATGTCACGGTTGCCATGGCGGCCAATTGGCCCCGCCCCTGTGGCGTCAGCTGCGGCTCGTTGTCAGATTGGTTTCCCTGCTATTTAACCCCAGTGCTGTCACGCTTCCTTTGTCAGCCCGTCAACGAACTTCTGCCCCGCAAGACGTGGGTTTCGACTCGGTCCTGTTCCTTTTGGTATTTCCTGTCCGGTAGTGTTCCCGTTGATTTTGGTCCTGTTTAATTTCGAACCAGTTTTGTTTCCGTTTATTTTTGTCCTGTTTATTATTTTCTCTATTTTTCGTTCCCGTCCAGTTTGTCCTGTTTATTTTTGATATCTTGATTCATTTTCTGTGCTGTCTGGTATCGACCCCATCTGTCCGATATTAACTCGGGCAATTGGAATCGATCTAGTGGGTCTCTGGCTTTCCTGTCTTTCCACACCAGACCGCTGCCTAACGCGCATGACTCTCATTTCCTGTAAAATAAAAAGCTTGTGTGAGAACGTCACGCGTTTGGGTCCTGATCCTGTTCTGGTTCTTGACACTTGAAACTTTAGGCAGTCATCAAGTTATCCTACCATTCTTTTTCATGCATTTTATCTATATCATGTCAAATCTAATAATAATAATAATGATAATAATAATGTGAAGAATATCTGCTGCGTTATCAATAACAATAAAGACAATTGTCACGGTTGTCATGGCGCCCAATTGGCCCCGCCCGTGTGGCGCCAGCTGCAGCTTGTTGACGGATTGGCTTCCCCACTATTTGAACTCTGTCCTGTCGATCCCAGGTTGTCGGTCCGTCTGCGAATCTCTGCTTTTACACGGCAAGCCCTTTTTCGACCCTGACTCATAACTGTCCCGTTTTTTTGCTCCTGTTTGTCTCCCGATACGACCTGTTTTAGTCTCGACCACGTCTGCTCTCCCGTCCCGAATAACGATCCGTTTTTGATCTCGACCACGTCTGCTCTCCCGTCCAGGCTTACGACTTGTTTCCGACCCAGACAACGTCTTGCTCTCCCAGTCCCGGCTATCGACCAGTTTTCCGCCCCGGACACCGCCATCGCTCGCTACGGAAGATCCACTTCCGCGTTCCTTTCCCTTTCCCTTTCTTCTAATAAAACTTGTGAGAAACGTTACACGAGTGGGTCCTGTCTCCGTTCTGGGTCCTGACAACAATTCTAATTTTAAAATGAAAAACATTGAAAATGTTGTGGGTTTTTTTCTCTTGACACATTATTGAGTCACAAATTTTCAAGTTTACTACCATATTTATATATTTATGACTACTTTTTATACTATTTTTACGTCAGATTTTCACTTTAAGAATTGAATCCTTGGTCGTTGCAATGTATTGATTGATTCCAAGAAAAAATCGGTTGATTGTATCAGTATATATATTTGCAAGTACATAAATAACTTGTTAACAATAAATAGTCTTAAATATTCATCACAATTCCTAATTTCAAACGAACATACTCAAATCTGCTGTCACGGTTGCCATGGCGCCCAATTGGCCCCGCCCGTGTGGCACCAGCTGCAGCTTGTTGACAGGTTGGCTCCCTGTCAGTATTCAAACTCTGTCCTGTTAGTCCCCTTTTGTCTACGAATCTCTGTTTTTACACGGCAAGTCCTGTTTTTTTGCTCCTGTTAGCCACCCATTACGATCTGTTTTGAGCTAGACCCCGTCTGTTCTCCCGTCCCGAATTACGACCTGTTTTGATCTCAACCACGTCTGTTCTCCCGCCCCGAATAACAATCCGTTTTTTAATTTCGACCACGTCTACTCTCCTCTCCTGGCTTTCGACTTGTTTCCGATCCCGATCACAATTTTGATCTTCTATCCCGGCTACTGACCCGTTTTTTTTCTATTCCCGACACCGCCATCGCTCGCCACGGAAGTCCCACTTCCGCATCTGAGCAACCTACTCCCCGTGACCAGCAATCTCCGGATCGGGTGTGCGCACCTTTTCCTTCTTCCCAAGAAAATTGTGAGAAACGTTACGCGAGTGGGTCCTGTTTCCGTTCTGGTCTTGACATCCGCCTTGACATATATTAAGGGTTCTATATGTACGGTATATAAGAATTGGTTATATAATCATGATTATTTTCCTAAATAATTCACGCAGCACACTTGCTGTCTGGTTTCTAAATGAGTTCTATCCCATGTTAAGATTCCATGTTTTAAATGTTTTATATTACAAACCATCCTATTGGCCGGATGCAAACAGCCCCCCCCCCCTATTGTGTACTTCATGATTAAAATATGACTCACTGCTTTATGACATTTTACTTTGTAAACAAGACAACAATGAATCATGAAATCTCTCCATTAAATTTTCGTTCCTTAAAGGTATTTCCGAATAAGAATTTTTTTATTTCTTTTTAGTTCGGCACAAAAGATGTAGTGTCCCCTACAATCATGCAAGTATATTGCAAAATCTACAACTTGGAACTTAAGAAATTCAGTCTGAAGTTGCCCCATCTGGCTTGTTTGCTGTGACTTCATTGAAGGAAAGCACCGTTTCCTATATGGCGAATCCCATTAACACAACATGTGAGGCCAGCTGCGAAACAGACAGCAATTGTAGTTAGTTAGTTTGGTTGTTTTTTGTCCTGAGTTTGCACTCCGACTTGCAAGAGTTTTGGTCACGCAAGGAACAACTTTTTCCCTTCTCTGTTTTTTTATTGTAATTGAAGGTAGTGATAAAGGAGTTTGGGGTTGACAGTAACTGATAGGAATTTATCAGGGGGTTAATAGTGAGTTAGCAGGCAGTTTGTCATGATTACTGATTCGGGGAACCTGCGGCTGCCCCGTTAGCGCCAACAGCCCTGAGCGCTGATTGGTTCCCTGACTCCTTTTAAACCCCCGGCTTCCAAGAGGAAGCTGTCAGACCGTCCTGCGAACCTACGCTTTTGCTAGGCAAGCTCCGTACCTTCTGACAATCTCCTGCCCTGTTTTCTCCTGCCTGTTACCTGTTGCCGACCTTTTTCTGCACCCGTTTCTGCCCTGCTCTTCTATCCCGGCCATCGACCTGTTCTGCCCTGTTTCCTGCCTGATACTTGTTGCCGACCTTTTTTCTGGACTCGTTACCGCCCTTGCTCCCCTGTCCCGGCTTTCGACCAGCTTTCCCGCCGCCCACGACTATCTACTTCCGCGTTCCTGCCATCCTACCTGTGTCCGACGATCATCGGATCGTGGAAGCAAGCGCTGCTCTCTTTCTCAATAAAACTGGGCTATAAGGGGTATACAAAATAACATGTCTTGACTTGACTTGAGCTTTTTGAGTTTTTCCTTGCCCTCATGTAGTTTTTAGATCAGGGGATGGTGTCATAATAGTCTGTACTTTGCAATAATCTGTGGTCTGTGTAGCCCTTTGAGACTCCTTGTGATTAAGGGCATCACAAATTAACATGTCTTGACTTCACTTGAGGTTTTTGAGTTTTTTCTTGCCCTCGTGTTGGTTTTAGATCGGGGATGGTGTAATAATAGTCTGTAGTCTGTACAGCCCTTTGAGAGTTTGTGTGATTCAGGGTTTTTAAATACACATGCCTTGATTTGACTTCAATTATAGTCTGGAAACTAGGTCCCTTCTCAAGGTTTCTTCATTTTCCTCATGTTGAGGTTTTTGAGTTTTCCTTGCCCGCATGTAGGTTGTAGATCAGGATATGGTGTAATTATAGTCTGTAGTTTGCAATAGTCTGTGGTCTCTGCAGCCCTTTGAGACTCTTTGTGATTAAGGGTGTCACAAATAAACATGACTTGACTTGAGGTTTTTGAGTTTTTCCTTGCCCTCATGTCGGTTTGAGATCAGGGGATGGTGTCATAATACTCTGTGGTCTGTGCAGTCCTTTGAGAGTTTGTGGGATTAGGGGTTTTCAAATACCCATGCCTTGATTTGACTTGAATTATAGTCCGGAAACTAGGTCCCTTCTCAAGGTTTCTTCATTTTCCTCATGTTGAGGTTTGCGAGTTTTTGCTTGCCCTCATGTAGGTTTTAGATCAGGGGGTGGTGTCATAATGGTTTGTAGTTTGCAATAATCTGTGGTCTGTGCCACTCTTTGAGACTCCTTGTGATTAAGGGCGTCACAAATTAACATGTGTTGACTTGACTTGAATATTTTGAGTTTATCCTTGCCCTCATGTAGGTTTTAGATCAGAGGATGGTGTAATAATAGTCTATAGTCTCTACAGCCCTTTGAGAGTTGGTGTGATTAGGGGTTATCAAATACACATGCCTTGATTCGACTTGAATTATAGTCCGGAAACTAGGTCCCTTCTCAAGGTTTCTTCATTTTCCTCATGTTGAGGTTTGTGAGGTTTTCCTTGCCCTCATGTAGGTTTTAGATCAGGGTATGGTGTCATAATAGTCTGTGGTCTTTGAGACTCTTTGTGATTAAGGGCGTCACAAATAAACATGACTTGACTTGACTTACTAGTACTATTTTTCTCACTTTTTTTGGTTTTGAAATTTGGGATCATGATCAATGAGAGTGAAGTAAACCTTCTAGCAAGTATTTGTGAGCTGACCTGAGGGACAGACAGCAAGACACTCATGGTCCAAGCGATCGCCAGCATCATCCTGTTCCTCTTCCCCGCCTCGTTGACGGCCAGCGGGCGCAGGACGGCCGACTGTCGGTCCAGACTGATCACCACGGTGACGAAGGCGCCCGAGTACATGGCCACCATCTTGAGGAACATCAGAACCTTGCAGGCCACCTCGCCCGCCAACCACTGCACGGTGATGTTCCAGGCGGCGTCCACCGGCATCACCACGAAGGTCACCAGGAGGTCGGCCAGCGTCAGGTTGACGATCAGGAGCCGGACGTGGGACTTGCGCCCCCCGCGGGCCGCCCCCAGCACGGCCAGGTTGCAGAAGGCCGAGACGCAGCACAGAACCAAGGTGGCCACGACCCGGACTTTGGCGGCCGCGCCGAAGGTGGGCAACTCCGAGCGCGGGGGAGAGGTGTCGGGCCCGGCGGCCGGCGACTCCGCCGATACTCGGTGCATAATGAAGACGGCTATTAAGGAGAGAAGAAGAGAGGATGGGTGAGTCACCGTGGATTTGCCATATGTACTTTTATGACTAATGATAAAGTCTCTGGTCACGCATCAGTGATGCCGTCAGAGTCATTTGGTTTGCTGCAGGATTGGGTGGGCGTAGAGAGGGTGTTGCGCCCATTTCCTGACAAATGCAGGTGTGATGTGTCTTTCTTTCTTACCTTTCTTTTTATAGATCTGTCTTTCTTTCTATTGTTCTTCTTACCGTCCTGTCTTTTCTTCTTTTTCTTCTTTTTTACTTATCTCTTTTTGTGTTTTCTTCTTTCTGCCTTTGTTTTTTGGTTGCTTTCTTTCATTCTTACCTTTCCTTTTATGGATCTGTCTTTCTTTCTATCGTTCTTCTTACCTGCCCGTCTTTTCTTCTTTTTTACTGGTCTCTTTCTGTGTTTACTTCTGTCTGCCTTTGTTTCTTACTTTGCTTCTATGTTTGTTTGTTGCTTTCTTTCTTCCTTATCTTTCCTTTTATAGATCTGTCTTTCTTTCTATTGTTCTTCTTACCGTCCTGTCTTTTCTTCTTTTTCTTCTTTTTTACTTATCTCTTTTTGTGTTTTCTTCTTTCTGCCTTTGTTTTTTGGTTGCTTTCTTTCATTCTTACCTTTCCTTTTATAGATCTGTCTTTCTTTCTATCGTTCTTCTTACCTGCCCGTCTTTTCTTCTTTTTTACTTGTCTCTTTCTGTGTTTACTTCTTTCTGCCTTTGTTTCTTACTTTGCTTCTATGTTTGTTTGTTGCTTTCTTTCTTCCTTATCTTTCCTTTTATAGATCTGTCTTTCTTTCTATTGTTCTTCTTACCGTCCTGTCTTTTCTTCTTTTTCTTCTTTTTTACTTATCTCTTTTTGTGTTTTCTTCTTTCTGCCTTTGTTTTTTGGTTGCTTTCTTTCATTCTTACCTTTCCTTTTATAGATCTGTCTTTCTTTCTATCGTTCTTCTTACCTGCCCGTCTTTTCTTCTTTTTTACTGGTCTCTTTCTGTGTTTACTTCTGTCTGCCTTTGTTTCTTACTTTGCTTCTATGTTTGTTTGTTGCTTTCTTTCTTCCTTATCTTTCCTTTTATAGATCTGTCTTTCTTTCTATTGTTCTTTCTATTGTTACTTCTTTCTGCCTTTTTTTCTTTCTTTGTTCTTTGTTTGTTTGTTGCTTTCTTTCTTTCTTACCTTTCTTTTTATAGATCTGTCTTTCTTTCTATTGTTCTTCTTACGGTCCTGTCTTTTCTTCTTTTTTACATATTTCTTTCTATGTTTCCTTCCTTCTGACTTTGTTTCTTTCTTTGTTTATTTGTTTGTTGCTTTCTTTCTTTCTTACCTTTCTTTTTATAGATCTGTCTTTCTTTCTATTGTTCTTCTTACGGTCCTGTCTTTTCTTCTTTTTCTTTTTTACTTATGTCTTTCTGTTTCCTTCTTTCTGCCTTTGTTTCTTTCTTTGTTCTTTGCTTGTTTGTTGCTTCCTTTCTTACTTACCTTTCCTTTTATGGATCTGTCTTTCTTTCTATTGTTCTTCTTACCGTCCTGTCTTTTCTTCTTTTTTACTTGTCTCTTTCTGTGTTTACTTCTTTCTGCCTTTGTTTCTTAATTTGTTTCTATGTTTGTTTGTTGCTTTCTTTCTTCCTTATCTTTTCTTTTATAGATCTGTCTTTCTTTCTATTGTTCTTTCTATTGTTACTTCTTTCTGCCTTTGTTTCTTTCTTTGTTCTATGTTTGTTTGTTGCTTTCTTTCTTCCTTATCTTTTCTTTTATAGATCTGTCTTTCTTTCTATTGTCCTTTCTATTGTTACTTCTTTCTGCCTTTGTTTCTTTCTTTGTTCTTTGTTTGTTTGTTGCTTTCTTTCTTTCTTACCTTTCTTTTTATAGATCTGTCTTTCTTTCTATTGTTCTTCTTACGGTCCTGTCTTTTCTTCTTTTTTACATATTTCTTTCTGTGTTTCCTTCCTTCTGACTTTGTTTCTTTCTTTTTTTCTTTGTTTGTTGCTTTCTTTCTTTCTTACCTTTCTTTTTATAGATCTGTCTTTCTTTCTATTGTTCTTCTTACGGTCCTGTCTTTTCTTCTTTTTTACATATTTCTTTCTGTGTTTCCTTCCTTCTAACTTTGTTTCTTTCTTTGTTTCTTTGTTTGTTGCTTTCTTTCTTTCTTACCTTTCGTTTTATAGATCTGTCTTTCTTTCTATTGTTCTTCTTACGGTCCTGTCTTTTCTTCTTTTTCTTCTTTTTTACTTATGTCTTTCTGTTTCCTTCTTTCTGCCTTTGTTTCTTTCTTTGTTCTTTGTTTGTTTGTTGCTTTATTTCTTTCTTATCTTTCCTTATATAGATTTGTCTTTCTTGCTGTTGTTCTTCTTACCGTCCTGTCTTTTCTTCTTTTTCTTCTTTTTTACTTATGTCTTTCTGTTTCCTTCTTTCTGCCTTTGATTCTTTCTTTGTTCTTTGTTTGTTTGTTGTTTTCTTTCTTTCTTATCTTTCCTTTTATAGATTTATCTTTCTTGCTGTTGTTCTTCTTGCCGTCCTGTCTTTTCTTCTTTTTCTTCTTTTTTACTTATCTCTTACTGTTTCCTTCTTTCTGCCTTTGTTTCTTTCTTTGTTCTTGGTTTGTTTGTTGCTTTCTTTCTTTCTTACCTTTCTTTTTATAGATCTGTCTTTCTTTCTATTGTTCTTTTTACGGTCCTGTCTTTTCTTCTTTTTTACTTATGTCTTTCTGTTTCCTTCCTTCTTCCTTTGTTTCTTTCTTTGTTCTTTGTTTGTTGCTTTTTTCTTTCTTACCTTTCTTTTTATAGATCTGTCTTTCTTTCTATTGTTCTTCTTACGATCCTGTCTTTTCTTCTTTTTCTTCTTTTTTACTTATGTCTTTCTGTTTCCTTCTTTCTGCCTTTGTTTCTTTCTTTGTTCTTTGTTTGTTTGTTGCTTTCTTTCTTTCTTATCTTTCCTTTTATAGATTTGTCTTTCTTGCTGTTGTTCTTCTTACCGTCCTGTCTTTTCTTCTTTTTTACTTGTCTCTTTCTGTGTTTACTTCTTTCTGCCTTTGTTTCTCAATTTGTTTCTATGTTTGTTTGTTGCTTTCTTTCTTCCTTATCTTTTCTTTTATAGATCTGTCTTTCTTTCTATTGTTCTTTCTATTGTTACTTCTTTCTGCCTTTGTTTCTTTCTTTGTTCTTTGCTTGTTTGTTGCTTCCTTTCTTACTTACCTTTCCTTTTATGGATCTGTCTTTCTTTCTATTGTTCTTCTTACCGTCCTGTCTTTTCTTCTTTTTTACTTGTCTCTTTCTGTGTTTACTTCTTTCTGCCTTTGTTTCTTACTTTGTTTCTATATTTGTTTGTTGCTTTCTTTCTTCCTTACCTTTCCTTTTATAGATCTGTCTTTCTTTCTATTGTTTGTTCTATTGTTACTTCTTTCTGCCTTTGTTTCTTTCTTTGGTCTTTGTTTGTTTGTTGCTTTCTTTCTTACTTACCTTTCCTTTTATAGATCTGTCTTTCTTTCTATTGTTCTTCTTACCGTCCTGTCATTTTTTCTTTTTTACTTATCTCTTTCTCTGTTTCCTTCTTTCTGACTTTGTTTCTTTCTTTGTTTGTTGCTTTCTTTCTTTCTTACCTTTCACTTTATAGATTTGTCTTTCTTGCTGTTGTTCTTCTTACAGTCTGGTCTTTTCTTGTTTGTCTTCTTTTTTACTTATCGCTTTCTGTGTTTCCTTCTTACTGCCTTTGCCTTTGTTGCTTTCTTTATACCTTTTTGTCTTTCCTTCTTTCTACCCTCTTTTCTATTTTTCCTGATTTATTTTCTTCTTCCGTTCTTTCTTTCCTTTTGTCTTTTTTATTTTCCTCTTTCTTTTATTCATTTATTCATTCATTTTTTCCCCTTTTCTAACTTTCTTTCTCTGTTCATTCTTTTTTTCTTTCCTTCTTTCTTTCTTGTTTTCTTTCTTGTTTTCTTCCCTCCCTCTATCCTTTTTTTCCTTATATATTTCCTGCTTCCATTCTTTTTTTCCTTTTTTCTTCTTTCATTCATCCTTTCTGTCTTTCTTCATTTCTTTCTTTATGTCTTTCTTTGTTGTTTTCTTCCTTTGTGGTTTTCTGTTTTCTTTCTATTTCTATTTCTTCCATTCTTTGTTCAATTATTTCTTTTCAATTTTTTCTGTCTTTCTGTCTTTCTTTCTTCCTACCCTCTTTCCCTTTTTTCTTATTTATTTCCTGCTTCCATTCTTTCTTTCCTTTTTTCTTTTCTTCTTTCATTCAATTATTCTGTCTTTCATTCTTTCTTTCTTCCTTCCTTTCTCTGTTCAATTCTTTCTCTTTCTTTATTCTATCTATCTTTCTCTTTATACTATCCTTCTTTTTCTTCCTCTTTCTTTCTTTCTTTCTTTCTTTCTTTTATCTATATTTCATTATTTTTTCTATCTTTTTGCTTCATTTCCTCTGTACTTTCCTTCTTTTCTTTTTTCTTTCATTTGTTTATTCTGTCTTTCCTTCTTTCTTTCTTCCTTCCTTTCTCTGTTCAATTCTTTCTCTTTCTTTATTCTATCTATCTTTCTCTTTATACTATCCTTCTTTTTCTTCCTCTTTCTTTCTTTCTTTCTTTCTTTATTTCTTTCTTTCTTTCTTTCTTTTATCTATATTTCATTATTTTTTCTATCTTTTTGCTTCATTTCCTCTGTACTTTCTTTCTTTTCTTTTTTCTTTCATTTGTTTATTCTGTCTTTCCTTCTTTCTTTCTTTCTTTATTTTCTTATCAAGCGTGCAAAAAAAAGGGCATCACACAGTTTTCCTGATGAATTCAGATTTTCCAATGTCAGAAATCCTTTGCCAGGGCACTGTCACATAGCGTCGTATATGATCTAGTTGTTATTATTTTTATTTTTGCTACTTTGATGTCATTTGTTCTTTGTCTGGGTAGTAAAACTCAGTATTATTTTTCTAATTTTACTACATTTTAATTCTTCTAATGTCTCCAAGCATTACTTCATAAATATTTGCGGCTATTCCAACATTCCTTTATCTAATTGTTCTCTTTTAAATCTTTATATTTGTTTAGCCTGGATTGCCACGTCTAATTTTTATGCAAACAATGTTCGTTATCAATGCCAATTAAGACAAATCCGTTCCAGTAAAATAAATAAATAAAACTTTACTACAGAAACAAATTAATAATATAGTGAGATAAGAAAAATGAAATCTAGAAATGAGAAAAACAGTCCCAGTTTATTTGATTATTTTTCTTGTTTTAGTAGAAGAACACTTTTAATTGTTTTAGTACAAAAAGAAAAATAATACTTTAAACCAGCCATTTTTTTCCTCATTTTGAGTAATATTTTTTTACTTTACTAGATTTTCATTTGTTCTTCTGGTAATGTGTTATTACTGTATTCTGGCAAAATTTTAAAGGTATTACCCAAAATTGTCACGGTTGCCATGGCACCCAATTGGCCCTTCCGGTGTGGCGCCAGCTGCGGCTCGTTGACAGATTGGCTTTCCGTCTATTTAAGCTCAGTGCTCTCACTCTTCCTTTGTCAGTCCGTCAACGAACCTCTGACCCGCAAGACGTGGGTTTTGACTCGGTCCTGTTTCCCTTTGGTATTTCCTGTCCGGTATTGTTCCAGTTTATTTTGTCCTGTTTAATATCGGTTTCCAGTTTTTGTTCCTGTCTAGTTTGCCCTGTTTATTTTCGATATCCTGTTTTGATATCAATCCCGTCTGACCCGTCCTGTCCGGTATCGACCCCATCTGTCCGATATCTGCTCGGGCAATTGGTATCGATTTTGTCGGCCTCTGGCTTCCCATCATTCCACGCCAGACTGCTGCCAAACGTGCATGACTCCCCATTTCCCGTAAAATAAAAGGGTTGTGTGAGAACATCACGCGTTTGTGCTGTTCTGGTTCTTGACAAAAATGAGAAAAATAATCTGATCTGGAATACGAGATTATTTTACTGGCTTTAAATGTTTTCATTTTCTTTTTTTTTTTAATTTTTAAAGATTAAAATTCAAAAAAAAACTTGGACATTTTCTGTCTTTCTTTGTTCGATTTCTTTCCTTTCTTTCTTTCTTTCAGTCATTCTTTCTTTCTTTCAGTCATTCATTCTTTCAGTCATTCATTCTTTCTTTCTTTCCTTCTTTCTTTCTTTCTTTCTTTCAGTCATTCATTATTTCTTTCTTTCTTCCTACCCTCTTTCCTTTTTGCTTATTTATTTCCTGCTTCTATTCCTTTTTCCTTTTTCTTTTCTTCTTTCTTTCATTCATTCTGTCTTTCTTTCTTTCTTTCTTTCTTTTTGACTTTCTTTTTGACTTTCTTTGTTGTTTTCTATTTTTCTTTCTTTTTTTCTGTCTTTCTTTTTTAAATCTTTTTTCTTTCTCCCTTTTTTCCTCTCTCTCTCTCTCTCTCTCTTTCTTTCTTTCATTCTTTCTTTCTTTTTTTCTTTCTTTTTTCTTTCTTTCTTTCAGTCATTCTTTCTTTCTTTCAGTCATTCATTCTTTCTTTCTTTCTTTCTATCCTTCTTTCTTTCTTTCTTTCAGTCATTCATTATTTCTTTCTTTCTTCCTACCCTCTTTCATTTTTTGCTTATTTATTTCCTGCTTCCATTCCTTTTTCCTTTTTCTTTTCTTCTTTCTTTCATTCATTTTGTCTTTCTTTCTTTCTTTTTGACTTTCTTTGTTGTTTTCTATTTTTCTTTCTTTTTTTCTGTCTTTCTTTGTTAAATCTTTTTTCTTTCTCCATTTTTTCCTCTCTCTCTCTCTTTCTTTCTTTCATTCTTTCTTTCTTGTCTTTCTTTCTTCATTTCTTTCTTTCTTTCTTTCATCTTAAACATATTTTAAGATTAAAATTAAGAAAAAATACAAAACTTTCTTTTCTTTCTTTTAATTATTATTATTTTTTTTTTATTAAAATGAAGAAAAAACTTGAAATTTTTCCTGGAAAGTTAATCAATGTCAACACATATTTTCCGACTGCAATGCTTTGTCACATTCCACCTGTTACTGAGTAAAACCATCAAATAATTTTATTCATATACTGCCACGATATCGCCCATATACACACATCCCAATGTACTTTATGACTGGAATAACGTCTTTTTTTTCCTACCGACTACGGTAAATTGCAAGCATTGATAAAATATACATATTTGACGTTTCCGCAGAAATCGACATCAAATATACTTACTCTTTCAGGTAGAATCACTTCAGTGCATGTTTGTCTGGAATAGCGATAAATCCCCTGAGGAAGAGAAAGCCTTTCGTGAACGTGCCTTCAGATAAGACAGCCCGGAATGAAGCGCTTCTCTCTGAGTGCATGCACAAGGGATGGAGGGATGCTGCACTCCCCGCATGCAGCCAATGAGGGGAGAGCGAAGGTGTGGCTTCACCTCCAGGTTCAGAGGGTGGGTAGAGTAGCCCAATTTTTTTTGACTAAATAATGGTTTCAGACCGAGGTGCAAGCAAAGTTCTTTTGTAAAAATGTTGCAAAATACTGCAAACACAAATACCAACATTTTTACCTTCGGTGCAGACGCCGCTGGGCAAAGTAGAGTGCGTGCACACTGTCCTGTGTATAGCTCCACCCATTTCTACCGGTCATCAAATAAAATTGCTTTGGGTGCTTTGCTAGTGCTTCTGGGTAAAACGTTTGTTTTGGGTTCAAGTTTGTTCTGTGAACCTAAACTGTTTAATGAGCTTCCATTTAAAGGATTATTCAGATAGATAGATAGATAGTTAGATAGATAGATAGATAGATGGATAGATGGATAGATACTGCATTCATCCCCATAGGGAAATTCACACTTCCAGCAGTATTCTTTTGTTGTTTATTAACAGATTAACAGGATGGCCTCGGGGTGCTGTGTTGTAGATTAGCAACAGCGGAGCGGATGATGTCACACGCTAGGCCAAAAGTTCGACGTCTTTACAGCAGATGGAAATCTTTGTGCCCAGGGTTACACCACCTCGTGTTCACGTAGATAGCGAGTCCGCCTCCTCTCCGCTTCCTGCAGGCTTTTGTGTCTCTGTCTGCCCTAACAGCGCTGTAGCCAGGTAGCTCCGGGTAGCTCCACGTTGATGTGAGCCACGTTTCCGTAAAACTCAGCAAACTGCACTCCCTGTCATGGTTGCCATGGCGCTCAATTGGTCCCCGCCGTGTGGCGCCAGGTTCTGTCACGGTTGCCACGGCGCCCAAATTGGCCCCGCCCACTGACACGAGCTGAAACGCATTGACAGATTGCTACCAGACTATTTAAACGTGGTCTCGCGACTTGCCTGGAGGCAGAGCGTCTGTTAAAATCTGCAAGACTACTGTTAAACCCTGTGTGAAATGCCTAGTTCCGTGAATTTGCCTGTGTTTGATCCTGTTTTATTTTTGGCCTGATTGGTTTGATTTTGACAACTCTTTTGTCCGGATTTCAATCCACGTCCGTGACCATCGATCCCCAAATCGAGTGTGCGCGCATTCCTCCTCTCCCTAATGAACTGTGAGTGCGTTACGCAATTGGGTTCTCCATTCCTGTTTCCTGACCTGGTTCTTGACACTCCCTGTACGCTTTGATGTTTTTCACCAGCACAGCCAGTTCGTCGGTCTTATTTGGTAGAGCGTTCACATTTACCATGATTACGGACGGTACCGAAGACTTATAACGCTGCTAGCCGCTTAGCTAGCTCCGGCTCTGCATCCACGATAGGGCCCCCTCATCACGCAAGGAGTTGATTCCTCGAATAAACGCATTTTTGTGCGTTAAAACCCATAACCATAGGATAGAAAGTAATCCAAAGTGTAGTTAAACAAAGATAACAATAAAGGAAGAAAGGTAGGAAAAAGAAAGATCGAAGGGAAAGAAATATTGAAGGGAAAGTTGTCAAATGGGACGAAAAACACTGAAGATAGAAGCAGACAATTAAAACAATAAATCACAAAAAGGGCGAAATAACAGAGCTGCTGGAAAGACTCTGTTTCTGAACCCTGCGGAACGCCACAGATAACAATAAAGTATAACATATGAGTATGATTACTTTGGAAACATATGACTCAAGTAGAGTAAAAGTACTATTTGAAAAAACGACTCAAGTACTGAGTAACTGCAGCAACGTCTTATTTATTGATTCCTATTTCTATGAAGCCGTTCAATCAGATCATCAGCCGTTCAATCAGATCATCAGTCAACCCAATCAACAATATTATTTTCATAATAAGTATACACCCTTGTCAGAAGCAGTGGACCCAAACGTGTAACGTTTCACACAATGGTTTATTAGGGGGATCGGGGAAGTCAGGACGCTGGCAGGAGGAGGAGGATGCCCTCGCGAACGGTGACAGGTGGTGAGGCGGACAGGCGGGGCCAGAGCGTGATCGGGGCAAGATGGGTGGACGGGACGGGAGAACGGAGCGTGGTCTTGGATTGGAACAAGTCGGGTAGCCGGGACAGGAGAATGTAGCGTGGTCAGGGATCGATGCAGGGAGGAATCAGGCAGGTTACGGGTAACCAAGGCAGGAGAACGGAGCGTGGATCGGGGATCGATACAGAAAACAGGGGACGGAATCAGGCAGGATACGGGTAGCCGAGACAGGACCTAATTAGCCCTCTCCCTATTTAAGCACTTCATTCTCAGTCACTCTTTGTCAGTCAGTCAGCGAATCTCTGCACATGCAAGGCAAGCACTTTTTAACTCTGGCTCCCGTTTTGATTCCGACTTGTTCCTGCATCCTGCCTGATTCCGTCCCCTGTTTCCTGTATCGCTTCCCGATCACCTCCGGTTACCTGACTTCCGATCCCCGACCACGCTTCGTGCTCCTGTCCTGTCTACCTGTCTTGCCACCAGTCACCGTTCTTTAGGGATTTCTCCTCCTCCTGCCTAGTTCGATTTTTTTCTTTCTCTTTTGTTTTTCTATTTTTCTTTCTTTTTTCTTTCTCTCTTTGTTCATTTTTTTCCTTTCTTCCTCTCTATTCTTTTTTTCCTTCATCATTTTTTTGGGGGTTACGAGTTCAATGTAGCCTAATGTAGCGGAGTTTTCTTCTTCACAAATCTACTCGAGTAAAAGTGAAACGTATCGCGATTTTAAAATACTCCCAGAGGTAGGAAATGTCCCAAAACTCACTCAAATCAATGTAATGGAGTAAATGTAACTTGTTACTACCCACCTCTGCCTCCATCCCTGCCCAAATCGTACTGCATATGAGTAATAGCACCTTAGCGATAAATAATAAATGATTGACTAATTTATGCTAACTTTAATTCTGCCTGGCGGACAAAATCCCAAATGCGGAACACACATTTGCGATCCTGCATTTACGATGCGGTGCTTTTCGATTCTCCATAAAAATTCCGATTTAATAATGTATCATGTTGACAATGGAAGACCTATGCAAGGATTTTTTAAAAAACAAGTTGGGAATATTCATATTCTTTTTGCAACAATTCTCATGGATGATTTCCTGCTTTCTATCTTTCCTTCTTTTTCCACTTTTTATGATCTTTTCTTTCTTCATGTCCTACATCTCACCTTCCTCCCGTTTTCTTATATTTTTATTCTTCCTATCTTTCTTTCTTTCTTTCTTTCTTTTGTTCATTCCCTTCCATCTTTCTTTCTCTCCCTTCCATCTTTCTTTCTTTTTTATTCCATCTTTCTTTTTTCCTACCTTTCTTCCTTTATTGTTATCTTTGTTTAATCCTTTCTTTGTTTCAATTTTTTCCTTTCTTGTTTCATTCCTTCCTTCTTTCTGTCCTTCATTTGTCTTTCTTTCTTTCTTTCCCTTCCATCAACCTTCTTTTTTCCTATCTCTCTTTCTTTATTGTTATCTTTGTTTAATCCTTTCTTTGTTTCAATTTTTTCCTTTCTTGTTTCATTCCTTCCTTCCTTCCTTCTGTCCTTCATTTTTCTTTCTTTCTTTCTTTCTTTCTTTCTTTCTTTCTTTCTTTCTTTCTTTCTTTCTTTCTTTCCCTTCCATCAACCTTCTTTTTTCCTACCTTTCTTCCTGTATTGTTATCTTTGTTTAATCCTTTATTTTGTTCCATCTTATTTCCTTTCTTGTTTCCTTCCTTCATACCTCCCTTCCTTTCATCCTATTTTCCTTAGTTTCTTTCTTTCTTTTTTTCTTTCTTTTTTCCCTCCCTTCCATCTTTCTTTCTTTTTCCTTCCATCTTTCTTTTTTCCTACCTTTCTTCCTTTATTGTTATCTTTGTTTAATCCTTTCTTTGTTTCCATTTTTTTCCTTTCTTGTTTCCTTCCTTCGTTCCTTCCTTCCTTCCGTCCTTTATTTTCATCTTTATATCATTCTTTATACATTCCTTTCTTTGTTTTTTCTTTCTTTCTTTCTTTTGATATTTCTTTCTTTCCTTTGATCTTTCTTTTTCCTACCTTCCTTCCTTATTTATTATTATTATTATTGTTATCTTTGTTTCCTCTTTTCTTTTTTCCTTCCTCTTCTCCCTCCTTCCTTTCTTCTTTCCTTCCTTCCTTCCTTTCTTTCTTTTCTCTATCATTCTTTATTCATTCCTTTCTTTCTTTCTTTTTTCTTTGATATTTCTTTCTTTCCTTTGATCTTTCTTTTTCCTACCTTCCTACCTTTATTGTTATCTTTGTTTCCTCTTTTCCTTTGTCATTCCTCTTTGCCTCCTTCCCTTCTTCTTTCCTTTGTTCCTTCCTCCCTTCCTTTATTTCTGTCTTTCTTTCTTTCACACTATAGCTAGGCAGTTGTGCATGCATAACATTCTATATTAGCCTATGAAGCACTGGGGTTTCCTGTCATCATAATCATCATATCAATTTATTGATTGATGACTCATAAAAATGAGAAATGAGAAATGGTCATTATCATGCGTGCCTGTTGACTGAGAAGTCTTTGTTGATCTTCTCCTTCCCGTGATGTGTCAGCACTGCATTCAATATAATTAGAATCTTTCCTTGGGTGAGTGAATATATTTATCTGCCTGGATATTATATTCAAAAGCATTGTGCGCTTTTGAAAGGAAGGTCGTTTTAACCCATATGTCCGCTATGGATCGCGGACTTTTTCCATCGGGAAGTGTTCGGTGTTCAGTAAATACACGAAAAATACGTCATCACTCTTTGTGTGAGGAAAAAAAAACACGTAAAGGTACACTGGTTAATCCATGGCCTTGGTCGCCTTTTGTTAGTTCTTGAGTCATTTCACTCGATTATAGTAATTCAAGTCAAGTCATGTTTATTTGTGACGTCCTTAATCACAAGGAGTCTCAAAGGGCTGCACAGACCGCAGACTATTATGACACCATCCCCTGATCTAAAACCGAAATGAGGGCAAGGAAAAACTCAAAAACATGTCAAATTAATTCAAGTCATGTTTATTTGTACACCCTTAATCACAAAGAGTCTCAAAAGGCCGCACAGACTACAGATTATTGCAAACCACAGAGTATTATGACATCATCCCCTGATCTGAAACCTACATGAGGGCAAGGAAAAACTCAAAAACATGTCAAATCGAGTCAAGTCATGTTTATTTGTACAGCCTTTAATCACAAAGAGTCTCAAAGGGCTGCACAGACCACAGATGATTGCAAACCACAGACTATTATGGCACCATCCCCTGATCTAAAACCCACACGAGGGCAAAGAAATACTCAATAACATGTCAAATCAAGTCAAGGCATGTTTATTTGTGACGTCCTTAATCACAATGAGTCTCAAAGGGCTGCACAGACCACAGATGATTGCAAACCGCAGACTGTTATGGCACCATCCCCTGATCTAAAACCCACACGAGGGCAAAGAAATACTAAATAACATGTCAAATCAAGTCAAGGCATGTTTATTTGTGACGTCCTTTAATCACAAAGAGTCTCAAAGGGCTGCACAGACCACAGATTATTGCAAACCGCAGACTGTTATGGCACCATCCCCTGATCTAAAACCCACACGAGGGCAAAGAAATACTCAAAAACATGTCAAATCAAGTCATGTTTATTCGTATAGACTTTAATCACATAGAGTCTCAAAGGGCTGCACAGACCACAGACTTTTGCAAACCACAGAGTATTATGACACCATCCCCCGATCTGAAACCTACATGAGGGCAAGGAAAAACTCAAAAACATGTCAAATCGAGTCAAGTCATGTTTATTTGTACAGCCTTTAATCACAAAGAGTCTCAAAGGGCTGCACAGACCACAGATTATTGCAAACCACAGACTATTATGGCACCATCCCCTGATCTAAAACCGACATGAGAGCAAAGAAATACTCAATAACATGTCAAATCAAGTCAAGTCATGTTAATTTGTGACGTCCTTAATCACAAAGAGTCTCAAAGGGCTGCATAGACCACAGACTATTATTACACAATTCCCTGATCTAAAACTTACATGAAGGCAAGGAAAAACTCAAAAACCTCAACATGAGGAAAATGAAAAAAAAAAAAAAACGCACATGAGGTAATCCCCTTCCCGGATGACCAGCCTGCTAACAGAAACCCTACCAAAAATAGCACTACAGTAATACTGAAACACAAAAACACTACTAAAGAAATATTACAATGGAAATACGACAAAAATACTACAAGAGAAATATTAAGAAAGAAATACAACAATTACACTACTAAAAAACAACAGAAATACTGCAGAAAAAATATTTTAAAAAATACAATAGAAATACTACAAACTATTATTATGGAAATACTACAGAAGAACTAGAAAAAACCACGACATAAATATTACAAAAATACCACTACAAAAATGTTACAACAGAACTACTACTAATATATTACAATTTCAAAAACTTCCTTTTGGCTTCGAAGGACAACAAATCTCGTCGAGGCGACTTGCAAACAACTCAAGAGAGACCTAAACCTACCTACCTCGACCCGGACTCCTCGGAGCCAACAAGGGACATCACCTGATCACTTCCACAACAAGGTGGCGCTACTCTAGGTAGTGTAGGGATTTAATATCAAAATTTACCGTTTACCAAATTGTTCTTTGTCTTTACCTTTATCTCTCTCCTATTCACCATCTTCTCCCCGCATAATGGCGTGCCGACTCCTCCCATGGGCGTGCCAAGGAAGCCCCGCCCCTGGGCGTCGCGATGTCTGGAATACTCAAAACAACACCGAACGTTTCTACGTCATCAGGGCCTTTCTGCGTCTGGATGTGCTGACTATCTAATCAGCCGTACGTCCCGTTCCCGCCGTTCCTGTAAACAACATTTTTCACCAGGGTGCCCTGACTTCGCACCTCAGCCCAGTCAGTGAATATCTTTTGCATTAAATGTAATTTGTATTCAACCGTATAAAATCCTTTATAGTCCAATGTAAAAAATCCTTGGAATTGGATTTTTTCTTTCATCCTGACTGCGGATTGCACAACACATGCTCGTCTATTGTCTAAAGTGGGGGGCATTGGAATTATGTTTTATTTTTTTATTTGAATGAGGGTTCGTACCAGCGCTTGAAATACTTGGAAAATGCTTCAATGTTAATGTTGTGTTTTCATGGTTTGAAAGGTGGTTTGAAAGTGTTTGTAGAATGTGGGCAACTATCTGAACTTGTATTTTTGCAGTTTTATGATCGTATTTCTTAAGTCGAATTTTTGTTGTAACGGTGGTGTTTTTGTACTATTGAATTTTTGGGAATTGAAAATTAAAATGTACCGTTTACCAAATTGTTCGAATTAGTTATCTGACTTCATTAACCAAACACAACCTACATTGACCCAACAATTTATGCGCGCTCGTTCCTTGATGGAAAAGATTAACAAGAAAGCCAACACGGGGGCAGATTTAATCTCATTAACACATCGAATTAGTGTCGTTGGAGTCTCTGTGAAGCCTTTTTCTGAAGTCCTTTAGCTCTCTCCTTATTGGCCCACGTCTCCCCGCAAGATGGTGTGCCGGCTCCTCCCATGGGCGTGCCAAGGAAGCCCAACGTGGGCTCAACTACCTCGCTGCGATGTCTGGAAAACTCAAAACAACACCGAGCGTTTCTACGTCATCAGGGCCTTGTTCTCAAAACATCGCCTGCCGTCCTCCGTCAGAGTCCTGTTATCAAAATTCCCTAGTCAAAATATTCTGCATTTGGAACAGCGTGACCAGTCATTGAACTACAGCCCAGTCATTGAATATATTGCATAAAACTCATGTCATGGGAACCTGTCGTGGGTTCAAATCCAGCTCCAGACTTCCTGTGCGGAGTTTGTATGTTCTCCCCGTGCTTGCGTGGGTTTCCTCCGGGCACTCCGGTTTCCTCCCACATTCCAAAATCATGCATTTCAGGTGAATTGGCCGGTCCAAATTGTCCCTAGGTGTGAATGAGCGAGCGAGTTGTCTGTCCCTGTGTGCCCTGCGATTGGCTGGCAACTAGTTCAGGGTGTCCCCTGCCCATTGCCTGGAGATGGCTGGGATGGGCTCCAGCCCCCCGCGACCCTAATGAGGATAAGCGGTACGGCTAATGAGATGAGATGAGATGAGACTCAAAAAAGTTAACTTGTATTCAATCGTATAAAATCCTTTATAGTCAAATGTATAAAATCCTTCAATAGTACTCTTTCTGCAGTCTCCTTACAAACAGAGAGTGAAAACATCCGCGTGGCTATCATCCTGTATTCCCAGTTATTATCTAGCGGATGTGTCCGGCTGGATTATTTCCCATGGTTGCATCCACAGTAGCTGTTCAAGGAACACACTGACCCAAAACACGTGTTATCTTGTTAGCACACTTCCCTTTGATGAGGAGATTTGTCACATCACCAAATTCGAGCTGCTCGGCTGGTCTGTTCATGATGTTTACTGTAGAATCTAAGATGTGACCTGAGGGAGGTTACTTTTTAACGCAACGACTTAACATGCGGGAAGAATTTGCTTCGGCGCTTTTTCGAAAAATGACGTACTCAGTGGCACATCCCTGAATTACCCACATCATTTTGCTTGGCCAAACATGACTCCCGCACTCTCGCGTTTGCCTATTAGGCTTGAATACCGTGGATCCCGTTTTCTCACTGAGCCATATAGTAAGTCTGTCGTCCTATTAATTGCACCCTTAAGGCCCAAACTCACTAGTGTCAATCATTTTGACTCATTTTATTTAGTACACAATCTCACCACAGGGGGGGATACAGTAGAGAACTGCGATGTATCTCAAGCAGGGTTGGGTAGGGTTACTTTAACTGGATTACTTTCAATTACTTTTGGATGACTCCGATACCAAATATGCTAATAAAAGACAAAAGAAACTAAATATGAATAAAATGATGACTCACAACACGTGGTAAGCTTTCTCTCCTGGCTTTGATCTCTTTGATCTCCGTCAAAACGAACATAAAATGCGACAGAAACGAAATGAAAATAAATCCAAACAGCTTGCCAACATCATTTTTGCTGTTCCATGTATTCCGTTACTCCCCAAGCCTGCACGAAATTTAGTAATTTTATTCCTATTTAGTTACTTTGTCTTTGATTAGCATATTTGGTATTGGAGTACTCCAAAAGTAATTGAAAGTAATCCAGTTAAAGTAACCCTACCCAACCCTGATCTCAAGTTGACATTAAATGTTTGCTAGAGACAGACGCTCCCCTACTTACGACCATTGGACTTTTGTAAAACAGTAGAAACAAAAAAAAATTCGGGATGCCGAAGAATACTTTGCTGTAAGTTAGACTTTGTACTGTGTGCACCGTTTTCCGAGTACAGGACATTACTGTTGTCACGGTTGCCATGGCGCCCAATTGGTCCCGCCCGTGTTGCGCCAGCTGCAGCTTGTTGACGGATTGGCTCCCTGTCAGTATTTAAACTCTGTCCTGTCAGTCTCCTTTGGTCGGTCCGTCTGCGAATCTGTTTTTACACGGCAAGCCCTTTTTCACCTGTCCCGTTTTTTTGCTCCTGTTCGTCTCCCCCTACGTCCCAAATTACAACCTGTTTTGATCTCGACCACGTCTGTTCTCCCGTCCCGAATAACGATCCGTTTTTTATCTCGAACACGTCTACTCGCCTTTCCTGGCTTTCAACTTGTTTCCGATCATCTTCATCTGTTTTTTTCCATGGTTCTGAATCTCCATTCACATTTTTAAAGGGACACTGTGTAATAGTTGACCACTATATGTACCTATATTGTGTTGTGCAGGGGTGTGCAAACTTTTGAGGATTGGGTAATTGTGCAATTTTGTAATTGTAATCCTGTGCAGTCCTTCGAGACATTTTTGTGATCAAGGGCGTCATAAATAAATGTGACTTGACTTGACTTAAAGATAAAACACAGTTTAAAGTGTCTGTAATTACCGTACTTTCCGCACTATAAGGCGCACCCCGAAAAAATAGTTTTTGGTCCTATTTTTGACATACATAAGACGCACCGGATTATAAGGCGCTACAATGGGAACGTCGAGAAAACAGTCAGATAGTTCAGTCAAACTTATTACCCCCTTAACATTCCGAAAGCTTGCAAAGACGCAAATACGTGTCGAGAACACGTGCGGATGCGGTGTCCGTACGATGTCACTCAAATGCATCGTTCCATCATTCGGAAGGTTAAAGTCTTGGGATTCAAGAAATGCCAACCATTCCTTAGTTTCTATTTTCTTTTTCGCTCGCAACTTTACCGTGCATATGACAATAAACACTTGGAATTGAGTTTAATTTAAAATTAGACACTCTATTCCATCCATTATCTGCACCGCTTATCACAGAAACATCGAGTTCAGTCTGAAACAAGATACAGGGATAGTATATAGCCAGAGTAGCTCACCGAAGTCGTTGTGTTCAATAATAATGTGCAACCATGGTCCTCTTATATCCGTGAGTGTAGTAAATCCAGGAGAATAAAATATTTACAAATACAGAATCGTAAAAAATACTTTCTGTACGCCGTCAATGCTATACACATTCATCTTTTTCGGCCAATTGCAAGCTTTGTTTTGCCGTTAAAAACCTATGCCAGCCTGTAAATGATTAAAAAGGTTCCGCCCCTTGACCTCCGAATAACTTTACCCAATAGTGATCGATTCAACTGATGATTGACACATCTTTTTTGGCCAATTGCAGGCTTTGTTTTGCCGTTTACGCCAATGCCAGCCTGGAAATGATAAAAAGGATCCGCCCCTTGACCTCCGAATAACTTTAGCCAATAGTGATCGATTCAAATGATGATTGACACACTGGTTAGCCAATGAAACGCCGGTAAATAAATCCCAGCATACACCGCGGACTACTTGGCGTTCGGGGGAAAATCTAGTCGGCGGCTGCAAGTTAGTTGGAAGACTTTGCGACTTAATGTTGATCCATAAATAAGGCGCACTGTATTATAAGGCGCATGGTCAGCTTTTGAAAAAAATAAAGGCTTTTAGGTGCGCCTTATAGTGCGGAAAATACGGTACTAGTCAGTCCCTGAAAACATTGAATAGCCGCATTATCGAGGGCCATCCGATAGGATCTTCGGGACAAGCTATTAGCTAATTGGCATTGAGGGTGGGGGGGGTCATGTGTGACATCACATTTCCGTGCCTTTGGCTTCACGATGCATTAGCGGTGCTACTCTGCGGAACTGAAGGACCGAGGCACAATGTAAACAACTGAGTGAGAGATAATCGTGCCGACTAGAGTGTGCACTCTGAGACCCAGTTTTACACTTATTCAACTGACAGTTTTTTTTTTTTTTTTTAAATAATCATCTTGCGTTATGAAGGCGGACAGACTTTTTTCCTCTGCGTGTTTGAATTATCCGGGTGCGAGGCGAGATGTGTCAAAACCAGGGTTGGGTAGGGTTACTTTAACTGGATTACTTTCAATTACTTTTGGGTGACTCCAATACCAAATATGCTAATAAAAGACAAAAGAAACTAAATATGAATAAAATGATGACTCACAACACGTGGTAAGCTTTCTCTCCTGGCTTTGATCTCTTTGTTCTCCGGCAAAACGAACATAAAATGCGACAGAAAGAAAATGAAAATAAATTCAAACAGCTTGCCGACATCATTTTTGCCGTTCCATGTATTCCGTTACTTCCCAAGCCTGCACAAAATTTTGTCAATTTATTTTGTCGAGTAGCCCAGCATTAATTTATACTGTACAATATGCAAATAGCACAGCAACAAAACATTCTAGCATAATTCTATTGTCTATGTGTATACTGCATTTATCCTTAACTCGCTCTGATTGGTCTTTCCTCACCAGCAGGATCACGTGTGGGCCCCTCCTGGTTGTGGTTGCAGGCCTCTGAGTCATCAACCTGTTCGGGTAGTCACAGTTTTGTTCTAGAACGTTTTTTCCTAGTTCTTGCACCACACATCCTGTTTCATCCGTCATGCGCTCGTGCGGATAAACAGCATCCTCTAACAAAACACTCTATGCTTATATTTTGATTCCCTTTAATGCTTGTATTTTGATTTTCCTTTAACATTGATATGATAGTTCATGGATTTTAGCCTAGTATTCAAATCAATGTTCTTTTTAGACGGAATACAAATTTGTTGTACGGCTAGGAGGCACTAAATATTACACACTGCCCCTTTAATTCTAAATACAGTGGGACCTCGCTACTTCGCGGTTCCATGTTCGCGGGTTCAGAGCTTTGGGGGTCTAAAAAATAATAATAATAATAATATAAAATAATAGAAAAAAATTTTTTTTTTTTTTTTTTTAAGCATTTTTATAGGGACGTCACTACTTTGTGGTTCCATGTTTGCGGGTTCAGAGCTACGCAGGTCTAAAAAATAATAATAATAAAATAAAATATATTTTTTTAAAAAGCATTTTTTAAGGGGAGTCGCTACTTCGCAGATTTTCACTTTTCGTGGGTGGTTTTGGTCGCCATTAACCGGGTCTAAAAAATAATAATAATAAAATAAAAATTAAAAAAATTAAGGTGCGCCGCTACTTCGCGGATTTTCACTAATCGCGGGTGGTTTTGGTCCCCATTAACCGCGATAACTGAGGTCCCACTGTACATTATTCCCAGAAACACATTTATCAAATCTGAACTGGTGTGCCTCCTTTCCTCTAGATGGCAAACGCGACCTTGTGCACCAAGTGTTGAACACGAAGAAAACTACACGAGATTTGATTGGTTCAAATTTACAAACACTCTTCCGCGGTAGAGTTTCAACTTTTCTCCTCGTTTCGTCTCCGAAAGTGAAATGTTTACAGTTTTGCAGTTCATCTTACGACGATAGCATGTTAGCTGTTGGCCGAGACTCTCCCTACGACTTTGCGGGAGACTTCAACCGCCGTTGGGTAAAATGTCTGTGCGGCGAACCCTGGTGGACTGCACCGTGCTCTCTCTTCAAGATCCCTGTCTGTTTTATCCTTGCTGCAATAATTGCTTCTGCAGAATGGATACGGACACAGGGGACACTACGAGGTAAGATAAGATTTAAAGTTGATTTTTTTATTTTTTTTTGCTAGCAAAATTATTTTGCAGGAAGTATAATTCTATGTACTGGTTCCATACCTGTAAACTTCCAGGGCTCCATGCCCTTACAAACTGTCGTATTTTCCCTTACTAAATACAAAATAATCTTACACCATATTTTTGTTTACAAACGTGTTTATTTATGTAGTTTAACATGTTATTTTGTACATGTGTTTCGTTATGTCATATATATTGTTAATGAATATTTTTGTTTTGAGATACTGAGTTGCTCGTCATGAGTGAGGTTTATTATAAAAAAAGTTCAAGAATTAAGTAGCTTGGACGTTCACTGTAGAAGGAAAAAAATACATGCAAATATAATTAAGTAGAATAATACATTTTCTTATTCAAATTATGAATTCATTTTCTGCATTAAATTATTGTTGGTAATATACTGGTTAATGGGAGAACCACAAACCTGTCTTTTTTTCATTTTCTCCTTTTATACTTCCTTTTTTCTTAACTTCTTTATCCAACATAATAATTCGTAATATAATGCATCGAAGCAAGTGAGTCGTTTGAGAGCCGGCTCTCTTTAATGAGTTGAGCCGAAAAAGCCAGTTCTCTAAAAAGAGACGGCCTTCCTTTCACTACACAACTACCACATGAAATCAAATGATGAATGATGCATGATGGGAAATCCCCAGGCGGCATGCACACAGTAGCATCAAACCGCTCACTTTGTTTGCAACGGAAAAAAACGATACCGAAATAGGGGCTATCGCAGCAAACTCGTTTGACTTGATTGATTTGCCGTATCGTGATAGTATGTGTATACCGGATGGTACCCATAATTGACAAATTTGCGTTTTTCCGTACAGATTTTCTTGCACGTTGCACACGTCTTAAGATGCATAATAAATGTACTTTGTACGGCAACAACGTACAGGTTGATAGGTATGCGGTTCGGAGCCTTTGCTCTGAATATGCTGGTCTACTAGAGATCCCAAGAGCCATGAAGAGATCTGCAGGTTTGCGAGCGTTCTCCATTCGGGCCCCGGTGCTGTGGAATGCTCTTCCCCCTGAGATTCGATCTCCAACCTCAGTGGAAATGTTTAAATCTAAGCTTAAAACAAACTTCTATTCTATAGCTTATGAATAACCTAGATTTTATGTTGATAATATATGTATTATTTGCCCTCCTGTAGGGTTTAGATCAGGTGATGGTGTCATAATAGTCTGTAGTTTGCAACAGTCTTTGATCAGTGCAGCCCTTTGAAACTCTGTGATTAAGGGTTATACAAATAAACATGACTTGACTATCCCCATCTTGTATCGCTGTTTAAATATGTCCCCCCCTTGTGATTTTCTTCCAAAGATCCAGGTGTTCCAGGTGTACCTTCAGCTGTTTCACGTGTCAACTGGAGTACAGATATCGTCTTTCGGTGCAGGTGACACGGGACTCGAGAATATTTGGAGTCACCGTGTTTGGCAGTTGCCTGAACCCTTTCTTTGGAATATCTGCAACTCAATTTCAAAGGTGAAAGCAATCATCTGAAGAAGAAAACTCTGTGGTGGCCCGTGCACTTCACAGCTAGGTCCTCAGTAGTGCTACGTGTGAATCAATCGATCCCTCAATAACTATTTTATGGCTATAAAACATTTACCTGAAGCTACAGCTGGGGTGTGATGAAAGAGCAGCAATAACCTTATAATACCTAATGCAGGATTATTTAGGAATATAGCCACATTTTCTATCTATCTACCATGGTCATATTCCTCGAGATGGGTGACCAAAAGCAAGACAAACACATACAAAAATAAAGAAAATAAAAAAGGGAACATGTAACAAAAACACACAAGAATATTTTGGGACCATGGCCAACCCAAATGCCCGAACACCCAAACAAGTTAAGCACCTCGGCACCCAAGTTGTTCATGCTTTCGTCCCTCCAGATGAAACTGGACATAAAAAAGCGGCCATGTCACTCGGGTCAGGGTGACACAACACACTCTTCTGTTCAACAGCAGGGCCCGGCAGCTTTCACTGGTTTACCCCTGCCGCATCATACGGGTGCCCAGCCCATCCTTAAGAACGCGTCCACAATCCCACTATCCTTTCACAACACCTCTCCACTCCTTTCTATCACCAACAAGAGCTCTAGCTTCCGTTATATTTAGACCTCTTTCTAGCCACATTTTACTCATTTAAAATAATTTTATTTGTGCACAAAATTCATCCTCCTGTTATCCCCTCAAGATTTCAATTCATGTCGTACAGGTGTCCTTGGGCAAGACACTGAATCCCTAATGCCCCCGATAGCAGGTAGTTGCCTTGCATAGCTGACGCTGCTATTGGTTAGTTAGTGTGTAAAAGTGTAAAGCACAGTGTAAAGCGCTTTTGGGAGGTCTTCATTGACTTGTAAAGCGCTATTTAAATGCAGACGATTTACATTATCCGTGTCTTTCAGTTCCACCACGAAGTTCTTATCTATCGCCATCAAACCTAATGCTGAAAGTCGAGCCTATCCTGTTATATTCCTGCTATAGGTTTTTAATCGATTTAGGGCTGAAAATGTCTGTTTTACAGAGGCAGTGAACGCAGGGATAATCTTCATTACGTCTTTTGTTTTATTTTGTATAACTGCACACTGAAAAAAGGTTTCACGCCACTCTAGCGTGCACTTGAACTACACTGGATTAAACTCTCTTTGAGCAAAGTGAACATCTATCAATACGTGTGCATTGGTAACTGACATTTGTTTGTGATTTGACAGAGTATTGGGAAACTCAGATGGACCTCCTGAAGAATCAACTAGATCTAAATTACTGCTGATGGCTGTTAACGACTGTTTTGTTGGCAGACATCTTGTCTTTGGAATAAAGGTATTTTGAACACCTTTAATCGAAATTATTCCATAATAATCGCTATTTTTCTGACCATACCAATATTTGGACCCGGCAGGTGACGGATCCTAAAGGTTTTCCATGGTCAGGAGATCGTAATCCTGGTACTCATGGGAACGATGACATGGCCCAGTTTACTGCTACCCAGCTGATTTTCTCTAAAGCTTTAAGTGCAAAAAGCCACTCCGTCCTGAGTTGCTATCAACTGCTCCTTATTAAAGTCGAAGACCATCAAGGGGAATCTCTGGATCCAGACAAGATCTGCGGCATTCTGACATCACCCAGACCTGGTATGCCTCAAGATTCTGCTGCCTGCAGCTTCAATAATGTCACCATCTCCCGTCTCTTTCCTCACTCCCTTCAAAGGTAATGCATTCATTATCTGCAGAGCCTTTCTCGTTAGCGTCAAAGATGAGCTGCAGTTTATCCCAAATGACTTTGTGTGAGATTTAAAACGTGAATATGTCTCCAGTCAATTGCAGGACATACTGAATGCAAATCTTTACTCTCAAGTCAAGTCATGTTTAATTGTATAGCCCTTAATCACAAAGAGTTTCAAAGGGCTGCACAGTCCAGACTATTGCAAACCACAGACTATTATGACACCATCCCCTGATCTGAAACCTACATGTGGGCAAATAATACACAGATATTGTCAACATAAAATATACTTTATCCAAATGCTATAGAATAAAAGTGTGTTTAAGCTTATATTCATATATATGTCAAGTCCTAAAGTAATTAATCAAATCATAGATGTTTTCAGACTTGTCCTTGACAACAACAGATCTAACATTAATTACAACAAGATTAGACATGGCGCTTCAGGATAAACTTGTAATGCAATCTTAAAAAGAGAAAAATAAAATATAAATAGTATAAAACGGCAAACATATTTACAAGGTATGGCTTGGAGACTGGCCAAAGTTGTAAGTGCATCGTTACAATTGTGCAATGAAAAAAGAGTGCATTGTAACATCCATCCATCCATCCATTATCTGTACCGCTTATCCTCAGTAGGGTCGCGGGGGTGCTGGAGCCCATCCCAGCAATCTTCGGGCAGTGGGCAGGGGACACCCTAAACTGGTTGCCAGCCAGTTGCACGGCACACAGACAACTCACTCGCTCATTGACACCTAGGGACAATTTGGACCGGCCGATTAACCTGATATGCATGTTTTTGCAATATGGGAGGAAACCGGAGTGCCCGGCGGAAACCCACGCAAGCACGGGGAGAACATGCAAGCTCCACACAGGAGGTTCGATCTCGTGACTTCAGAACTGTGCCGGACACGCGCTAACCACTGCGCTGCCGTGCTGCCCTGCATTGTAACAATAGTGGGACGAAAAATGGTGCAATAGTAGCAAGAAAACGCCCCAAAAAGTTGATAAATGAGATATCAATAAAAAAATAAATTCTATACACAGGCATGTATTAAAGGTTATAAAAATGAGGAAGAAATAATACTGCTATGCTATCAGGAATAGCAACTAAAGAGTCACTCGCTGTTGTTTCAGCCACCCCATTTGCTCAGGGTGTGATACATGGATACTGTAACTATGGTGGCCGTTGCTTAGCGCTCTCTGTTGGATTGTTTTTCCATTCGGCGTATACTGTTTTAATGGTTGAATAAGTTTGTCGAGTTGCCTTTCTTGGTTGGAACATGTTGTCACCAAAGTTTACAGTGCACATTGCCATTTTTTTTTATCATACTCTAAGTAGCCAGGATACCTCCTGAAGACTCTTTTAGCATGCTTTGAGTTTGTTTGCTGGGTGTTATCTTTCGCCTCTATCACTCTTTTTGACCATGTTGTCGTCCTGACACTTTCACGCGTCCTGTTATTCCTGTGAATAGATTGGCAGGTCCTCCTCACATTCTTCCTCTCTCCCGAATATTTGTCTGGAGCTAGCCTTTTCATTTTCATAGCGCCCTCGTTTTTTCCGGGGTTCGGGTAGTGTAATTTCAGTTTTTATAATCGACTTTTATTGAAAGTTTTAATTATTTATGTTATGTTATGTTATAATATGGCAATTATCCTTTTCGTTTTATTGCTCAGGCCTTTCTACAACACTAATCTTAAATATTCTCCACAACTACCAGAACTTGTAAACTCTTCAACTGAATGACACGTTAAACCATATAGCAACTAGCTTGTTGGGGGGTGGGGGGTATGTTCTACTAATGACTTTACAATTTAGAATGACAAAGACAAGACGTCCTGTCTTAAAAATGCATTATCTGGTAAAATAATTGGAATATGCTGATTAAATATATCCATCCATCCATTATCTGCACCGCTTATCCTCAGTAGGGTCGCTGGGGTGCTGGAGCCCATCCCAGCTATCTTCGGGCAGTGGGCAGGGGACAATCTGAACTGGTTGCCAGCACACAGGGACAGACAATTCGCTCGCTCATTCACACCTAGGGACAATTTGGACCGGCCAATTAACCTAACATGCATGCTTTGAAACCCACGCAAGCACGGGGAGAACATGCAAACTCCACACAGGAGGTTCGATCTCATGACCTCAGAACTGTGCCGCACACGCGCGAACCACTGCGCCGCCGTGCTGATTAAATATATAGTATATATATATTTTTTGCAAAAAAAAACATGTACTATTTCATCACATACGTTTTATTAAATCCTCTCATGCAGTTGAAACCATTGAATGCACCTTCCCTCACCGCTCCTCGAGGCAGATTTGCATTCGGTGAAACCGCACGAGTTCCCCATGCAAATGTAAACTTAAATCCCAGTCGCATTTGTTCTCCCTTGCAGATCACCGCACCACGACGGCAGCCTCACACCCACGCCGCCATGGCAACAATCACTGGGACTTATTACTTCATCTGCCGAACAGGAGCAGGAGGAAGAGGAGGAAGACGACTGTCTGTGTCAACACGAAGAAGAGCGCTCAACTGCCCAAAAGCAAAGACAGACCACGTTATTTGACACACCGCCATTCCCTTTGTGCACGCCCAGCAGAGATGTCACCAACTCCTCTGTGTTAAATCATCTGACACCGTTCGTTCCTCCACATGTCATTTCTAAGTCTGAAGTCTCCAGACGAACGCAAGATTCGTTTGAGTCACATTCGCTGGCGTGGGAGGATTTGCCTTTCTCTGAAAGTCTGACAGAATTTTTAAACGGGGAAGATAAATACTTTCAGGCAAAAAATGACAACAATTTGCAGGATGAACTGATTTCTGCGTGTACCAAAAAAGTAAAGGCATCAAGAAACAATTCCAGGATCTTAACGAATGCGACTAACAACAATGAAGACAACGCAGACGTCTACGATTGTTCTCTGGACCTTTTTGGTAGGAGCTCAACGGATCCACACAAGGAAGACACCCAGCTTTCGACAGATGATGTCACAAGAGCGAGAGATGCTCAACAAACACCTCCTCGAGAGATTTCAGCCCGCAGGGATTATCCACTGAGTTTTGACTTCAACCCATCTTCTCAGTCCACTCCCATTGTTGAGATTCACTCTTCCTCACATCTTTTATCATCTATAACACATAGAAACGTTTTAAAAAGACAAACCAGAAAGCACTTTCTTGCTATCAAGGGGAGGGTTCTGTACGGGAAGCGGGCAAATGTAGTTGACATGCCTCCAAGAAGGTCAGAGGACAGCTTTGTTGCTGTGCTTCCCACCCTTGGTCTACTGGAAAAAGGTTGCACTGGAGAAAAAACACTGTCACGTCCAGGACAAACAAAGCAACATAATGTTGTCGGAAATGATGGTTTTACACAAATAGATCAAATGTTTAATGAAATGGCAAGTAATGATCTGTCGGTTCACGTTGAAGCGTGTGATTTGTCCAGAGATCTGTTCTCGGAATCGGTCTGAAATTGTCTAGCTGCTCTTCTGTTTGAGAGAATCATGGACTGTATAGTCTTAAACAAGCTATTGCTGCTATAAAGAAAAGATATGAAATGAGTCAAAGTTTATATGTTTATTGAGATTGTTCATAAGATTTTAATGTTCAGAATTGTATTAAACTAATCACTTTTACGAAGGCATATCAATCAGCCACCTTTTGGATACCTTAAAGCACAGGTGTCAAACAGGCGGCCCGCGGGCCAGATCAGGCCCGCTAAGGGATCAAATCCGGCCCGCAAGACAACACTCAGAGAAGCGCAAGAGAAAAACGAGCTGCAGGTTGAAATATGACAACTTGATGTTGCCAAAGCCAGGTGCCTCGAACAAAGATGCTGTACTTGTATCTCTCTCTCTCTCTCTCCCGCTCTCTCTCACTCAGTCTTGCTCTCGTGCTCTCTCGGTCTTTCGCTCGCACTCTCTCGTGCTCTCTCTCACTCCTGATCTCGTGCTCTCTCGGTCTCTCGCTCGCACTCTCTCGTGTTTTCTCGCTCTCTCACTCTCTACTTCTCTCTCTTTCTTTCTTTTTCTCTCTCTCTTTCTCTCTCTCATTCTCTCTTTTTCTCTTTCTCTCTCTATCACTTTCTCTCTCTTTCTCTTTCTCTCTCTCTCTCTCTCTATCTCTGTGTCTTTTGAACTTCTTTGGCTCTAACTTCCTTTTTCCTTTTCTCTCTTTTCTCTTTCTCTCTTTCTACCCTTCGTGCTTTCTTGTCTCTTTTCTCTCCTGTTTTTCTATTTTTCTTTGGATTTCTTTCTTCATCTCTCTTTCTTTTCCCCCTGTCCCACGACTTTTTACCTCTTTTGTTTCTCACTCTCTCACCCTTCTTTGTCCCGCCCTCTCTCCTTTTCCCTCCCTCTTTCTCTTATTTCTTTATCTCTCTTTTTCTTTCTCTTCCATCTACTAGTCCGGCCCCAGACAGAATGTTTGTTCTATCGTGTGGCCCCCGAGTTAAAATGAGTTTGACACCCCTGCCTTAAAGGTTTTGAATTTTTTTGAAATGCTCTACTCGCTGTCCCCATCTTTTGATTTCAGTCGGCATTGCAACCTCTTTCAAACTGCTTGTGTGGCGCCTGCAAGTACGTGCATTTCTTAAATGCGCTTGAATAAACTTATTTTTTCATCTTTTTGGGGGGGTTTGGGTTTAGACTTTATTTTGAAAGAGTACTTGTCTTATTTTCACAATTTTCAAGCTGCACGAAGAGAAAACTGCGAGGACGAGCATGAAATCACTCGATAACTTCCCACCTTTCCTGCTTCCTAATGTGTTTCGAGTCCAGAACAGATTCGATAAAAGCAGGGGCGGCAGTAGCTTAGGAGGTAGAGCGCTCGTCTTGGGATCAAGAGATCGCAGTTCGAATCCCGGCTCCTCTGTGTTACATGTCGAAGTGTCCTTGGGTATGACACTGAACCCCTAATACTCCAATAAGCAGGTTAGCGCCTTACATGGCTGCATGGCCGCCACTGGGAAATGTGAAGCACATTGTAAAGCGCTTTGGGAAGTCATTGACTTGAAAAGTGCTATATAAATGCAGATCATTTCATGTGCACCATGTAAAGAAATATAAAGACTCTTTGAACTCAGTTGGGCAGTGTTAACACAAACGTAATAAAGAAAATATTCTCTTTTCAACTTTTTGAATCATTCAGTGCCATAACGTATAAATACGTTTTCAGAAGCATTGTTCTTGAGTGCCAAAATGTAAACATTTGTTTGTCTTTCCGTTTTTTTAAGAGCCTAGAAGAGAACCCCAGGTTCTGGAGCGTTCTCCATTCAAGCCCCTGAGATTCGATCTGCAACCTCAGTTGAACTGTTTAAATCTAGGCTTAGATTACACTTCTATAGCTTATGAATGAACTATATTTCCTGTTGACGATATCTGTGTATTTTTTGTTATTGCAACATCCGTGGCAGCCTGGTCATCCTGGAAGAGGGATTACCTCTCGTGCGGTCCCTTCTCAAGGTTTCTCCACTTTCCCCATGTTGAGGTTTTGGAGTTTTTCTTTGCCCTCATGTAGGTTTTAGATGAGGGGATGGTGTCATAATAGTCGGAGGTTTGCAATATGTGGTCTGTGCAGCCCTTAGAAACTCCTTGTGATTAAGGGCTATAAAAAAAAACATGACTTTTCTCATTAGTGATCCGGCCACGAGGCGTATTATGCTGAAGAGAAGGAGGCGGGGGTATTATGATGGACAAGATGAACATGGTTTTCTTTCATTCCTTGATAAAATGGTGAAAGTAAAAAAGTACTGTTTCAAATACAGTCCAAATGCCAACCCAAACTCAAAAGATGAAAAATTATTATTTAAGAATTGTACACAAATGCACGCGTGACAAAAGGAGCCTAAATGATAATTTCTGTGAGAAGATGGCCATCAGCAAAATGAATATATTTGAAGTTACATACACTATCTTGAAAGGAACACTGCGTAATATTTGACCACTATATGTCACTTGATTGTGCAGTTCAACCAAAAATGAGTGCTACCAAGCACGTGGAAAAATACAAACCTCGGACACTCAGTTACCAACACAGACCATGTTTCTTCTTTTTTGCCCAGCATTTCACAAGGTTTTTAAAAAGTGCACATTCATACTAAAGTTTATATATTTTTGCTTATCATTCAAAATACAGTGGAACCTCTGTTTTCGAACGCCTCTCAGTTCGGACAAATCGGAGTTCGAACGCTGGTACGCTAGGGTGCGATGCTGAGCGGCGTACGGGTGTTTTAGCCCCTAATTATGCCTCCGAAGAAGGTCGGTGCAAGCAGAACAGGTGAAAAAAAACAAGTTATTTGTCCAACTATTGCCTTTAAGAAAGACATAATAGCTAAATATGAAAGAGGTGTACGAATTTCCGATCTTGCTAGTGAATACAGCATGGCTAAATCTACTATCAGTACGATAGTAAAGAATAAGGAGGCTGTGAAATCGAGTGATGCGGCTAAGGAAGTTAGCGCTATAAGCAAGCAACTGCCGCAAGTTTTGGAAGAGGTTGAAAAACTTTTGAGGATTTTTCTCTCCCCACCGTCCACCACAAAGGTAAGAAATCCTATTCATAATTTTTATTTTTACACGTTCATGTTAGCGTAATCTTTCGTATGGAAGATTATGCTAACGCAAACATACAATTAGCCTGGGTTAGCTTCATGTTTACGTTAATGTTAAACATTCAGGGTGTTGGAACGGATTAAAAGGATTTTACATTACTTTTAATGGGAAAAACGATTTTCAGTGATCGACCAAATCGGTTTTCGAACAGGGTTCTAGAACGGATTATGGTCGAGAACCGAGGTTCCACTACTATATTTTTTTTCATGAGTGGAGTATTTTACCGCTAGAAGGCGCTAGATAATATTGAATCATTGAGTGTGAGACCCCTGCCTCCCTTCCTGAATTTTTATGATTGGCTCATCAAGTCACATGACACACGACCAAAAGCGGAAGTGGAGAGCTATTTTGCTTTTATGAAGAGAAACCAGTTTTTTTCACCGATTTGACACCAAAAACCGATCAAAGTGTCCCAGTTCTCAATGTTGTGACAACTCCACAGTCGCCGTGATGGATCAAGCTTCCATACTCTTTATCCTGTCGTTTGCTTTCTTGACGTCGGAGGTATGTATCGTAAAACGACGAAACTCGAGAATCCAAAGTGATCAAATATGGGCAGTGATTGAAGGCATTCCATATTTAATGGTTATCATAAATGATTCGATATAAACGCTAAATACACAGTGGATAGGATCTCAGCTGGTGACCTCAATGTTTTATAACTACCAAGGACAGAATGGACTAAGAAAATATATGAGAGCAGGGGGTTATACAAACAAGTTTGAGTTTTTTCTTTGCTTTAACCTTGCGGGTGCGTAGAACCGAGATTTAGGTCGAAAAGGGAAGATATATTTTATTTGTCTCTATACTCTGATGTCATGTCATGTTTATTTGTAAAGCCCTTTTTGACAAGGTATCTCAAAGGGCTGTACAGATTATTATTAACTGCAGACTATTATTAAACCATACCCTGATCTAAAACCTACATGAGGGCAAGGTAAAACTCAAAAACCTCAACATGAGGAAAATGAAGAAACCTTGAGAAATGACCTCACATGAGGTAATCCCCCTTCCAGGATGACCAGGGAATATAAGAAAAGGGAAGATATATTTTATTTGTCTCTATAGTCTGTGGTCATGTCATGTTTATTTGTAAAGCCCTTTTTCACAAGGTGTCTCAAAGGGCTGTACAGATTATTATTAACTGCAGACTATTATTAAACCATACCCTGATCTAAAACCTACATGAGGGCAAGGTAAAACTCCAAACCCTCAACATTAGGAAAATGAAGAAACCTTGAGAAGGGATTGCACATGAGTTAATCCCCCTTCCAAGATGACCAGGCTGCAACGGATGTTGCATTAACAAACAATAAAATTAAAATAATTAGATCTAAAATTAAATATATGCGTCATTAATTAATCACATTGTACATGAAGATTTAAAAAAAAAACATATTTCTATATTTTTCTATTAAATTACTTATTTGTTTACTTTGTTTATTATTTCGTAAATTGATTTGTTAATTAACTGGGATGGGCTCCAGCACCCGTGCGACCCTACTGAGGATAAGCAGTGCAGATAATGGATGGATGGATTACGCCCGCTTTGAGACTGGGAGGTTCGGGTTCGCGCCCCGGCCGAGTCATTCCTAAGACTTAAAAAGTGGTCGGCGGCGCCCTCTCTTGGCTGCGGCTGCATCGGGTCAGATGCAATCGACATTTCGTTCTGTGTACATTGTTACACAGAATGACAATACAAGGAAATTATTATTATTATTATTATTATTAGTTAATTACTGTAAGTCATGATCCACAAATATATTTTAACCTAGGTTTACACATTTTTTAAAGGAAACACATTTAAAACTTTCCTTGATATTTCACAGTTTCCATCTAGCACATGAGAATACGAGTGTTGTGAATAAATTAAAACTGAGATTAAACGTATTTTCTGGTAATTAATCATAATTAATCACGGATATAGGAATGGGGGGGAAATCATATTTTCTCTTTTACTGTAACTTGTAATGAATCAGATGTGTATCTGTATTACATTTTAATTAACAAATTTTATAGACAACTGTGGTCTGTTCCATCCTTTGAGACTCCTTGTGATTAAGGGCCATCAGATCATAAAATGTATTGTTTTTGTGAAAGCACAACAAAACTTAGTTTGGAGCATCCTGTCATCCATTCACAGTTAAAGAGAAAATACAAAGATCCCTAAATATTTAGAATATATATAGATAAGAACAGGGCAGCACGGCGGCGCAGTGGTTAGCGCGTGTGCGGCACAGTTCTAAGGTCTTGGAAACCTCATGTGTGGGTTAGAATCCAGCTACCGGACTTCCTGTGCGGAGTTTGTATGTTCTCCCCGTGCTTGCGTGGGTTTCCTCCGGGCACTCTGGTTTCATCCTACATTCCAAAGACATGCATTTCAGGTGGATTGGCCGGTCCAAATTGTCCCTAGGTGGGAATTAGCGAGCCAATTGTCTGTCCCTGTCTGCCCTGCGATTGGCTGGCAACCAGTTCAGGGTGTCCCCTGCCCACTGCCCGAAGACTACTGGGTTGGGCTCCAGCACCCCCACGACCCTACTGAGGATAAGCGGTGCAGCTAATGAGATGAGCTAGATAAAAACACAATAACCATACATTATCTGCACCGCATATCCTCAGTGGGGTCGCCGGGGTGCTGGCGCCCATCCCAACTCTCTTTGGGCAGTGGGCAGGGGACCTAAACCGGTTGCCAGACAGTCACAGAGCACACGGAGACCGACAAAACACTTACTCATTCACACAAAGGGATGATTAACCTGACATGCATGTTTTTGGAATGTGGGAGGAAACCTGAGCACTCAGAGGAAACCCACGCTAGCACATGGAGAACATGCAAACTCTGCACAGGAAGGCTGTTAGCTGGATCCCAACCTCAGAACTGTGCCACGGACTCGCTGCCCACCCAATATCCAAAGATATACAAATAAACATGACTTGACTTCACTACATAGCAGGCCCTCGTTATCTCAGGGGAATCCACAGCGTCAATGTACGATATTCTCTCACAATATTGAATAGCCTTTATGCCACCCGAAAATGATTTATTTTGTAGAACGATTTAGATGATGTCCTTAAAAATGTCCTTACAGTATTTACATCAATTTTGGAAATCATATACTCTGCATCCCTTGGATAAATATACTAAAGAAGATTAATATAGCATGCATTTCTTTGGGTATTCTATGTTCTAAGAGTCGCCAGCGATACTAGTTTAAGTTTGAAACATTATTTCTTTTGTTTTCTAATTTTTTTGTGGGGAAAAGTTGTTTTCTTGTTTCGATTCTGACTATTCTTCCCTGCAAGGAAAAAAAAGGAACAGGAGTAGACCCAAGCTTCAGCCTACTCCTTCTGGTCACATGTTTAAGTATTGTGTCATTGTATTGTATAGTTGTTTGTGTGCCGATAGTTTATTGTTCCTTTTGTTAATTAATGATAGAAACTGGCACAAAAGGCACAAAAACAAATACAATCTTTAACAAGAACGTAAATTTGATCGCTCAGTGAACATGTGTTTCCTCATTCTCGACGATAGGTGAAGTTAAAACTGTTTTATGACTGATAATGACCTACTTCTCACTGATCAGAACACTGCGTTCCATCGAAAACAATGCTGTCAGATTTGTTGTCACCGTTGTACATACGGTGAATTTATCCACGCCAGGAGTTGTAAAAAATGACCCTATGAATGAACGACAGGCCTTTATTGTCATTATATAAGTATATTGGAATTGGAGAGCGTCCTCTTTTGGTACTAGTAAAACAAATCAAAAAGGGGAAAATGGATCAAAACGTTAGAATAAATACTTACATCTAGTTTATCTATCTACCCTGGTCATATCCCTCGAGAGGGATGACCGACAGCAAAGACAAACACATACCCACATACAATATAAATACATAGATGTATGTGGTATGTATGTAGAGTGGAACCTTGGTTCTCGACCATAATCCGTTCCAGAACCCTGTTCGAAAACCGATTTGTTCGATCACCGAAATCATTTTTCCCATTAAAAATAATGTAAACCGTTTTAATCCGTTCCAACACCCTGAATGTTTCCCTTGAATGTTTAACGTCAACATAAAGCTAAACTAGGCTAATCGTACGTTGGCGTTATCGTAATCTCCCGTACGAAAGATTCCCCTAACATGAACGTGTAAAAATAAAAAAATCAGGTCGTTTACAAGTCATTTAGCACCCAGGTCTCCACAACAATTGGTGAGCGGTTCATTGGAAAGGGGGCTCCGTTCCAACACCCTCAATGTTGGGCTCCGTTCCAACACCCTGAATGTTTAACGTAAACTTAAAGCTAACCCAGGCTTATCGTACGTTCGCGTTATCGTAATCTTATGAATAGGATTTCTTACCTTTGTGGTGGTCAGCAAAAGGAACTCGCACACCTTTATATTTGGCTATTATTTCTTTCTTAAATGCAATAGTTGTACGCACTACTTTTCTTTTTTCACCTGTAGCAACTTTGCTGCTTGCACTGACTTTCTTCGGAGGCATAATAAGGGGCTAAAACACCCGTACGCCGCTCAGCATCGCACCCTAGCGTACCGGCGTTCGAAGTCCGATTTTTTTGACCCAACGGCGAAGCGAGAATTTCTCGAAATTTTTGGTCGGACACCGATTTGTTTGAACTGAGAGGCGTTCGAAAACCGAGGTTCCACTGTATTTATATTATTGAAATATATTAAATATGTGTATATTTATGGTGGCAGTTATAGAGCACACTATGCTCATGAATGCGGTAGATAGGAGTTCAGGATGGTGACACCTCTTGGGAAGTAACTGTTCTTCATTTTGTTAGTACATGCTCTGGTGCACCTGAAGCGCCTTCCATAATGAAGCATCACAAACTGCTGGGGACATGGATGCTACCTGTATTTGATGGTGTTTTGGGCTCTGTTATGGCACCTACTGGAGTAAATGACCATCAGGGTGGGGAGAGGGCAGGCAATGATGCACAGTGCTGCCTTTACTGTCCTCTTCAGTCTCCCTTTGTCCACCTTAGTGTACCTCCTGTACCAGATAGAAATGCAGTAGGTCAGCTGGCTTTCGATGGATGATTGGTAGAAGGATAGTAGCAGATTCCTGTCTAGGTTGCTCTTCCTGACTACTCTCAGGAAGTTTAGACGCTGCTGTACCCTTTTTTTATCATGGCTTTGGTGTTTGCTGTCCAGAACAGATAAGCAGAGATTGGGAATGATGTGAAAATGTTCCTGTCGCAGAGACATCCAGAATCTACAAATATCTGTATTTCCCCACAGATAAACTGCCAAGAAGCCATCCTGCACATTTCAGATGGAAATCGAGATCAGGAATTCTGCATCCTTTACAATCACTCATGGACCCCCCTGGCGACAAGCCTTGATGCTGCAGTAAGTTTATCGCTAACCAAAAACAAAACAATAAAAACTGGGGTACTTTGTATTGTAAATGTCAGTCAGACACTACAGAAAAGCGTGGGTATAGCATGGAGTGCCTCAAACAAAGTCAGATCGGAAGCTTAATCAGATAAAAGATCAATGTCATACTTTAAATACTTCATTCATTTGTAGTCAGTTTATCTAGTTAATTATTATTGAAGCAAAACATACACACCAGCTTATACATAGGATGTTTTTTGTTTCATAATCTAAAATAACAACAATAATAATACAGTAATCCCTTTTTTGCAGTTAGAGGAACTAAAATCCCCGATATGCAAAAATCTTTCTTTGCTTTAACCTTGCTGGTGCGTACAACCGAGATTTAGGTCGAAAAGAGTAGCATCTACCCATTTTTAACACATGCTCTGATGTCCCTAGCTCGCGGCAATTGTCGACTGGGGATAATGGATCGCGGCCGCATGGGCACTGTTTATTTCAGGCGTAAAGATCGGGAAAAAGATTTGTAACACGCATGGCGGCTCTATCTCGGCCCCCGCTTTCAGTTAGAGTGGACTGGGGATAAAGGATTACTGTCAAAAATTTCAGTTTATTTTAGGCGAGCCACAGTGGCAGGCTTCAGTGGCTCAAGCCGAAACAAACCCCGTCACGCCTCCTAACAGAAGTGCCTTTGGTCTGTTCCTGCTTATAGCAATATGGGATTGGAGATAATGGACCGCGGCCGCACGAGTGCAGTTCATTTTAGTAATGGAGAAAGAAAGAGCCACACGGCCCGAAAAAAGTGACCTCTGCCTTTCCTTACGTGAAGCAATACGCAATCGTGAATAGTGGATTATCGAATATTTATCAACCTTTGATTGACTGAGGCCGTGAAGGACCAAGTGCGATGTAGCGATGGGATTATTCATACAGAATATTTTAATGAACATTTCTCTAATATGATTCTGGTGTGTTTTTGAAGATGCCCCATTTTTATGTCGTCTAGGTGCAGTATCCGCTGGTGAACATGACATCCTCATTGCTGTGTGATTCCTCAGGAGTCAGGCCAGATTTGGTGAAAGGAAAAGCGGTGGTGGTGATGAGGGGGGAATGTGCTTTCAGCGAAAAAGCTCTGGTTGCTCAGGCACTCGGTGCAACGACGTTGCTCATTGCGAGCAACACGACTCTGGTAGGAAAATTAAAGAGACCATGTATTATTCGAATGCAGCACATGAATAGATATAACTAGCAGTGTTGAGGTGCAAGGTTCAAGGGCGGCCAACAAAATGGGAAACGTCAGTGAACAGTAAAATCAAGTAACAGAGTTTCACGGCACAATGGTCAGTAGGAAAAAAAATCATAAAAGTCGTTCCCTGGGGCTCAATATAGAATAGCAAAAGAATAGTAAATTTGAAAATCTGTATCTTCAATGATACTGTTGATCAGTTCCAACATGGAGCTGGTCATTTTTTACCATTTCTAATTTTTTTGAAAATATAGTATAATAATGTGTGTAATATTTGACGCTGAATTTTGTAGATTGTCTCGTGCGGGATGCCCCCGAAGGACAATAACTCATTGTGATTTTCTAGTGAAATGATTTATTTTTTGGTTGACTTGAGTTTATTTACCCATATTTTTTAACCCGTTAATAACATAGTAACAACATAGTAATATATGATAGGGTGATATTTTAGAAATTCAAATAAATTCCTATTCAAGTTTTGATCATTATTTTTAAGCAATTGATTATAATAGTATAATGAAAATCTTAATGTGTTAAAGAAATGTGTTTATTCATTTTATAATTGAATTATTTTACAGGAAATACAACAAATTCGATAATGGGTTTTATAAAGCGAATGAGCAAAAAATGTGCTGTTTTTTTAGCTAGCCATCTTGCTACCTTTTTAGCTTTGTGGTTAGCTACCTTTTTACCTATTTAGCAAGCTATCTAGCTAACATTTGATCTTTTTTGCTAGTTATTAAGTAAAAATTTTGCCTCCTTTATAGCTAGTTATTTACCTTTTATTGGCTTTCTTTTTGGCCGTTTTAGTTTGCTTTTTACTCATTTACGTAGCTATCTAGCTCCTTTTTAGCTCTTTACCTGTTTACCTTTCTAGATAACTACCAAGCTATCTTTTTTTAGCTAACAAGCAAGCCATCCACCAAAGTTGCTATTTAAGAAATTCCTATCAAATTGGGTGCCCTTTGCGGTAATCCGTAACAAGAAGGAGCTGGACGCTTGCAAAATGTTGGAGACCCTTGGTCCAGTGCAGAAAACGAGGGTTATAAATGGGGATTACAAAACATGGAGACTCAAAGTGGCCAACGAGTATTAAAAAAGCATATTTATATGATAGTTCATGTACCTTTGCTTGTAGTTCAAATCAATATTTCCGTTGTTTTATTCCCAGAATGCACCAAATAATACACATGTCTTTTAATGTCAATTTTATTTTGTACAAAAAAAAGATTCATCATAAAGCAATAACTTCTTCCAAACATTTCACTGTACACAAAATTGGGTGGACGATTAAAAAGTTCTCTTTCTTTCTAAACCATAATAATATCAAGTGTATGACATCTGAGCGACGACTTTTGTAAACTTAATTCTACTGTTGAAGATTTTGTGTATACATTTTGGTTTCAAAATGCAAATTGTACAAAAAACTCATAGACACGAAATTCGTAAATCAGAGAGGTTCACAGCTATCAGCATTGTTCATGTGTTTTAAATGCATTATTTATAACACAGGAAGTGGAGAAAAATCAAAACGGCTGTAGTCAGTAATCAACATGTATCTGTAGATCCCACCATCAGCTAATGACTCAGAGTACCAAAAGGTTCAAATTCCTCTGGCCCTTATGAAATACAGGGACTTGGTGGAAGCACAGCAGGTAAGTCCTTACCATCCTTTGACCCCTTCAAATGTTTAGTCTTTTGAGCTAATACTTATAAAATGATGCGAAACTTCCATCAGGTTTTCGGCGATGGGATGCAGGCAAAGCTTTACGCGCCACTTACTTCGAAGATTGACGCCAGCATCGCCGTCATGCTGTTGATCTCCATTGTCACCGTCGCCTTGGGTGGCTACTGGAGTGGAGCCTGTGAGAGGTCAGAGTTTAGTGCCATGAGTATATGGTTTAGAAGAAGACATGATTGAATTTAGAGCTTGTAGGGAGAGCAGGAGAGGACTCTACAAATAAAAAAACCCTTGAGATGCAAAATGCCAACCTGGGTCCTTCCCTGGGACTTTTCTTTTTGTTAAAATCTTCCAGGTTAAAAAAAGTAGATCAGCACAAACGGTGTGGGCATCAAAGAACAGCAGGAAGGTAGACCAAGAGTGACAATGATGTAAATCAGTGGTGTACAAAGCTTTTTAATGGCGGGCTGCATTGGGTTTAAACATTCGGCAGAGTGAAAAAAAAAATCAATACTTAGGCAATACATGAGGAGAAAAGAAAATGTAGGCCCATCCAATTGTTTTTCATACCGTAGCATCCATCCATCCATCCATTATCTGCACTGCTTATCCTCAGTAGGGTCGCGGGAGTGCTTGAGCCCATCTCAGCTGTCCCCGGGCAGTAGACGGGGGACACCCTGAACCGGTTGCCAGTCAGTCGCAGGGCACACAGGGACAGACAACTACTCGGTCATTCACACCTAGGGACAATTCAGACGGCCAATTAACCTGACATGCATGTTTTTGGAATGTGGGAGGAAACCGGAGTGCCCGGAGGAAACCCACGCAAGCACCGGGAGTACATGCAAACTCCACACAGGAGTTTCGATCTCATGATCTCAGAACTGTGCCGCACACGGTTAACCACTGCTCCGCCGTGCTGCCCTATACTCTAGCATCCATTTCATAAATTACTCATCCCTATTTTTGGGCATTTTTGTTTTTGCATTTTTGCAAATTCCATTTAGTCCAAAAAAGACAAAAATTGAGAAGTCTTTTTAAGATACCAGTGATAATATATTCCTTTTTTTAGTTGTAAATAAACTATTTTATCAAATTGGTTTGAAAATGCTAAGAATATTTCGAAAGTAATATGTGGAGACTCAAAATCAAATAGAGCTTATTCATCAAATACATCGATAAATAAATAGCAACTAAAAATTGTGTACCTAGATATTTCAATGTTGGGGACAACGAGGAGAAGAGTGCTATCAAATCAGCATTATTAGTATTTTTTTTTTTTACTATTTTATATTCTTTATCATAATCTTTTCGTTTTTGTTTTGTGCGCTGGATTAAAACGCCTCCCACCGTGCCGTAGTTTGCTCACCCCTAATAGAAACACTACATATTAGTTAAAACAATGAACAACAGTGTGCAATAAGGGCAGCATGGCGGCGCAGTGGTTAGCCGTGTGCAGCACAGTTCTGATGTCATGAGATAGAACCTTCTGTGTGGAGTTTGCATGTTCTCCCCGTGCTTGCGTTGGTTTCTTCCGGGCACTCCGTTTTTTTCCCACATTCCAAAAACATGCATGTCAGGTTAATTGGCCGGTCCAAATTGTCCCTAGGTGTGAATAAGCGGGTTGAATTGTCTGTCCCTGTGCGCCTTGCGACTCGCTGGCAACCAGTTGAGGGTGTCCCCTGCCCACTGCCCGAAGATAGCTGGGATGGGCTCCAGCACCCCCGCAACCCTAGTTGAGGATAAGTGGTGCAAACAATGGACGGATGGATGAAAGTGTGCAATAATTGTCGAAAAACAAAGAACCCTGGAATCATAAGTAATTTCTTGGCTGTACAATTGTAAAAACGGAACAACATAATTTGTTGTAAGCAAGCAAAATGAGAACAAGTCTGAACAACATTAAACGATTAATTTCTCATTTTCTCTCTGCTAAGCGTTAGTACAATTAGGCAAATCAGTAATTCAGGACCTGTGACATGATCTGAGTTCAGAATTTAATTTGAAAAGTATAGTTTAAGTGAACTACGATTGTGTTTGTGGCAGAGAGCGTTTGATATCTGGTGCAGGAGGATTAAGCGGAGACAACAAAGCAGACGATGAGCTTCCTCTTTACTCTCCTCTCAAAGTGGTCATCTTTGTCGGTCTCATGTGCGGCATGCTTGTGCTCATGTATTACTTCTACAATATTCTAGGTAGGTGTGTTGCTGGAGAGGGAAATTAGAAATATGATTGATAACTCTCTGAACACAATTTGCTCTTCCCCCAGTTTACATCATCATCGCCATTTTCTGCATCGCTTCTGCCACCGCGCTGTTCTCTTGCATTGACGCGGTGCTAGAGAAATTGGGTTGTGCCTGTGGGAGGTATTTGCCTCTTATTTTTCCATTATTTCTGCACCAAAAATAAAGAACAGTGGTACCTCTTTATACAAGCACTTCTAAACACAATAATTTAACAAAATCTACCTCACACGTATAAAAACCCAGTTCACAAGCAGTCCCAGAGGCTACCTCTGGAAACCGCTCACCGCTCGCTTATCGCCTAGATCAGCTTGTCCAGTTTGCGCACATAAACTAACACAGGCAAAACAGTATGTGCTGTAACAATTTGTAAATGTACGTTTATTTTAAGTTACTGTAAATGTAATTTAAGGTGTACAGTAAATTCTTACAGATCTCAATTTCATAACTATCAACCTCCGCCAATTGCTCCCCTTATTAATGATGACAAATCCTCCATATTGAATGATAACAAACCTTACAAAAATAAAGTGGACAAATGGAAATACAGGATGGTAGTCTTCCTGCTGGGCATTTGTGACCGACGCGCCTCCTCTGGCGCCTTTGGAATGCTTATCTCCCCTGACTGGGCCATCAGCTGGGGACCACCGGTCATTGATGTTTCGCTCCTTTAACCCCAGGACATCTCCCGGTGGCGGAGCGATGGCCGGGAAATCTCCCTGCCAACTCCACTGATGCCCTAGGTGTTGCTTGAAGGCCCCCCAGTTCCTGTCATTCCTCCGCAGCCACAGCCAGAAGCTGCCCCTTTCCGCTTTTTCTGACAGCTCTTTAGTTGCTCTCCAGTTGCCAGCTCCTGTGCATCCAAGGTCTCTGAGGTTGATGAGCCCACATAAGCCCTGCATCCCACCTCCACTGGGCATACTGTAGTTTTCCAGCCCGCCTCCCTGCACTCTGCTGCCTGTCTTCGTACTTCGCCCATTTTCTCTCGTATGCTTTCTCTATTCAGAAGACGACGGGGTTCCTGGGTCTTCCCATGTTATAACCCACGCCGATGAAATGTTCACGCCCCATGACCAAGCCGCTGCGATTGGTCCGTGCCGTTGTCGATGCAAATTTCCTAACCATGATTTGAAGAATGGGAGGAGCGATGATAGGTCATAGCCCTACAGACAGGATGGTGCCAGGTACAAAATACACCCCAGGCGAGGTGATAAGTCATTGTTATCTGCACAGAATGGAAGGAAAGGCACATTCCAACGCAAAACGTGGTTTACGACACCATTCTCTCAGAGTTTGCCCTCAAAAACTGAAGTCAGACTTTAGAACAAGTATATTTGACTTTACGTAATATAAAACGGTGTATAATATAGTATATAACTTGAAGGTCAAGAAGAGGTGTTTTATAGCTCTTTACTTGTATGCTTTTGGAAAGACTGGAGAGGACCAATTATTTTTCAATTATTTAAAACCGGGTAAATTTGCTAGTTACACGAGCAATTCGAGCTACGAGCACGATCCTAAATCAAATAAAGCTTGTTATGAAGAGGTACCACTTTAGTCATAAATATTTCCCGTGTTAATACTCGTTTCTTTTCCCAGCTTAACCGTTCACAAGACTACCTTTTCAGTGAGATCCCTCATCTTGGCCTCCGTGTGCATAAGCATCTCTGTGGTTTGGGCTGTCTACAGGAATGAAGACAGGTATGGGCATCTGACTCAAATACACCAATGGCTAAATATGCTGTTTCCATTCCAAGCATCCTGAGCTACAGAAAAACTCATAAAGATTAAATTGCATTTTCACTTCACTCTCAAATGACAAAACAGGTACTGTATTTTCCGGACTATAAGTCAGTTTTTTTCACAGTTTGGCCGGGGGTGCGACTTTTACTTCTATGAGACTTATATGTGAAATTATTAACACATCATTATATAATTGAGTTTTTATGTTTTATTACCGGAACTATACAATTTCTTATCCTATTTTCACACTAAACGGCAAGAGGGCACTCTAAGCCTGTGTTGTTAATTTTAAGGAAGTGGCTTATCGCCGCGAGTTAGAGGAGTTGTTAACCGGTAAAAGTGACAAAGAGAAGAAAGATTTCATAGGATTTAGTGATTTGGAGTGAAACTGCACCTATTGTGCAGTCCCTTCTCAAGGTTTCTTCAATTTCCTCGTGCTGAGGTTTTTAAGTTTCTCCTTGCCCTCATGTAGGTTTTAGATCAGATGGTTTAATAATAGTCTGTAGTTTGCAATAGTCTGTGGTCTGTGCAGCCCTTTGAGACCTTTTGATTAAGGGCTATACCAGGGGTCGGGAACCTTTTTGACTCAAAGAGCCATAAAAGCAAAATATATTAATTTTATTTTGGGAAAGAGCTCAACATATATTATGAGACAAATTTACTAAATTGCTAAACTCGCGCTCCAGACAAAAGCTTAGTCTTCAGCACATTTATTTTTGATGATTTGATAAAAATTATGAAAAGAGAATAATGCCAGAGCCCGTGTCCCAAAATCAACAAACATACCACTTTAAACTTTTCTCTTTCTTGCAATTACTCATGATCGGTTAAACTCATTTGACCCTTTTTTTCATCCATATTGGTTTCAAAGCCAGATGCAAGCAGCTATTTTGTAAAAACGTCACAACATTCTGCAAACAGGGAGCCTGATGTGCTTACCTTTGGCGCAGACGGAGTAGGGCGAGAGATGGGAGGGAATGCTTGCACTTTTTGCAAAGCTCCACCCATCCCTCCCACTTACCCAGTCAAATAACTTTAAATTCTCTTCTGGGTTTTTGGCGTACTTACAGTTTGTTCTGTGGATTTCATCATAAGGTAACATAAGGAACACTGAACACAGATTATATAGTGAGCTTTTATGTAAAGGATTCTTTAGCGTACAGCCAAAACGAGTTTTTTTTTTTTTTTTGGGTGTGACACCTTGACTGTACAGTAAATTGTAGTGAAAAACGTGCCTTATATATTCTGCGGAATACTGCATTGTAATTCAGCTTTGGTTTGGCTTTGCTTGTATCTGAACAGGTTCAATGGCTCAAGTTTTGAATGAGGTGGAGAAAATTTGCATGCAATCAAATTTGTCTCTGAGCCACAGGTACTCATAGAAAGAGCCATATATGGCTCGCGAGCCATAGGTTCTCGACCCCAGGGATATACAAATAAACATGACTTCTTTATGCTAGAGTTATGTGACTAACTTTTTATAGACCCTCAAGTGACCCAATGAAAATATGATTGACTGGAATGAGGGGACAAACTTCTTGGGGGTGTGAGAGGATTTCTTCTTCTGAGGGGGGTGTGAGACAGAAAATAATTGAAAAACACTGCGAGGACAAATGTGACAAAAATATTTTCAATGTTTTCCAATGAATATAGATATAAACAGAGTGTGTGCGTGTTAATGTGTAAATATATATATATATATATATATATATTTAATTTATACCGGTATACAGTATGTGTTGCCTTCTTTATAAAGCTTTTATACATGTTTTAATTTTAGGCCAATAATTATTATTATTTTAAAGCCACCTTGAATGTAGATAACTCTATTGTATTATTCTTGATTGTTATAGTCCCAATTCTGCCACCAGCAGAACTGAAGTAGTTTAGCTCCACTTCTCAGAATTATGTTTCGTTCAAGAAGAATGTTTGTATATCATTAATTTTCTTTACACATTCTTACACATGGATTTTCTTGTGACTTCTAGATTAGAGCTTTGACTTTTCCTACTGTATTTTTCTGAAACCTAATATGTATTTAAAATAATGTTTTTGGTAGGTGGATCTGGATCTTGCACGATCTCCTTGGCATTGCCTTCTGCCTCAACTTCATAAAGACCATCTCTCTGTCTAATTTTAAGGTACTGTTCCCCTGCAATTTGTGGTTTCTACCAAAGCAATGCTTTGATTTAAAACATAAAACGGTGCTTTCCACCAGTCCTATAAACATTAATTTCTAGAGATTTATTTTTAATCTGCAAAAAGCTAATGAAATAATTCTGTTTTTGCTGATAGATCTGCGTGATTCTCCTGACCCTTCTGCTCGTTTATGACGTCTTCTTTGTTTTCATCACGCCTTTCTTCACGAAGGTATCTCTTGTCTCCGTCCAGTGTGCCAATTTTTTGGGGGGAAACACAAACAAAACATGTTTGCTTGTCATGTTTTTATAGGATGGTGTCAGTATAATGGTGCAGGTGGCTTTGGGCCCTGGTGCATCAGGAGAAAAGGTGACGCTTGTATTTTAATTTTCAATGCATCAACCCCCCTCCCCCCTTTGTTTATCCCTTCCACAATGTAATCAGTGCCTTGCTCATAGAATACACTTACCATATTTTCCAGACTTAAAGTCTCTCAGGAGTATAAGTTGCAGCAATCAAAAAATGTATAATTAAGAATGAAAAAACATGTACAGGTCAAAAAAAAAATTCTCTGATGGGTGCTAGAATTTCCTACACTGATAAAAATTAAATTACGTTATTACTAAGTTCTTTGAGTTCTGATATGAATTGCTAATCCTAAAAAAATGGATTCAGTGAACCAGGCCGATCGAAACGGCACACACACAATTTATTAGCACAAAGAATTAATGATAGAAAAAAGGAGGTGGGGAGCCGCCGGAGATTATGGGATTTTTTTTGAACGCTGAAAGTTACAAGCACAAAAAGAATGTTTTCTGCTATAATGCTTGTCGATTTGGGAAGATTCCCTTGTGCAGAAAAAAAACACTCATTCCCAAGAACCAGCAAATATGGTGTTAAATCTGGAACCATCCTCTAACTTGATGTTGCGGAGAGATTTGGTCTCATGCTCCAGATGGTTGAAACGTATGGCCCACGAACAGAACTCAAGGCCGCAGTGCAGACCCGCAGATATAACGAAATTGTGAATAACGAAACTGTGAACATGCTTAATTGCTGTTAATATTGTTGAGAAAAATTGTTCAAACCTCACATTGTTTATTTGATGTTCCTAGTGTCAATAAAATTGTTCAAACCAAACCCGCACGGCCGCTCCACGTGGCCGTCATGCGAGGCATGGTTTATATCAGGGGTGTCAAACTCATTTTAACTCGGGGGGGCCACACGATAGAACAAACATTCTGTCGGGGGCCGGACTAGTAGATGGAAGAGAAAGAAAAAGAGAGATAAAGAAATAAGAGAAAGAGGGAGGGAAAAGGAGAGAGAGGAAGAAAGAAATCCAAAGAAAAATAGAAAAACAGGAGAGAAAAGAGACAAGAAAGCACGAAGGGTAGAAAGAGAGAAAGAGAAAAGGAAAAAAGGAAGTTAGAGCCAAAGAAGTTAAAAAGACACAGACAGAGAGAGATAGAGAGAGAGAGAAAGAGAAAGAGAAAAAGAGAGAATGAGAGAGAGAAAGAGAGAGAGAAAAAGAAAGAGAGAGAGAAGTAGAGAGTGAGAGAGCGAGAAAACACGAGAGAGTGCGAGCGAGAGACCGAGAGACTACGAGATCAGGAGTGAGAGAGAGCGAGAGAGCACGAGAGAGTGCAAGCGAGAGACCGAGAGAGCACGAGAGCAAGAGTGAGTGAGAGAGAGCGGGAGAGAGAGCGAGAGAGAGAGAGAGATACAAGTACAGCATCTTTGTTCGAGGCACCTGGCTTTGGCAACATCAAGTTGTCATATTTCAACCTGCAGCTCGTTTTTCTCTTGCGCTTCTCTGAGTGTTGTCTTGCGGGCCGGATTTGATCCCTTAGCGGGCCTGATCTGGCCCGCGGGCCGCCTGTTTGACACCTGTGGTTTATATGGACCAGGTACGCTTGATCAGATCATGCCTCTGTGGGCGCGGTCTTAGATAGCTGATGCTTACAGTATCGGGTGACGGTATTTGAAGTTTCTCAACTCGTTAGAAAGCCAAAGGAGTGAGAAATTTGCGCAATGATCTGTACTTAAGAATGTCCCTCCGATCGACATAATTACGTACGGGGAGAACATCATTTTATCAATACATTGCCTTGGATGTTTTAATCACATTCAACACTTCATGTTATCAGATTTAATTATGGTACATGGTGAATTAGTACGACTGGGAACTGTACAAAAGAGGACACAGGGGGTCCATTCATTCCAAAGTTAGGTATTTGAAACAAAAAAGGTGGAAGTCCTTTATTTGCTGGGCTTCTTTGCTCTACACTATTCTCATAATACTGGCTGGCAACCAGTTCAGGGTGTCCCCTGCCCACTGCCCGGAGATAGCTGGGATGGGCTCCAGCACCCCCGCGACCCTACTGATGATAAGCGGTGCGGATAATGGATGGATGGATATTCTCATAATATTGCAAACATTTTCGGTTGGCGGGCTAGATTTAAATGTCTGCTGGGGCGCATATGGCCCAGGAGTCATATTTTGCTCACTTTCGGTTTAAATATTCGCACTGAACGCAGTTTTTAAAAACTTTTGGAACACATTTGTCACCCAAATGTAGATATAACTACTGTAATAATGATTTTTACAGCATGATTTTCTGTTAAGTATCCATCTCAACAGCATTCTAATTTTTAGGAGGGAGTTTTACATAAACAGACTTTGTGAAGTTATAGTGTAGCAACGCAGTATCATTGAAATAAATAAGTTGCCTTGAGTTAAACTTCATATTGAAGAAGTGCGGTAGTTGCTAACATATTGACAGGGATTAGTACGGGTGCTTGAAATCCTTGAAAATGCTTGAATTTTAATGTTGTTTTCAAGGTCAGTAAAATTTTTGAATTTGGGGTGGAGTGCTTGAAAATACTTGAAATTTGAGTCATCAAAGTCATCAAAAAACAAAACATTTGTTTGATCGGTGCTGGATTTCTTCCTTTGAAGGTCCTGGAAAAATTGAAAAATCGAAAAATCTGCCTTAAAAATGCTTGATAAGTGCTTACATTTGGCCTTGAAAATTGTGTACGAACCCTGTTGGTTTACAAGCTTCTAAAAATGCCTGTAAACGACTTTATGGTCTGATTGGATTTGGTGGTGCTCTGTCACAGACAGGAAACATTGTGGAGGTGCCGGCCGAGCCCCAGACTCCCACTGAGACGGTAAGACTGGCTTTATTCACTTTTTGTCTTATATTCATCTACACAGGGTTCATACGGATGCTTGAAAATGCTTGAATTCAATGTTGTGTTCCAGGTTTGAAAAGTGCTTGAATTTTGGGCAAAGCACTTGTCAATGCTTGAAATTGTTGCCATGTTTCAAGATAAGAAAAATAAAACAATTCTGCTTAAAAATGACGCTGTAGTGGCCTGGTTTAGCATTGCATTTATTTGTCTTTTGCGCTGTCAGTAATAAAAAGAACAAAAATACGTGATACAAAATAGACCCCGGGGTCAGAAACCCACGACTGCATGCGGTAAAAATGTGTAAAATAAATATTACCTTTAAACTGGGTGTTCCTAAGTAACTATGAGACAAGAGGAAAATAATCTCCTTCGCTTGTTTTTCTCTCTCCAGTCTTTCTTGTTAGGGCCCAGTGGAGCACTAGCTCTGCCCCTTTTGAAACAGCGTCACAATTTGATGCTGCACTCCTAATTTTAACACAGAAGTCACATTAAACGGGTATGAGTACAATACTATCATAAGCACTTTTTAGTAACAAGTTTGGTGCTAAGCAAAACTGTTAATACAAGCTAGTACATTAAGAGCACAGTCCCAACTACAGTTTACAGTCAACGTGTCACACCAACAGACGCCGTTTTAGCTGTACATGGCTAAGGAATCCCTTACACGGAAGCTCATTATATAAAGTATGATCACTAGTGAGACACTTGATGATACAAACCCACAGAACGAACTGTAAACACCCCAAAAACACCAGCCAAATAAACGGAGCAATTTGATTGTGTGAGCGGTAGGAGTGGCCGGATATCTGCACACATAGCACTCTCTCACATGTGCCCTTTGCGCTTGAATGGAAATACATCTGTTAACTTTACGTTTGCAGTTTTTTGTAACATTTTTACAAAAGTACTCTGCTTGCTCTTTGTTTTGGGAAAAAACTGGAGGTCTACATCACGCACTGTACTATCTTTTTCTAGCTCCCTGTTGTGATGCGTGTCCCGCGGTTCTCAGCCTGGGCTCAGAACTTGTGCGGCATGCAGTTCTCTATTCTGGGTTACGGAGATATCATCGTGCCAGGTGAGTGTGTCGAGTGTTGGGTGCTTACTGAAAAAACGTAATTAGTTGCAATTACTAGTTACTGGATTTAAAAAGAAATTGTGTTATTCCATCCCCAGATAACTGACACACAAAAGATAGCTCTATCGCAAATTACCGTACATACATACATTGAAGCCGATCCTTTAAAACTAGACACATAATAAAACAAAAAGCGTGTACACCAACCCGTGGATGTGGTGAACCCTTTCGCAGAGATACTCCATATCCATTTTGTCTTTGGTCTTCAAACAACTCGAATATTTTCTTTTGTATTTCTGTACAATTTCCAAGACATTTTCCTTCTTCTCTTGGCATGGTGTAATTTTACAAATACAAATACTATAATTTAGCACTCTTACCATAAATTCTGTGTTCAGGTTTGCCCCATTGATTTTGCTGTTGCTGCATAAACTGCATCCCCTCCCCACGCGCAGTCTACCATTTGCTACTGGTGACACACAACCAGATATGGGCATATAAACTAAATCTCTGATTTCAGTATGGGGCATACAAGTTCAGGAGGAGCTGTCAAAGATCAGAAGACTTTGTGATCCATGATCTGCTTTCAAAAGTAGCGGAGTAACACACCATGTTGTAACGACAGTTGTGTCACAAAATGTTATTTATAACACGTTTCAGTTCTTCTTACCAAGAAAAGTTATTAAGTTCCAGGAAAGTGTTCCCAACACTGAGTGCGTCCCAGTGGCCATTTGAAAAATTTGAGACATGGATTATTTACACAAGTTGCTTGTTGTGTATTTTTTGCAGGTCTTCTGGTGGCTTACTGCAGCAGGTTTGATGTTTGGATCAACTCGACAAAGAAGATTTATTTTTTAAGCAGTTGTATAGGTACGTCAAAAAGATCCGTGTCTTCTAAGAATTTATGTGCCGATTTATGTCCCGATGTGCAACTCAATTCAGTAGCTGAGCCCAATCGTCCAAGTCAAGTCATGTTTATTTGTACAGCCCTTAATCACAAAGAGTCTCAAAGGGCTGCACAGACCACAAAGTATTGCAAAGCACAATACTATTATGACACCTTCCCCTGATCTAAAACAAACATGAGGGCAAGGAAAAACTCAAAAGACCTCAACATGAGGAAAAGGAAGAACCCTTCTGAAGGGACCGTACATGAGGTTATCCCTCTTCCAGGATGACCAGGCTGCAATGGATGTTGCAATAACAAATAATACACAGATATTGTCGACATAAAATGTAGGTTATTCATATGCTGTAGAATAGTAGTGTGTTTTAAGCCTAGATTTAAACATTTCCACTGAGGTTGCAGATTGAATCTCGGGGAAAAGGGTACCTGAATGGAGAACGCTCTCGAACCTGCGGATTTCTTCTTGGCTCTTGGGATCACTAGTAGACCAGCATTTTCAGAGGGAAAGCTCTGGACCGGAACATAGGGGGAAATTAAATCTGAAAGATATGAGGGAGCAAGTCCATGCATGATTTTGTATACTACCAACAGAACCTAAAAATCACATCTTGAGCTAACAGGGAGCCAATGCAGGTTAGCTAAAATCAGGGTTATGTGATCAAACTTTCTTGTCTTAGTTAAAAGCCTTGCTGCAGCATTTTGTACCAGCTAGAGCAGGGGTCGGGAACCTTTTTGACTCAAAGAGCCATAAAAGCAAAAAATATTAATTTTATTTTGGGAAAGAGCCACACCATATATTATGAGACAAATTTACTAAATTGCTAAACCCGCGCCCCAGACAAAAGCTTAGTCTTCAGCACATTTATTTTTGATGATTTGATCAAAATTATGAAAAGAGAATAATGCCAGAGCCCCTGTCCCAAATTCAACAAACAGACCACTTTAAACTTGTCTCTTTCTTGCAATTACTCAAGATCGGTTAATCTCCTTTTGACCCTTTTTTTCATACATATTGGTTTCAAAACCAGATGCAAGCATTTATTTTGTAAAAACGTCACAACATTCTGAGAATAGGGAGCCTTATGTGCTTACCTTTGGCGAGAGATGGGAGGGAATGCTTGTACTTTTTGCATAGCTCCACCCATCCCTCCCACTCACCCAATCAAATGACTAAGTTCTCTTCCGGTGTTTTGGCGTATTTACAGTTCTGTGGATTCATCATAAAGTATCTGAACACTGAACACAGATTATATAGTGAACTTTTAAATAAAGGATTCTTTAGCGTTGTACAGCCAAAACGAGTTTTTTTCCCCCCCTTTTTTTGTGTGACACCTTGACTGTAAATTGTAGTGAAAAACGTGCCCTATATATATACTGCGAAGTGTTTCCTTTGCATTTGGCTTTGGTTTGGCTTTACGTGTACCTGAATAGGATAGACGTTTCCAGTTTTGAACAAGATGGAGAAATTTTGCATGCAATCAAATTGGTCTCTGAGCCATAGGTACTCATAGAAAGAGCCATATATGGCTCGCGAGCCATAGGTTCCCGACCCCTGAGCTAGAGGCTCTTGATTTTGGACTTCGGGAGACCGGAGAGTAGGGCATTACAGTCATCGAGACGGGAGGTAACAAACACATGAATTATAATCCCCGCATCCGACTGAGACAGCATAGGGCGAATTTTAGCAATGTTGCGAAGACAGAAAAAAGCTGTTCTCGTAATATTCTTAACGTGTGTTTGAAAAGACAGATCGGGGTCAAATATGACGCCTACATTTATGACTGAGTCACTCTGTGTGATATTACATTTGTCAATGTTCAGTTCCATTTTTTAAAATGTCTCTATTCCTTTTTATTTGAAGCGTATCTGCTGGGAATGATAACAACGTTTGCTGTGATGCTGCTGTCAGGAATGGGCCAGCCGGCCTTGCTCTACCTCGTGCCATTCACTCTGATAACTTCTGCGACAGTAGCGGGCTGCAGGGGAGAATTCAAACACTTCTGGACTGGGACCGCATATGAGGTGAGAAGGCATCTTGTGGATCCTTAGTGGGGATAGTGTCGATGTTTTTTTTGGTCTGTTGTCACTATTTTTTTCTTGGCAGTTTAAACCACATCCCAAGTTTTTGTTCTTATGCATTTCTTTCTCAGATTTGTATACATCCATGCAAATGAAGCCAATCCTCCCCCAATAAGAAATGAATATTTGACTGCACTACCTTTTTTTTCTACAAGAGTCACAAGATCCCTTATAGCTGGGGTGTCAAAAGGCCTAGAAGCGGAGGCCCGGACTGATTGTTGAAAAATTTAAAAATGATGCATACAGTGTAGTGCAGCGGTCTCCAACCTTTTTCAAACAGAGAGCTACTTTTTGGTACTAATTAGTGCAAAGGGCACCCATTTTGATATGAGTTTCTAAAATAGCAACTTAGCTCGATGGCTTGCTAAATAGCTAAAATGTAGCTTGATAGTTAGCTAGAAAAGTAAAAAAGCCAACCAAATAGATCCATCTATCTATCTACCGTGGTCATATCCCTCGAGAGGGGTGATCAAGAGCAAGGCAAACACATACACAAAAACAAAGAATAAGAAAGGGAAAAAGTAGCAAAAATATTCACAAAAATGTCTTGGGACCATGGCCAACCCAAATGCCCAAACAAGTTAAGCACCTCGGCACCCAAGTCGGTCTTGCTTTCGTCCCTCCAGATGAAACGGGACACAAGAAAGCGGCCATGTCACTCGGGTCAGGGTGACACAACACACTCTTCTGTTCAACAGCAGGGCCTGACAGCTTTCACTGGTTTACCCCTGCCTCATCATACAGGAGAGGTGTTGTAAAAGTATAGTGGGATGTTTGGATGTGTTCTAAGGGATGGGCAAGGCACCTGTATGATGCGGCAAGGGTAAACCAGTGAAAATGTGAGAAGATGTGAAAGTAAAGCGACTGAGTGGAAGAAAGAGGCAGAGCAAAAAACGGGACAGGTGGGAGTCTGGGTCGAAAAAGGCTTGCCTAGTGTTCACTGAGGTTCGCAGGCGGACTGACAAAAGGGGACAGACAGGACTGGGTTCAAATACTGATAGGGAGCCAATCAGAACCCGCGGCAGTTGGCGCCAAATGCGCGGGCACAGCTGAGTCACATCAGTAATCATGACACCCAAGGTTTAAATGTACCTCAACATGACGTCTTTACCGACTGAGACTATACGACTTTAACAAAATAACATTTAGAGAGGTTTTATTGTCATTATACAAAAGTAAAACGAAATTGGAGTACTTCTCCTTCCAGGGTAAGAAAGCAGCGCTAGTATCTGATGTCCTTGAATGGAGCGCGATCACCGCAATAATTTAAATATAACAGTCTTGAATGTAGCGGTTTCGGACGAGTTGTAGCTCCAGGTCATCCGTTTCAGGGTAATGGACCTGGCATTGGCAAGATACAGGTTTAGGTTTAGGAGAGTTGTTGGGTTAGCTGTAGCAGTTAGGCTGGACCAGCAGCATCGCTGTTGCCCTATATTCACTGCCGCCCCAGTTGCTTATGGAACCCGATAATAATCTACAGAGAATGGTCACCATTGCATTGTGCTCTTCTTACTTTCCCCAGAGTCCAATTCATTTGATAAAGTGATTTTCAATGTAACGAGCCGCTAAAAGCGATCTGGCGCTATGCTGCAGAATGTTTTGTGAGGCAGACACTCTTGCGCTTACACCAGCCTATCACTGTTGCGCTCACAGACAGTCACACCCACCCAACACAGATTACCCTGCCTAACCAGTCCCCACTGTCTATCAGAACACAATGCACAATACAATGATATCAATGACAATAAAGACAAAATCAATTCATTTTAAAATCTGCGGAGGAGTCAAACAGCAATAGTAGAAGTGCCAAATGTTGAAGGGGTTCTGTACAGTGAAAACAAAGGATTCCTGGTATATGACACATTAATGAATCATGATTATCTCATTAGGCCTAAGAAAACCTTCTCAGGGGATGGATTTGGCCCCCTGTCCTAGACTTTGACAAAAGTGCCTGAATAGGTTAGATTTTTGTGTTAAATGTAATCAAATTTCACTCAGTAAAACAAATCATAATTAAAAGGGCCCTTCAACAGCATGATGATGACATTGCGAAAACTAGGTTAAGCTGTCTTTACCTAATTCTTCTCTGATGAGCAATCATTCTTTCAAAAACACATCAGAGGTCTCTAACTTGGTGCCTGTGAACATGAAGTGGCCTCCAAGGAATACAAATGGCGTGATCTAAAAATAGTGACGCAGCATTTTCATTTTTTTGTGTTGTAATGTTGATGCAGGGATCACTATAAAATGTGAACACTGGGATAAAATAAAATTTGTTGCCAGTGAGTGAGTGAGTGTGTGTGAGTGATGGTAGTGAGTATGGAATTCTAGGCCAAGTTTAAAGAATAATCTATACATTTGCAGTGTTCTCGTTTGCCCGTGTCCCTGCGTCTTAGACGCATCATTTTTGCTGGGGACGCACAGTGTCAAATCAACGTGCGTCCCCGGGACGGAACTTTTTTGACACAAAATTGTCATCATTACCCGATTACGTTTTTTTAACAAAGATTTACCGCACTCTAAACTTTTCGTCAGGCAGATCCGCCATTGTTGTTTTGGTCTCGCGGTTTGAGTTTTCGTCCGCACGCCGATCTCTGCAAACGATAACTGCTTTGTATTACCGATTAACTGTGATGATTAAAACTGAATGAAATTATAGATTAGTATTTCAGCATTATTATTTTGTATAATGTACAATATAGTGAGCTGAAAATCTGAAGTGATAACCGCTTTGTATTACCAATTAACTGTGATGATTAAAACTGAATGAAAACATAGATTAATATAATCATTTCAGCAATATTATTTTGTATAATGTACAATATTGTTGTGAACTGAAAAATCTTGAAGTGATAACTGATTTGTATTACCAATAAACTGTGATGATTAAAACTGAATGAATATATAGATTTATATTATATATTTGTCGCCGATTTACAATGTCAACCTCGATAACACAAAATTTTGGGGACCCATAGATCTCCGTTGGGACCCCTAGATTTTTGAGCATGTGAGTGCCCGGGACCCATCACTTTTCACAGGGCAAATGAGCACTGCATTTATATTAGGATAGGTATGCAGATATGTTGTTTTTTCACAATATTGCTCATTACCATAAGCATGCAGCACCACGGTGCGGAGGTCCAGGGTTCAATTCCAGCAACCGCCCTCCCCGTGTGGAGTTTGCATGTTCTCCTTGTGCCTGCATTCCCCCAGGCACTGCACGACAGGTTGATTCGCAGGTCCAAATGAGCGTGTAAGTTGTCCTTGTCCATGTGGCCTGCGACTGGCTGGCAACCAGTACGGGTCGGAATTGGCTCAGGATGTAAAGCGCTCCTATTGGGATCAGGTCGCAGTTTCAATTCCCAGCTCCTCCGTGTTATATGTCAAAGTGTCCTTGGGCAAGACACTGAACCCCTAATAATATAATAATAATAATAATTTCCTTGTATTGTCATTCTGTGTAACAATGTACACAGAACGAAATGTCGATTGCATCTGACCCGATGCAGCCGCAGCCAAGAGAGGGCGCCGCCGACCACTTTTTAAGTCTTAGGAATGACTCGGCCGGGGCGCGAACCCGAACCTCCCAGTCTCAAAGCGGGCGCCTTACCATCTAGGCTACTGAGCTGGTAATGCCCCCAATAGCAGGTAGTTGCCTTGCATGGCTGACGCTGCTATCGGTTAGTTAGTGTGTAAAATGGGAAAAGTGTGAAGCACATTGTAAAGCGCTTTGGGAGGTCTTCATTGACTTGAAAAGCGCTATATAAATGCCGACCATTTACATTTACGGGGTGTCCCACTGCCGAAGATAGCTGGGATGGGCTCAAGCACCCCGTGACCCTGAGGATAAGCGATGCAGATAATGCATGCTCGTTCCTAATTAGTATGAGAAAGACTGCCCATTTGTAGGCATGCATTTCCTGGCAGGAGATTTTGTTTTCATCTGACTTTTTCTTCATCAGGTGTTGGAATCTTCACAGGAACCTTTGCTGCCAGGTGTGCTTCTCTTCTCCGTCCCAACAGCACTTCTTTTATGTCATGCCATTTTCCTCTATATTCCGTTTGATTTTCTTTCTTTTCATTTTAACACCGGTTTTGTCCCCCGACTCCCCAAAGTAATCAAAATGTGGGTGGGCAATCTTGGTTGAAACACTATTTGAACCTAGGTCGCAGTTGTGAGAGCGCCAAACCCTTACGACTGTAAAACCAGAAATCTAGATCAGTGGTCTGCAACCACCGGGTCATGGGTCGTTTGGCACCGTGAACAGTGTTCCCTCTAAGCTGCGCGCGTGCGCAATTGCGCACTGCTCGCACATTCTCAGCGCACAAGACAATCGAGCCAGCGCACAAAAATGAGGGCTCAAAATTACTCATTAAGAAGCGACTTAAGTCAAAGTTACAGTGCATGAAGGTAAAAATACACGGGTTCCCCTGACGTTGTGTCCTAAATGCGGTATTTCGAAGTCGAGTCGAAATAGAACGAAGTTGAGTAAGTCGAGAACCGGCTTCTTCGGCTCGGCTCACTAAAAGGAACCTGCTCTTTCGGGCCCTAAACGCTCTTCAGGTTGTTTTTGCCTCTTTAATCCCAACATGACCAAATACTATGTAAAATTATGCACAAAATGACTTAAAGGAAGGGGGGGAATAGAACAAAAGAGAAAAAAAATACCAAAATGAAAAAGTACTGAAAAAGACACAAAAGGAAGAGAAAAATAGAAGGAAAAATTTAGAAAAAAGCCAGAAAAAAAGAAATGAAAGAAATGTAGGAAAAAAGTAAATAGAGGACAAAAAGAATAAAGTAACAGCTCGGAAAAAACAAACACAATTAGATTTTTTTTAAGGACATTTTTAAAAAGTTGAAAAAAAAACAGAAAAAAAGAAGAAAACGTTTGTGTTGCATTCAAATAATTTCCAATTATATCAAGTGAATCTTGTTGCCAACAGTGTACTTCCACTAGAAAATGTGATTAAGTACAGTTCTGTATCTTACAACCGACTCAATAAGCCCCCAAAAATGTTAATATTATGCGACAAAATATAACAGGAAATAAAAAGAAATGGATATCTTGTGAAAGAATTGTAAGAACAAATGACGTTTGTTGGCAATCGTACATGAGTCAATTCATTCAAAAGAGAAAAATAATTTTGCATTGCCGGAAACTCATCAAAATGTAACTTGATGTCAAGTTTTGGACATGTTTCATAATTAATTATCTTACCACACTTGGGATTATGGTTGCTCACTGTTGTTTCAAGCGCTGCTCACCGACTTTGTGTGAACACTCAGACGCGTAAGGAAAATTAGAGCGAACATTGACTGTGTCGCACAGCAAAAAAATAAAATGTCTTAATTTATATTTTTACCGTATTAAGTCGTAAATACACAATTTTTTTTTCTCCCTGCCCAAAAAAACAAAGTTTAGGTGAGCGTTATACTGAGGTTTTACAGTGGTTATATCACTGTAATTAGCCAAAGATTTATATCAAATATCAATGACCTCATTTTTTCAGATTTAGATGCAACGGGAATCCAACCCAGATCCCAGCGGCGAGAGCACCAAATCTCAACCACCTGGCTTCTAGGATTGTAGATGACAAAGGAAAAGGCATTACATTTTTACCTCACTATAATTACTCATGGTGCCACGTTGTACAACGCTGCAATGGAGCATTATTGGAAAGAATTCAGCTAAAACAATGTTGTACAACGTGGTACCGGGAGTAAAAGTAGTGTGATGAGATCAAATCTAATGACCTGTCTTATGTCATCTAGATCCTTAATGGTCTAGTGATCACACAGTGGATTTTGGCCTATTTTGGGTTCCTGCGGATCCTTGAAACGTCTTGAAAGGCATTCATTATTGGCATTAAGATGTCTTAAATTCAATTTCCGAAAGTCTTAGCGTGAACACAGTAATAAGATCTTTTTTTGTTTGAACTGAAAAGATTTAGTAAAATAGTAATTTATCATTCATCATGATAAAAATGCTTCAAAAATTTAGAAGAAAAGTTGATGAATTAGTAGTTAGCGGTCGGTTTTGACTGAGGATCCACAATGTACTGTAAACATCCTTTTAATTTTTCGTTTTCCTGGACTAAAGCTTTGGAGAGTGCTGTGCTTTTAGATGGAAAATTTTCAACGGACCAATAAGGGATTTTAAATTTAAAAACCCTAACTGCTAACCCTATGACCCTAACCCTAAAAAAATAACAACTTTTGATTAAAAACTGCCTCTAATTCATGTTTTTTTTCCTCCTTTTGTTTCTTTCAATTGTATTTTTTGTCGACATGGTCTTAAAATTTGATTTTAAAAGGCGTTAAAAAAAGGATTTAAAAGTCTTAAATTTAACTTGCATTAAGCTATAGGAACCCTGTATTATTATTGTTGTTGTTATTTTTATTATTTCTATTAATATTGATGGGCAGGGCTGCGAGATTATAGTCGGACATTAAAACAAGCCTATGGTAAGGAAAAGGTTGCCGACCACTGACATATGAAAAGGCATTGGGTTTAACCTTTATTTCATTATCACACTGTCTTTAGTCACAGTACCAGATATAAATGTTAATTTTGTTGTGTATGTTACAATGACCTTTGTCACTTGCAATGTCTGGACTAGAATAATAGAATATAATTTTTTGTCATTACAACATTTTTAATAACAACTGTTTCTGGTACTGAGACTAGAAATAGTGTGACAATGAGATAAAGGCTACTGCCTTTTCGCAAGTCATCTGTGGTGATCCAGTGCTCAGAAAACTATGCTGAACTTGGACCTGTCTAGACTGTGTACGGCACAAAAGAAAGTTTAAGTTCCATGGATTTTTTTTTTCTGCAAAGAACCCTGAGTGTTTTATTTGGTCATTGTTTATTTCATATATAGTGTTATTATTTATTTTCTGGCTTTTTTCTGTGAAAAATCCAGAAGGGTTATTTGATTGTGGCTTTCTAGAAAAGAATAGTTACTGTATTTACATGTAGCCACTCTTGCAATTGTCACACTTCTTCTGTTACAAACTGACCCCTGCCCTACCTCACAGAAGGGAAAGATGATGTGCCCCTCACGGGAAAAAGATTGGGGACCCCTGAGCTAAACGCCTTTGACTTTAATTCCCCACTAGGTGTCCCTATGCATCCATCTTGTTTCAAAGGCACGTTTTGTCCTTGGAACCAGTGGTGAGGAAATAAAACTGATAATCTGGAGTTTTTTTGCCCAGACCCTGTTGAAGTATAAAAAAACTGGGAAACAAACTCAATTGTTCAAACAATATAAGAGGGAGTCCATGTCATACATACAGTGGCTTGCGAAACTATTTGGCCCCCTTGATATTTGTGACCTTTTGCCACATTTGAGACTTCAAAAAACAAAAGAGTGGGTGTGGAAAATGATTCCAGCTTTAAACTTCTCCACAACAGTATCTCGGACCTGCCTGGTGTGTTCCTCGTTCTTCATGACGCTTTTTGCACTTTAAACAGACCTGTGAGACTATCACAGTGCATTTATACAGGGACTTGATTACACACAGGTGGACTCCATTTTTCATCGTTTGTCATTTAGATCAACATTGAATCATTCAGAGATCCTCACTGAACTTCTGGACAGAGTTTACTGCACTGAAAGTAAAGGGGCTGAATACTTATTTCAAACTTTTTTCAACAAACAAAAAAACGAAAAAGTGGGTGTGCAAAAGTATCTAGCCCCTTTTACTTTCAGTGCAGCAAACTCTGTCCAGAAGTTCAGTGAGGATCCCTGAATGATTCAATGTTGATCTAAATGACTAATGATGATAAATGGAGTCCACCTGTGTGTAATCAAGTCTCTGTATAAATGCATATGCACTGTGATAGTCTCACAGGTCTGTTTAAAGTGCAAAAAGCATCATGAAGAACGAAGAACACACCAGGCAGGTCCGAGCAGGGTTGGGTAGGGTTACTTTAACTTGATTACTTTCAATTACTTTTGGATTACTCCAATACCAAATATGCTAATAAAAGACAAAAGAAACTAAATATGAATAAAATGATGACTCACAACACGTGGTAAGCTTTCTCTCCTGGCTTTGATCTCCGGCAAAACTAACATAAAATGCCACAGAAACAAAATGAAAATAAATCCAAACAGCTTGCCAACATCATTTTTGCCGTTCCATGTGTTCCGTTACTCCCCAAGCCTGCACAAAATTTAGTAATTTTATTCATATTTAGTTTCTTTTATCTTTTATTAGCATATTTGGTATTGGAGTAATCCAAAAGTAATGGAAAGTAATCAAGTTAAAGTAACCCTACCCAACTCTGGGTCCGAGATACTGTTGTGGAGAAGTTTAAAGCTGGAATCATTTTCCACACCCACTTTTTGTTTTTTTTGTTTGTTAAAAAAGTTTATAATATCCATTAAAGTGTGTTCCACTTCATGATTGGTTCCCACTTATTGTTGATGCTTCACAATAAATGACAGTTTTATATCTTGATGTTTGAAGTCTGAAATGTAGCAAAAGGCCACAAAGTTCAAGGGAACCAAATAGTTTCGCAAGCCACTGTATATAGTTTTTCATCCATTAGCAAATTCTTATCCCTTCACCCTTTTTGCTGTATAACAATCATGTTGTGATCTGCATGCTGTCGCTTGCTGTTAACCTGTTACGGCTTATTCTTCCATCAACTGATAGAGTGATGGATGCTTTGTCTGCCGCCAGCTCTCCTCTTATTTATTTCAATGAAAAAAAGACACTGGATTTAAAGTTTGTTTTTTTCTGATTACAGAATCAAGACCTGACCGGCCCATAGACGCAGAACCATGCTAACCTACAAGCCAAATGCTGGAACTTCTTATTTGTAATTTTACACAAAAAAAGACAAGGTAAGGGACTGATAGATCAATAAATTCTTGGATGTGTATGATTTGATTTTTGACTGCTTTGCAGAGCAGAGTGTGTTTTTTTTTTCCGAGTGTCAGAAAGGCTTTTCAGTGCCTCTCTTATGGTTTCAGGAAAAAAAATCTTGCCTCCACATTCTGCCTTGGCAATGACTAAACACATGATGATAGAAAGCACTTTACTATATTTAGCTTGACTCATGTTTCATGAAAAGTGAGCCGTGGGCATACGAAAAACACAAGCCACAAGGTACTTTTTGATAACTTTGAATTTCTGTGTTAGCTGTTTGATATGATGTGATTTGTTTGTTGCATTATAATAAATTAACACATATGATGAATGTGTTTTGAATGTTTTACGCACAACATACAATGTCAACATGATTACCGTAAATTCCGGACTATAAGCCTCTACTTTTTTTCCCTAATTTTCAACCCTGCGGCTTATTCAGAGATGCGGCCAATTTATGTAATTTTTCAAACGGGCCGCCAGCGACGCTCGAGTATGAGAGGTAAGATTTAGACCGGTGGAATACATGTGCCGAGGAAGATCACAACTTATGAGCGTAAACACACCCTCATCGTGCAAATTGCACAAAATATGACTCATGACGCAGCCACTATGTCGAAAGCCAACGAGCATATTACTGGGGTGTGTTGGAGTAAGGGAGCGTGGAACGATGTCATCATGTTAAAATTTCTTTCCGACATTGAAAAAGTCAATTTAAATGTTTTTATCAAGAAGGAAGGAGCCGATGGACCGCCATGACTCTTAAGATTACGGTTTTTATTTCCTTAATAGACTAATTGGCAGGTAGGCGAGCGTCTTTTTAGTAGCGTGAGGCTACCTCCCAAAGGCACGGTTTAGGATGAAAGTTATATTATTATTACTAAAGCTTTGAAAACTCTCAATGTACCGTCTTTCTTTGTAAATATGTGTAATATGTATTTGCAACGGTATATTTTTGTAATGTATTTATTTGTATATATTTGAGACACTTATTCTGCACGAGCAAATTAAAAAAGAGGGGCGGAGCAAACGCCAACGCTGATGGGAAAGTGGGGACCAGTAAAGGTGAGTTTTTGTGGACACGGCGGACAATAATGGATATATATTTTTCCCACCCGTACCTTTGGAAATATACACTTTTTTTCCTTGGATTACTATCAACGGGCACCCAGAATCTGCAGGTCTGCAACAAATTTTAAGTACCTACATCAATTTGCATTCATTTTGGCGGCTGTGATTTTTGGACTGTGTTTTCAATGAAGGACATTTAGTTTCAACACTTGAAGTGTGGTTTGGATTAGACGTGGGTGCATGCGGCTTATATATAAGTGCGGCTTGTGTATGGACAAAATCGGTTTTCCCCTTAAAATGTGGTGGGTGCGGCTTATAATCGGGTGCGCTCTATAGTCCGGAATTTACGGTATACTCATAAACAGGGCAAATTTCCTTTCCTTTTCTCATCTCATTAGCTGCACCGCTTATCCTCAGTAGGGTCGCGGGGGTGCTAGAGCCCATCCCTGCAATCATCGGGCAGTGGGCAGGGGACACCCTGAACTGGTTGCCAGCCAATCGCAGGGCACACGGGGACAGACAACTCACTCGCTCATTCACACCTAGGGACAATTTGGACCGGCCAATTCACCTGAAATGCATGTTTTTGGAATGTGGGAGGAGACCGGAGTGCCCGGAGGAAACCCACGCAAGCACGGGGAGAACATACAAACTCCACACAGGAAGTCTGGAGCTGGATTTGAACTGTGCCGCGCATGCGCCAACCACTGTGCCGCCGTGCTGCCCCCTTTTCTTTTCTCCTTATTTTATATTTGTAGTCCACAGTTAAGGTGAATTAATATCGACTGAACTAAAAAGAGGACGGGAACTATTTACTGAACAAATAACTTAAAAGAAACAAAAAGGTGGTGAAAAGACTGACTTTTTGTAACTCGTGAAGTCAAGTCATGTTTATTGTGAGCACTGATATTCATTCATTCATTATCTGCACCGCTTATCCTCAGTGGGGTCGCGGGTGTGCTGGAGCCCATCCCAGCCATCCTCGGGCAGTGGGCAGGGGACACCCTAAACTGGTTTCCAGCCAGTCCCAGGGCACACAGGGACAGACAATGTGGGAGGAAACCGGAGGAAACCCACACAACCACGGGGAGAACATGCAAACTCCACACAGGAGGTTCGATCCTTTAATCAGTATATTACCAACAATAATTTTATGCAGAAAATGAATTAATAATTTGAATATGAAAATTCTACTTAATTATATTTGCATGTATTTTTTCCTTCTACAGTGAACGTCCAAGCTACGGGTACTTATTTTTTGAACTTTTTTTATAATAAACCTCTTTCATGCCGAGCAACTCAGTATCTGACAACACAATGATAATTAACAATATATATGATATACACTATAACATGTTAAACTACATAAATAAACATGTTTAGAAAAAAATATGGTGTAAGATTATTTTGTATTTTGCAAAGGAAAATACAACATTTTGTAAGGGCATGGAGCCGTGGACGTTGACAGGTATGAATTTGCGACGCATCTTCGCGGAATTTCACTTTTCGCGGGTGGTTCCAGTCCCTCATTAACCGCTGAAACCGAGGGATGTCTGTACTCCTGCCGGCGTGAATGACAGTTTTTAGTCCAAACGCCCGATTCACCGTGGGAAATCTCACCCTACCCGGTGTCCCCACCTTGAACCATGTTCTTTTCGATTTCTAAACGGTATTTATTTCTTAAAAGCGAGAGATTTTCTTGCCCGGCTCCTGAAACGCGGCGAGCGAGGCTCGTAGGTGGCCACGCCGGGTAAAACAAAGACACATGTGGACGGAGGCTCCTCCCCCGCCATGTGACAGTCAGAACTGGGCCGGCTGACTCAGCCGCTCCGTCACGCCGCGTCAGTCTGGACGGGAGTCGCACAATTATGAAAAAGCAACCTTCCGTTGGAGCTGCAGCCGAAGCGGATCTCTCCAGCAACCAGCCCGCTTTCTCCGCGAAGCTAATAACACAGAGCACCGCCGATAGATGGCTACAAGCCACCACGCAGCTCCCCCTGAGTCTCAACGGTGACGAGAATGGTAGGTGGCTGCTCCCTCCTCCTTGTCCGCCGTTGAGGCGCTTTTGTCGGCTTGTCAAACTGCCGCCGGCGTGGGGGGGTCGTGGCGACTGGGTCCGGACCGCGAGTATCAGGTCCACCCGTGGGTGTTTTCGCCACCTGGGTTCTTTACGGTTTTTGCCCACACACCGCGGCGTTTTTACGCCATTTAAATTCCCACCAATATGGGCGCAGAGGAGGCTAAGTGGCTAGCTTGGTAGCGCTACATGCTAACTAGCTTGCCCTGATGTTAGCAGCGGTGTCAATAACACCAAAGAGCCGCAGTTTCGTCCCTGAATGATGACCTTCGTAACATATTTGTGCCCGAAAGACGAGTTTGCGTGACCGCTTAGCGGTTGCCGCTGCCGGGGCGGGCTGACACCTGACTCGTTCGAACAATTTGTCCTGTCATGGAGGTTGAAAGGTGCTCAGACCGCCGCTGGAGCCGTGCACTCCCGCCAAGGACTCTTCGCCCCCGGGTTGATAACAATCTTTTTTTTTCTACCACTTTCCTTCAAATGTTTGCGTTTATTTTACGATAATGATGTAGATAAGCAGGAATTGACGCTGCATACCTGTCAAACTCGGCCAACTCTCTAACCTTCCAAGCATAACGCGGCACCTATTTACTTAAAGCAAGAAATGAAACGATCTGCATTTATATAGCGCTTTTCAAGTCAATGACTTCCCTAAACGCTTTACAATGTGCTCCACATTTCCCAATAGAGGCCTTGCAGCCATGTAAGGCGCTAACCTGCTTATTGGGGGAATTAGGGGTTCAGTGTCTTACCCAAGGACACTTCGACATGTAACACGGACGAGCCGGGATTCGAATTGGGATCAAGGGATCCCAAGACAAGTGCTCTACCTCCTGAGCTACTGCCGCCCCAAGACAGAGGTTGTAGCAGGGTGATATGGATCTTTGAAAATGCTTGAATTTTAATGTTGTGTGTTTCAAGTATTGAAAAGTGCTTGCATTTTGGGTAAAGTGCTGATTAATGATTGGAATTGTTAGGTGCCATTTAGTAGAGTGCTCGTCTTGGGATCAAGAGATCGCCGGTTTGATTCCCGGCTCCTCCGTGTTATATGTAGAAGTGTCCTTGGGCAAGACACTGAATCGCTAATGCCCCCAATAAGCAGGTCAGCACCTTGCATGGCTGCATGACCGCTATTGGTGTGTGAGTGTGTGTGTGAATGGGTAAGTGTTAAGCACATTGTAAAGCGCTTTGGGAGGTCTTCATTGACTTGAAAAGCGCGATATAAATGCAGACCATTTACCATTTACGCTGATACTGCTTTCTAGTTACTTTGCGTTGCCATTGCATTTCTTCTTCCCTTGTGATTAACTGCAGCTGGCATTAGTTTGTACGGCTTTGTCTTAAGAAGCGTCATCACCCCCTCCGGCCCGTGCCCAAGAGGACAGTTAAATGCTGCACCTAAACAGGGCACTATAAAACGTGTATTAATGCAAGGATTACATTTATTATGGGCCATGCAAAAAATTAAGGCACTGTTTTTCAAGGGGAAACATTTAATGGGAAGAACTTCCTGCAACTGAAAATGTAAGCTACATATTACTGTAATTTTGACCCAACACCTATATAGGGGTAGATTTGTTTTAAAATATTTAAAGCACTTTTTTGTTCAGATTCACAACTATGTTTGTGGTTTACTCGAGATTTAAAAATTATAATGTCAAAAAACGCACACCTGAGACTAAACATCACAGATATAAGCGCAGATGTATTTTGGGCTCTTCAAAATATACGCCTTACACCCAATTTATTTTAATGGTACTGGAGAAATTTCAAAATAGGCTTTGAAAGTCCTTGAAAATGTCAGAGAATTGCTTCCCTTATTAATGATTGCATAACACGGCGCCATATGCCGGTAGCGGCGGAAAGAAAGACTACAGAACTGTCCTTTACCTGGAAAAAGGTGCACACAATACAAAATCTAACATGCAGCAATAGATATTTTTCGACATCTCGAAAATGTTTTTCGTAAGTTGAATGGGTGTAAGTAGAGGAGCGGCGGCAGTGGCTCAGGAGGTAGAGCGCTCGTCTTGGGATCAAGAGATTGCAGTTCGAATCCCGGCTCCTCCGTGTTATATGTCAAAGTGTCCTTGGGTAAGACACTGAACCCCTAATACCCCCAATAAGCAGGTTAGCGCCTTACATGGCTGCACGGCCGCTATTGGGAAATGTGAAGCACATTGTAAAGCGTTATATAAATGCAGATCATTTCATATTCTATAATGCTTTTGCTAGTGTTAAAAAACAGATACACAGATGGACTCGGGTACACTTGAACCCCATTTATTTCATAAGCGCTTAATAAATGCTTGATAAGCACACTAATGCAAAATCTTCATAACTCACAGCAGCTCAATCAACAATCAAGCAGCCCTACATCAGACATACCATTTAAATCGACACACACGTCAAACACCAATATTACACAAAATATTGAGACCAAGAATAAAATGTGTTGCCCACACCCAAATATTATTGCCTTTTATTGATTGGATGAAAGGTAGGAACTTATTTCCTGTCCTGTTTGTCGTTATGGTTACATTGACTCGTCAGTATTTTTATGTTATTACAGATGATGAAGACTCAGATTTGGGAACTTGCAGTAAGAATTGAATATGGTCGGAATCAGATATTCCCACTTTTTGTGTCGTAAATGATGACTGATGAGGCATCAGCACTATGCTATTTGATTGGACAGCAAACCTTACTGAAAACCAACAAATCAATTTACATTAATGATCAACCAACCAAGATAAGATGTTTGTGTAATGGCCTTTGATTAAAAATGTTTAGTTGAGCTAATCCATCCCCACAATCGACAAAACAATCAACAGAGTAGTGAAAGGATAAAATAACCATGATGTTTTGCTGCCCTTTACTGCTTTTATACTAAGATTTAGACATCTGGAATGCTAACTCGCCTCATCAGAATATTTATTTTTATTTTGAATTATTCACAATTTGTGGAAATTTGGTTGGAATAGGGTTCAATTCTCTGGTGGTGGCTTTGCCAATGGTTTTGCACCTCTTATGTGAAGGCTTGAACATTTTTAGTCCACTGACTGAGTCTGAAATTAAACGTCGCTCGTTATATAAGTTTAGCTTCAGAAATTTTGAAATTCTGGCAGCACAAAGTAGGGTAGCCATTTACTCAATAAGGCTGTTAATTTTTTGGTCTATTTTGAAACAACGTTGTTTTTTCCTCTAGCTTTTCATGTCATAGTCATAGTCATGTTTAACGTTCCTATAGATGCAATCAAGTCAGTCCTAAGCAGCTTCTTGACTGAGACTTGCGTCACTCGTTTGTGCTCTCGGGTAGACTCTCGCTGGGCTTGTGTGTGTGTGGTTGCGGCATTTTTCTGAGCTCTTATCTCACGCACTAATCCATTTACACCCCACACTCACTTGCTAATTTGAAGATGACTGATAAAGTTCTTTCCACTGGCCTTGGACAGACTTTAGAGGCAAACTTAGCCGGCTTCACAATTGGTTCATCCCCCCCCCTCTAATTAATTCAGTGCAACGAAGTGAAGTTCCTGCTTCCTCACAGATCCTGACAACCGAATCTTCATTTAAGTGTCGGGAAAATGGACACACGTATAACTGTATAGATTTGTAGCAGTTCTTGTGTTAAGATAGAAGTTTAGTACTGCTCTCTATGGCACCAGTTGGCCCACACAACGGTGAGCTGTAGATCAGGGATCGGCAAACTACAGTGCGTGCGCCGGATTATGCCCACCAATGGATTTAATCCAGCCTGCAAGACAAGGCTGATAAAACCATAATGGAAAAATAAGACGCTACCACGTCAAACATTGACTCGCAGTTATGAATATGTCCAATTGATGTCACCAAAGCTAAGCTTTTAAGTTTAAACTTAAGAACTTTATTAAACACTCAAAATAAAATAAAAAGGAGAAGACATCAAGCGATTTTGAACTTTCAAGGAGAACCACGGTGAGGAGCCTTCAGATGAGAGTATTCACAGAACATTATGGGCCGACATACGTCAACACACGGAACTGGCATCTTATGAAATCTCCTTTGCACTTGTCCAATATTAAAAGCAGAATAAATTTATCCTACACATTACTCTCATAGTTGTAGGTTCAAGAGCGTTCTCCTTTCGGGCCCCGGTGCTGTGGAATGCTCTTCCCCCTGAGATTCGATCTGCAACCTCCTTATGAGGATAATATCGGTGTATCTGTGTATTATTTGCCCTCATGTAGGTTTTAGATCAGGTGATGGTGTCATAATAGTCTGTGGTTTGCAATAATCTGTGGTCTGTGCAGCCCTTTGAGACTCTTTGTGATTAAGGGCCAAACAAATAAACATGACTTGACTTGACTATTTGCTGACTACCATTCATCAACCAGAGAATATTTGGAGAAACAAACCATCCAAATGTTTTTTACTTTAAATAGAAATCACGGACACATTGTTTAAGGCAATCGATGGCACTCACCTGGATTAAAGAAATACACTAATCAAAGATAGCGCCTGGGTGTCTTTACAGTTGTTCAAAGAAGCTTTAGCTCCTTTCTATAATAGTAACAAATTACTAATAGTAAGTAACTACTTACTTTTTTTTCCAAACAACAAACCCAAAAGCACCAGCTGTAGCTGTATTTGCTTTCTACTATTCATCAACCAGAGAACATTGATGAAACCCAACCCCAGGTAACAGACGCACTGTTTATGGCAAAATGACAAATACATTAAAAGAATTAGCACCAGGTGTCTTTGCAAAATTTTAAGAAGCCTTAGCTTCTTTCTAAAATAGATGAAATCTAACAGCGAGGTTCTCAAATTCAAAAATAAACATGAAAATCTGAAAAATACTTAAATCATTAAATTAATTATTTAGTTTGGCATTTTAACCTGGCCTGACCAGCCTAAACGGTAAATATATAACGGCAATATATACATTGTAAAAAAAGTACTACTAATGAAAATGTGTTTCTATTTTGGTGTCTTTCTTATCCTGTGCCTCTTCGCGTGCCCAATTTCACTTTGTTCATGGCCAATATTCTAATAGCTGGCTATATTTTTCTGTCCTGTGCTTTTTGAAATCAATACATCTAGATCATTTCATTTCATTTCATCTATCAAGATTTAAAATTTCATGCAAGAAAAAAATCCTGAAGTAGCCCGATTATATTGAGCGGTTAGTTCAATGCAAAATGATCACAGCTGGTGTTTAAAAGGAGATGTGAATTTGCTATTTCTTTTAATTAACGTTTTTAATTTATACATATATTTATTTGAATATTTTTTTTTGTGTTTCAAATCCAAATTGGATGCATTTTGTCTTTTTGTAAAGAAATAGACAATGAAACAACTTGTGCTGGTAAGTACAAATGAAAAAAATGGATTTGCTTATGTTATCTCGTATCCTCATGCATGGCCGGGGTATCTGATTTACGACTATCAACATTTACAAAATTTAAAGACATCAACCTAGTGCAACTGTTTTCAGACCAATGCAACTCAAAAAATGTGCCCACCCCCACTGTAGATGAAGAAAGCATCACATGATGTTGTGCATCACCAGGATGTGCCAGTTGTACACTTGCTCGAAGGTATAGCAGCGGGGCATGGCGTGCCACTGCCGAGCCATGGCCAGGGGCAGCAAGCGTTCGAACTGTCACGCTTTGGTCTCATGACTCTTTCTTGAAACTCTTCCTAACGCTTCCATTTATTTTGCTTCCTTAAATGCATTTCATGAAATGAAATGAAATGATGAAATGATCTGCATTTATATAGCGCTTTTCAAGTCAATGACTTCCCAAAGCGCTTTACATTGTGCTTCACATTTCCCAATAGCGGCTGTGATCTGTGCAGCCATGTAAGGCGCTAACCTGCTTATTGGGGGTAATTGGGGGTTCAATGTCTTACCCAAGGACACTTCGACATGTAACACGGACAAGCCGGGATTCGAACTGGGATCCCTTAATCCTAAAACGATCGCTCTACCTCCTGAGCTACTGCCGCCCCTCATCACTTTTATTTCCAGCGTTCATCATGTCAGCTTCCATACTTCTGAATCCTCTTACTCCCCCAATCCTCTGAGCTGGGACTGGATGCAGGCCAAGCATGATAAAAGCTAAGAGAGATGGGCTTTTAGAATGAGTGTCCAGTGAACCCTTGTTTATCGCTTAAGTTTCATAAAGAACCCTTGATAGGCAAAATTCGTGAGGTAGAAATCTTTCTTTACATGGCACAATTTTATTTTTAAACATTTTTATTACAAATAACTTTCAATTTTAAAAATAATATTTTGATTTCAGGACCCTACGTCTTTAATTCGCATGATACAACTTTGTTGCCATTATGTGGTATTATAGAAAACGTCATTTTCTCAAGCAGGGGACGGCAACCCAAAATGTTGCAAAAGCAATATTTGAACCCCAAAAAATGTCTGTAGTCGCAAAAAAATTAAAGCCTTATATAGGCTTAATGAGGAAGAAAACACATACTGTGTCTATGTATTGGCAAGTCATATTTATTTGTATAGCCCTGAATTGCAAAGTCTCAAAGGGCTGCACAGACCATAGATTATTGCAAACCACAGACTATTATGACACCACCACCTGGTCTAAAACCTACATGAGGGCAAATAATACACAGATATTGTCAACATATCTGTGAATTTGCTATTTCTTTTAATTAAAGTTTTTGATTTATAAATATATTTATTTATAAGAATATAGGTTATTCATTTGCTAAGAAATAGAAGTGTAGTAAGAAGTTTAAACATTTCCACTGAGGTTGCAGGTCAAATCTCAGAGGGCAGAGCATTCCAAAGCACCAGGGCCCGAATAGAGAATGTTCTCGAACTTGCAGATCTCTTCTTGGCTCTTGGGATCACTAGTAGACCAGCATTTTCAGGGCGAAGGCTCCAGACCGGAGCATGGGAAATTAAATCTGAAAGACATGAAGGAGCAAGTCCATGCATGATTTTGTATAATACCAACAGAACCTTTTAACAACATTTTAAGCTAACAGGAGCCAATGCAGGTTAGCTAAAATCGGGGTCATGTGATGAAACTTTCTTGTCCTAGTAAAAAGCCTCGCTGCAGCATTTTGTACCAGCTGAAGGCTCTTGATTTTGGACTTCGGGAGTCTGGAGAGTAGTGCATTTCAGTAATTGAGACGGGAGGTAAGAATGTGTCCAGTTTGTGTTCCTCCATAAACTAGATATTTTTCCTTCATCAAACCATTTTGAAAAAGTGCCAGGGTGCCCCTAGGCTGCGCCAAAGAGCCCCACTGTGCAAGTTTTGCAGGTTGGAAGTCCTCATTTGTTGCCTATGGAAAGCTTCTTCCGCCTTTTGGTGCTCTTGTCGGTCCAAAGCCTTTTTTTTTATTATTTTTTTTTTTACATAATGGCTTTTCGTATAACTTGAAATTGAGAAAGGTTTACACAACGGAGAACTCAATGTAATTGACGCACAGGCGTACACAGGCAGAAAAGCGCAGGGGTGACTGTTTAGCCAATCATAATGCAGAACACTATGCATGATGAAAATTTGCAAAGTAGCAAAACCGCGATACAGCAAAAGATTATTGTATCAGACATTTTTTTTATTCACCATCCATTGTTCTTGCAGTAATAGTTCCAAGGGAGACACAATAATGATTGTTCCATTTGGTACTTCTGAGGAAGTTTATAAAATAATGTTTTCAAGGTCATTATAAGAGAAGTGATGACAAAACTAAGGAATTAAAAGATGCTGTAAATTCTTTTTTTTTTAAATTGCAGTAGGGCTGTGGAAATGTTCTTCCCCCCTGAGATTCGATCTGCAACCTCAGTATAAATGTTTAGATCTAATCTTAAAGCACACTTCTATTTTAGAGCATATGAATAACCTATATTTCATGTTGACAGTATCTGTGTATTACTTGCCCTCATGTAGGTTTTAGATCAGGGGATGGTGTCATAATAATCTGTAGTTTGCAATAGTCTTTAATCTGTGCAGCCTTTTGAGACTCTTTGAGATTAAGGGCTTTACAAATTAACTTGACTTTACTTCAAAAACTCCATCTTGCACACATTTATTTAAAGGAGCTGGATATTTTTACTCACGGTCGCTATTTTCTGGCATGTGTCATCATTGCTGCCTCTGTCAGCTCATTCGTGATGCGCGTGCAAGTATGTGTGTTTCTTATGGACTTTTTTTTTCATCTTTATTGAGTTTTGGGTTGGCATTTGGACTCTACTTAAGGTCCCTGCCCAATTTCACCAATTTCATGATACACGGACAAATTATAAGCAATTTATTTTTGCGGTGATGAGCATGACGTTACTCTCCAGCACTACCCCTGCCCTCCCATACCTCCGAGCTAATGTGTTCCGATCCGAACAACTTCGCTATAAGACAAAAGCAGATAGATTTGGTGGAAAATAAACACGAGGGCTCTTTGAACTCGTTGGTGCATTGTTAACACATACTTAAAAGAGAATATATTTAACTTTTTTAAGGGCACCCTATCTTAAAGGAAGTTTTATTGATATAAAAACATACCAAAATTGTTTTAATAATAATAATAATAATAATTTCCTTTGTATTGTCATTCTTTGTAACAATGTACACAGAACGAAATGTCGATACACCTGACCCGTTGTAGCAAGTCGATGCAGCCGCAGCCAACAGAGGGCGCCGCCATTATACCAATTAGGTATGTCTCGGCCGAGGCGCGAACCAGCGACCTCCCAGTCTCAAAGCGGGCACACTACCATCTAGGCTACTGAGCTGGTAGAGAACCAAATCCTTTTCAATTGTTTAGAAGAAAAGCTAATCAGAACATTAAGTAACTTCCTTAATTGCCACTACTTAACTAATTCGAAACGGTTTGATTATACAAATTTAACTAATACAAATTTAAGTCTAACGTTCCACCCGTCCATCCATTATCTGCACCGCTTATCCTCAGTAGGGTCGCGGGGGTGCTGGAGCCCATCCCAGCTATCTTCGGGCAGTGGGCAGGGGAAGCGGTTGCCAGGCAGTTGCAGGGCACACAGGGACAGACAATTCGCTCGCTCATTCACACCTAGGGACAATTTGGACCGGCCAATCCACCTGAAATGCATGTCTTTGGAATGTGGGATGAAACTGGAGTGCCCAGAGGAAACTCACGCGAGCACGGGGAGAACATGCAAACTCCACACAGGAGGTTCCATCTCATGTCTTCAGAACTGTGCCGCACACGCCCTAACCACTACGCTGACGTGCTGCCCTAAGTCTAAAGTTCCTACCTTCAATTGCACGATTCAGTCGATTTTTATGTCTTTTTGTCTATGATGACAGAATACTCGAATGAATTTTGAATATTACCTTTCACTAAATTTGAGTTTTAATGCATTGCTTTCCGGCATTTAATTTAGTAATTTAGGCCGATATCTGCCAAGCTAATGATTATTGGTACCAATTATTGACACTATTATGCATTGCTCTATAAAACAGCGCCAAGATGAGTTGCCTGCGAGTCCGTTATAAAAATGGCTCGACGGTGGCGGTCATATGACCAAAAGTCAAAACCGTAACTGCACCTGTTTGTGCCGTTTGTCGAATTAGAAGCACACTGTGAGAATGTCTCATCTCTCATCTCTCTCTCTCATTAGCCGTACCGCTTATCCTCATTAGGGTCGCGGGGGGGCTGGAGCCCATCCCAGCCATCTCCGGGCAGTGGGCCCGGAGATGGCTGGGATGGGATGGGCCCCCTGAACTGGTTGCCAGCCAATCACAGGGCACACAGGGACAGACAACTCATGAAATGAAATGAAATGATCTGCATTTATATAGCGCTTTTGAAGTCAATGACTTCCCAAAGCGCTTTACATTGTGCTTCACATTTCCCAATAGGGGCTGTGATCTGTGCAGCCATGTAAGGCGCTAACCTGCTTATTGGGGGTAATCAGGGGTTCAATGTCTTACCCAAGGACACTTCGACATGTAACACGGACAAGCCGGGATTCGAACTGGGATCCCTTAATCCTAAGACGATCGCTCTACCTCCTGAGCTACTGCCGCCTCATTCGCTCATTCACACCTAGGGACAATTTGGATGGGTTAGGGTTCACCCGAAATGCATGTTTTTTTGGAACGTGGGAGGAAACCGGAGTGCCCGGAGGAAACCCACGCAAGCACGGGGAGAACATACAAACTCCGCACAGGAAGTCTGGAGCTGAAATTGAACCCACGACAGGTTCCCATGACATGAACTGTGCCGCACAAGCGCTAACCACTGCGCCGCCGTGCTGCCCCTGTGAAAATGTAAACTGCAAAATTTAAAATGCAGATAAGTCATCTAGCAAAATTTTCTGTTCAAAGTGTCAATAAAACCTCATAGTGTTGTAATATGATATAATGAAATCGTGAATGTGTTTAATTGCTGTTAAAAATGTCGACAAAAATTGTTCAAACGCCATATTGTTAGAAAATGATATAACGAAATTGTGAAAATGCTTAATTGCTGTTAAAAGTGTCGAGAAAAACTGTTCAAACCTCGCATTGTTTATTTGCTGTTAAAAGTGTCAATACAATTGTTCAAACCAAAAAAAGAAAAAATCCTGTCTTACAATGAAAGGCATTTCCCTCGAGCCACAAAAGTGATAAAACAGGAATACGAAAAATGCATCTCATGCTTCACGCCTGCCTTCAAATGCTACAGATCCCTTTGAATTGCTGAATCTTGTGTTCTTTCTCATGTGTGGAGTTGAAATGTCTGTGGTCTTGCTAAGAAGGCTGAATCCTTGTTGGCTTTGCCAACCTGGGTGTGTGCATGAAGACGGCACGCGAGCTATAGAAACATTTTCTTCCCGGGATCGGCATTATTGAAACAACGCAGGGATTCCGAAGTCTGAAAGGATGATAAAATTGTAGCTCTGTGAAGATAAATGCAGAGGAAAAAGAGTGAGTGATTTGGTAAAGGAGTATAAGTGTTCCTGTGTGTTTTTGGCAGGGTATCAAGGGAGCTCCAGTCTTTTGTTGGCTGACATTCTCAGGTCCCATGGTTACAGGTTAGCCCAGCTCAATCCGGTTTTAAGATTCCGGTACTATGGGAACAGGTTAGCCCGGCTCAAGCCTGATTTAAAATGACCCGATGAACTGGTTTTCCTGTCAAATTGAATCGGGTGAAACTACAACGTACATACCAAGAAATGGGCATGAAAAAAAAACATACTTTACAACTAAAGCACTAGTGGGTTGACAATAAAACCGCTTGTGATAATATTGAATAGAAATCTTTATTGGACTACGTTAGGGCTGCAACAATGCATCGGTAAAATTCATGATCAAAAGCATTGGTAACTTATTTCCTCATCGATTTGTTGTTTCGCGCTATTTATCAGCCACTAAGCACGTTAAATCAACGAAAATAAGAGCATGGCATTTTGTTTTGAAGTTATAGGGTTTTTAGTACCACATTGGTCCGGCAGACCGTTTTTATAAAAGTGTCTTACATTTTTTTGAAATCCTTTTTTTTTAATTGAACATTGCATCATTTCAAGCTAAATTGGCATGAAACAGTCAAACACTATACAGTTAACCATTTTCAAGGGAACAGAAAGTGCAACAGAAATACAAAATTAAAAAAAAATAGTCATAAAATAATATGAAAAATAATAACACGTTTAACTCCACAAAAGGGGCTGGTTCTAGGGGTTTTTAACTCAAGCTCACTTCCGGGTGAGATTACTCCAAATCGTTTTTTTCACAGGAAAAGCTCTGATAAAAACATTGCCCTGTTCTCAAATATCTTTTTTCTACCCAAGCAATGTCTAAGAGTAAAAACATGAATATGAAAATAAATCAATCAATCTCTGATGAATGAATCCCTTAATCATTGCACTTAATCTTTCATGTGAAGGCAGAAGCCTTAAACCATCATCTAGCGGGCAGCAATTGGCACGGGTGGCCTTGAGTTTAAGACCCCTGGCGTAAGTTGTTTTGTATAACTGCTCAATGTCATAATAATTTAGGGTTACTTTGAAAACCACTTTAAATTATAATTCAAAAAATATATATTTCATCAAATAAGTTGATCATTCCTCACGATATCCAGTTTCAAATGTATTATTCTATGTTTCAATCATTAAGTAAGTACAGAGAAAAACCTGGCAAAGATGACATCCTGATTTGTCAATAACTCCTGCTCAATGCTGAATGAATGAATGAAAACTTTATTTTGAACACTAAAATAAAAACAGAACAAAAACAATGACTCAACACCAAAATAATGTTACATAACCTGTTCGAAAAGGGGTAGTAAGAAGCAGATGCTTATTTTCCCTACCACTTCATCTTCCCTATTAATTACATTATGTAGATAGCTCCTCTTGTGTCCAAATACAACACAATCTCAAGGATACACACATTACATAGGTCAGATATCAATTATTATAATAACAATAATCACATAGTTTATACACTAATCATCGTACTACCCATCCTCAACATCATAATGCCACTAGTCACCAAACATCACTTCGTCACCAATGATAATAACAATAGCAATAATATTAATGATAACAGTTATGATTATAACAATAACAACAAAGTTAACCATAGTTGTAAACGCACTATTCCCGATCTCTCGTATCACTCACTCACTCAATGCTGCAAGACTTTCCAGGAACTGGAAGACAAACAGTGAAAGCCACACCTCTGAACACAGACTCGGATAACAAAACTATTGTCAATACCACAATGAGGTCATAAATTACTACTAAGGTTTTATTGCTGACCACAGTGAATGCCACATTCACAAACTTAATTTGACTTTTCTCTTACTGCGACTATACCTTTCAGAATATTTTTCGATAGTTTCATCATTATTTTTGTTACAGATAAATGTCGTTTCATTAAATGACAGTCAAACAAAAGTATTAATCAAAACGCATAAAGTCACAGACCACCTCGCTCTGACAGTGCCCCAGCTGACGTTTGGTGGAGTACGCCCTTGACGGGTTGCAGGACAATTGCTCGGCGAATAGTCATAAGCAGCCATTCCCACTCACACCACAACAACCCTAAAGACCTCTTTTGGCAATGTGAGAGGAAGTACAAGTCAAAGAAACATGAGAAAGACTAGAACATGCAAACTCGACCCATACAGGCTGGAGGAGAATCAAACCTGGAACAACAGAACTGTGAGTCAGTAGCTGTTTTGCTTGGCGTGCTGACTTCACGTATGGTACGTCTGACAACAAATTGTTACTTATTTCTTCACTGTTTAAGTTGCCAAGGCGGGCGCGAGGATCGGTTCTGAAAACAGCACATGAGTGATGGGTTGTTGTGATTTTCCAGGAAATCTGGCATGATAAATGATTAGTGTCTTTACATACATGATTACCGGTAATGCTTATAGATGACTCAGAATGCATATTTTTAGAATTTGCATATTAATATGCAATTGCTCAGTACCCTTTTCTCAGTAAGATGCCTTTTTGGTTTACTAAGTACATTTGGCCCAATTCTTAAAAATAAAAACCTAGTGATAACATAATGAAATGATGAAATGCAATGAAATGATCTGCATTTATATAGCGCTTTTCAAGTCAATGACTTCCCAGAGCGCTTTACAATGTGCTCCACATTTCCCAATAGCGGCCTTGTATTGCAGCCATGTAAGACGCTAACCTGCTTATTGGGGGTATTAAGGGTTCAGTGTCTTACCCAAGGACACTTCGACATGTAACACGGAGGAGTCGGGATTCGAACTGGGATCCCTTGATCCCAAGACGAGCGCTCTACCTCCTGAGCTACTGCTGCCCCAATAATAGTAGTGAAGTAACATATTAATGAAATGCTAAAAGTTATTCCAGGAATGTGTATCAAAATGGTAGCCCATCACACTATCAGTATCAAAGAAGTGGCTCTCAGTTTCAAAAAGACTGCTGACCCCTGGTCTAACGCTAGCAAAGACACAGGTAAGAACTTAAAGCATAGTTCGAAGCCGTGCCGGGCTTCTTTCTAGCTGATTTTATTTTTTCAATTTTGATTATCCATATACAGGATTCATGAAGACTATAGCCAAAAACCGGGTCTGTGGGCATAACACCCTGAACTGTAAAGTGTAATAGAGACTTTTCCCTAAATACACAGGACCGAACCAAGCAATCGCTGCGTTGCTTCACCTATACCAAAATTGGACAGATGCAGAGGACATTAGCATATTCATTATTTAACTTCGAGCTAGATGTACTCATGAAAAGAGCCCTATCTGGCTCGCGAGCCATACGCTCTCAAGCCCTGATCCAGACTAATGGATTTAATTTTGAGCCATTGTTAGATATAAAAAAAAGTTGTTCAATCCATCTTGTGACACCAGTTACTCATCATAGAAACACATTACTTTGAAAGTGTGTGTCACTGCAGGTGGTTGTATTCCAGTAGTTAGGTTGCCGTTTATCATTGAGACCTCTGCCCGTCTACTAATCTTGTCTCACGACTCCTTCCTCTGGGCCCCTCTCACCCTAGTCTAACATCTACTCGTTCTCAGACACATTCATCTGCCGCCCAAGAAAGGCTTCTTACACATTAACTGTCCGTGGCGTTATTGTTCGGCGGCCACATCTCGCAAAACACTCGGCTTTTCACATTCAAGCGGTACTGTACCCTTAGCAGGACATAGCGCTAAGACCTGCAATAGGTCGGGGAACGTCGTCGCCATTTGATCTCTGTGATGTTCGCTCGCTGAAAGCAGATTACGGCAGTTGTGGTTTTACTCCGGGAGATGCATGAAAAAGCATTGGGATGTTTTTCTACAAAGCCCTTAAATACCGAGATGAAGACGAAGAGGACAGTCAGGTACGCCATCCAGTGATCTAGGCTGTTTTTTTTTCAAGACTTAAAGACTTTCATATTCGGTTTGACAGTTTCACTTTGAGCTATCTAAACTGTAAACCTAATGCTTTAATCTTTTAGGGTTTTCCATGATATCATCATGATAAATGTTTTACGATGTCCTTAAAACAAACTCCTATTCAACCTTCATCCTACTCAAACTTAATGCCAACTGTTTTCAAAAGTGTTTGGAATCATTGTCCCACTTAAAGGTGGGGTGCGTCATTTGAAATCAAGTCAAGTCATGATTGCCCCACAAAATAACCCCAAAATCCTTTTCGACACTGTGGCATCACTAACCAGGCAACAGATTATTCCAGATCGTTCTACCCATTCACTTTATGATCTTCTTAAGTGTCCTTATGTTAGTTATTGGTCCATCTAAATGCCGTGACCCTCGTGTAGGTTTTAGATCAGGGGATGGTGTAATAATAGTCTGTGGTTTGCAATAATCTGTGCAGCCCTTTGAGACTCTTTGTGATTAAGGGCTATACACATAAACATGACTTGACTCTATTGAGCACATATTAACAATGCCCAACCGAGTTCAAAGAGCCCTTATATTTTTTCTCTACCGTCTTACTTTCAGCAAAACTGTTCGGATCGCCGAATGGAGATATGGGTTGGAGAGTGACTTTATGCTAATCACTTCAGTTTTTTGTTGAAAATTGATTCAAAACAATGTGCAACTTGTAAAGAAATGGTTTCATGTATGAGGATTGATAAAGTGTATTGTAAAATCACACTCATAGAATCCTGAAACACCCCTTTCACTTCCTGTTTTGACTTTTTGGGTTGAACTTCTTGTTGGTCTTTTGGAAATAGTTGAAGTTCTTTCTGGATTTTTCTGTGAAGGATTAGGCATATTAATCCTTCTTGAGAACCTGTCGAGCAAAGTAATTGATTTCAACATTCATGAAATGTAAATCCTCGTTTTTGGAACAGAAAACCAAGTAACATGCATACTGTGGTCCTAAAGTTTTCGAATCTATAGTAAATTACTGAACCTGTCAGCTTCATAGCATGCAAAGCTTTGATTTACATCTTGTTGGCATGCTTACTCCTAATATACCTCTTCCTCTCTCTTGCCAGTCCCAGAAACCCTGGATAGAAAGCACTTTCACCAAGAGGGAATGTGTGTACATACTTCCAGTGTCAAAGGACCCCCACAGGTATGTGTTTGCTCTCCAGTTGTGAGCTTGGCGGTGGTAGCCGTGGAAACCTTGTAATTGTATGTTGCATGTTAGAAAAGACCCAAACTTCAACAAACAACCACACTGTTTTGGTTAAACATGTGTCTATGGCCAGCATTGCTTTTTAAACCCAGGCTGTAATTATAACGTAATGATGTTTGTCATTGTCTACTAGAGGCTTCTGGATACTTGTTTTTGTGGCATGTTGAAACTCCGACCAGGATATATAGATGTCGACCGATTATCAGCACCAAAATTTGGGGATTTGAGGTTTATCTAGATCGGCATTTTTATTTATTCGAAGGGCCAACTATTTAGGCTCAGATACAGCCAAGCCTCTCTTCCCCCCTTCTGTCTCGAACGCTACCCACGCTTTCTTATTGGATAAGCAACCTGGGGAGGAGCTACTGAAGCGGGAAGAATAACATTAGAGCGGAGTAAACAATGGCAGCTCTGCTAACTCCTGACTCCCGACATGCCTGTGAATCAAAAACGTTGCTAGTATTGAGATTTTTAGTACTGTAAATTCCGGACTAGAGAGCGCACCTGATTATAAGCCGCACCCACCACATTTTAAGAGGAAAACCGATTTTGTACATACACAAGCCGCACCAGTATACAAGCCGCATGCACCCACATTTAAACATGTAACACAAACACTAAATTAACCCAAACCCGACTTCAAGTCCCGCAATTGAAACTAAATGTCCTTCATTAAGGTCCACAGTCCAAAAATCACAGCCGGCAAAATGAACGGAAAATGATACCGGTACTTAAGGTTTGATGCAGACCTGCAGAGTCCGGGTCCTGTTGAAAGTAATCCAAGAAAAAAAGTGTATATTTCCAAAGGTAAGGGTGGGAAAAATATATCAGATGAACATATTTACTCGCGCAACTCCTTTTTCTTTAACCAACTTTTTACCCCCTCTTCTTTCCTTGTCTGTCCCTCACCTTTAGCGTTCCCCACTTAAACTCGGCACCCCGCGTTTGTTCCGCCCCTCATTTTTCGTTCACCCGCAAAACATATCAGAATAAGTGTCTAAAATAAATACAAATAAATACATTACAAAAATATACAGTTGCAAATACATATTATACATGGGTTACACATATTTACAAAGAAAGACGGTACACCGAGAGAGTTTTCAAAGCTTTAATAATAATAATAACAGAGCTTTGACAGTTAATGGTAGCAACACTCGAGCGCTGCTGGCGGCCGTTAGAAAAATGACATAAATTGGCCGCATCACTGAATAAGCCGCAGGGTTAAAAGTTAGGGGGGAAAAGTAGCGGCTTATAGTCCGGAATTTACGGTATATTGAGTTTGTGCGATGAAGAGAAAGCGTAAAAAGTGTAGTTTTTGGGAAGCATGTTCAGGAAAAGACTCAAATATGAGCTCTTGTCTTCACATGAGTTCATCAATAAAGTTTGTTTGTTTGTGATAGAGAGAGCATTAAAACGCATGATAAAGTGGAAGACTGAGTGTTTAGCTGTTACAGTAACTAGTTCATCAATCTGGCTCTAAAACATTTGGCGAGCTCCGTTAAAATGTGGATGCACTTTTTGTTTTAAGTTAATTTAAGTTGGTTGTATTTATGTATTTATTTATTGTAAAAAAAAATCAATGAGCTTTTAAGAGTTTTAGGTACCTTTTTATGCGAGTTGCTGCTAAACCTAATTTTATTTCTTGCTCTGTTAGCTCTTGGTTTAAGTGAAAGATTAGTTGTGTTAGTTGTGTTGAAATTCAAATGTATTTGCTGTAAAAGGTTTCAGAGAGCTATCAAAGTTTTATTTGAATTTTTCAACGAATATTCTTTGTTGGTTTCTGCATTATTTAACATTTTTTACGCTTACCGTATTTTCCACACTTTAAGGCGCACCTAAAAGTCTTAATTTTTTTCAAAAACTGACCATGCGCCTTATAACACAGTGCGCCTTCTATATGGCTCAATATTAAATTCGCAAGGTCTCGCAACTTACTCAACAGCCGCCGACTCGATTTTCCCCCGAACGTGGAGTAGTCCGCGGTGTATGCTGGGATTTATATACCGGCGTTTCATTGGCTAACCAATGTGTCAATCATCATTTGAATCGATCACTATTGGCTGAAGTTATTCGGAGCCTCGGATTGGCTACATGGCCAAAACAAACCCTGCAATTGGTCGAAAAAGATGTGTCAATCATCAGCTAAATCGATCGCTATTGGTTGAAGTTATTCAGAGCTTCCAATAGGCTAGATGGCCAAAACAAACCCTGCAATTGGCCGAGTTTAGCAATGGCGTAGCAAGCTTAGCAAGCTTGCAAAAGTACACCATAAAGAAACATGTTTTATTAGTCTGTATTTGCAAATAATTTACTCTCCTGGATTTACTTCACTAACGGTTGTAAGAAGACCATGATTGCGTATCATTATTGAACGTGAGAACTTATGTGAGCTATGCGGCTTTATATTTTCCCGGTATCTTGTTTTAGAACGATCTCGATGTTGCTGTGATGAGTTGAGTGAATTAAACTCAATTCCAAGTGTTTATTGTCATATGCACAGTAAAGTTGCGAGCGAAAAAGAAAATAGAAACTAAGGAATGGTTGGCATTTCTTGAATCCCAAGACTTTAACCTTCCGAATGATATTTGAAATGACGCATTTGAGTTACATCGTACGGACACAGCATCCGCACGTGTCTACGACACGTATTTGCTTCTTTGCAAGCTTTGGGAATTTTAAGGGGGTAATCAGTTGGACTGAATCATCTGACTGTTTTGTCCACGTTCCCATTGTAGCGCCTTATAATCTGGTGCGCCTTATCTATGGAAGATATAGGACCAAAAACTATTTTTTGGGGGTGCGCCCTATAACCCGGTGCGCCCTATAGTGCGGAAAATACGGTATTAAGTTTTTACAACAAATGAATATCGGCTCCAGATATTGGTTCTCAGCCTCTTCCTAATAATCTAATAATCTGTATCGGTATCAGCCTTGAAAAACCCATATCTGTCGATCGTTAACGAAGTTTGTCTTAATAATTATTTTTCGGTTTAAATGGAGGGCCAAAAGATTAACACACTTGTTCTTGTTTTTTTTTTTTTTTTTTAATTGCTTGTTTTTAAACATTTCTGTATGTTATGAGGCAATGTAGTACGGAAGATTATGGTACAGTAAATACTGTTATTCTTTAAAGAATAGAAGTTACACTGTTTGCTTTGAGTGATAAATCATCGGTTTAGTTAGTCTTTGCAACTTTGCTTTCTTCCGGCACAGTTATTCTTTTGCTATGTGTTTTCTTTTCAAACAATTATTACTTTTTTTCACAGAGCCCCTCTCACGTTTTAGCATTCTTACTGTAGTTAAGATATTTGACTTTGAATCATGGGCTTTATTCAAAGATGGGGAAAAAAACTACCATGTATCTTTGTGTGCGTAACGTACTTCGTTTTTACCTTAAAAACACGTCATTTAATGGTAGTATATGACTGTATTTGCGCAGTAATTTATCATTTGAAAAATATAGCTGATCATAAAAACATGTCCACTGTGAGAGAGATAAACTAAAAAGAAAAATCTAGAAAACACAAAGCATGATTTTTTTTAACAATGTATTTGTGTGATACAGCTGCAAATAAGTATTCAAACACCTGTGTATCATGTAGAATTCCTTGAAAGACCTGTTAGTCTGGCCATTAGAAGTCCACCTGCACTCCATGTAGAATCCTGAATCAGATTCACCTGTTTAAGGTCATTAGCTGCATAAAGACGCCTGTCCACCCCATATAATCAGTAAGACTTTAACTTGTAACATGGCGAAGCTGTCCAAAGACACCAGAGACGAAATTGTACACCTCCACTAGGCTGGAAAGGGCTATAGAGCAATTGCCAAGCAGCTTGGTGAAAAAAGGTCGACTGTTGGAGCAATCATTAGAAAATGGAAGAACCTAATTATGACTGTCAATCTCAATCGGAGTGGAGCCCCATGCAAGATATTACCTCGTGGGCTCTCAATTATTCTAATAAAGGAGGGGAATCGGCCCGAAACTACACAACAGGAGTAGGTCAATGACCTCAAAAGAGCAGGGACCACCGTTTCCAAGGTTACTGTAGGTAACACACTAAGACGTCATGGTTTGAAATCATGCATGGCACGAAAGGTTCCCCTGCTTAAACCAGCACATGTCAAGGCCCGTCTGAAGTTTGCATATGACCATTTGGATGATACAGAGGAGTCATGAGAGAATGTTTTGTGGTCAGATGAGACCAAAATAGAATTTAAATCCACTAAGCGTGTTTGGAGATTTTTTGACATTACAGTCTACACACTTTAATGCCATTGAATGATATATTTAGGTTTCTAAATATCCAGTTTATCTTGGTAGCATTCGTTTTTGTGCATTGTTTGAGTTTAACCTTATTAATGCTTGATGTTGTATGTCTAAATTCCTTCTAGATGCCTTCCAGGATGCCAGATTTGCCAACAGCTAGTCCGGTGAGTACAGCCTCAGCCTTGAATACATTCTTTGGTCAGGAAGGATTAGCCTAAAGAGAATCTTTTGCTACTCTGAAGAAGCCTGTAGGCAAAGTGCATAATTCCAACAAGCAGAAACCCGCCTCAGGAAACAATTAACTTCCAGGCTTTGTATTACTGCATTCTTCGCTAAGATAATCAACTGAGAAGAGAACCTCATTTTGCCCATAAATTATGATTGTTACTTCTTTTTAAGCCCATTAACAGATAATACACTAGTCTATTGAACCAATTGTAATTCATGAAGGTAGTGCTTACAGGTTGGATTTATTTGTATAACTGGAAGTAGAATATGACAATGTAAGAACAAATTCAGAGGAGAATATCAGTGAAAACCACATAAAAAAATCTATTTTCTACTTTTGTTATTTCCCCCACACTCTGCATAGTTTTAGTCTATTTTAATGCCTCTTCTTAAAGGGTATACAAGTTTTTATATCAGAAATAAATCGGTTCATACCTATCTCTAAGAAGACACTGCTTTCATTTTTCTTCTATTTGTTTTAATTCTTGCAAATTGCATTAAAAGGAAGGCTGCAACTTAACTATTTTGGGAAGCACGGCGGCGCAGTGGTTAGCGCGTGTGCGGCACAGTTTTGAGGTCATGAGATCAAACCTTCCTGTGTGGAGTTTGCTTGTTCTCCCCGTGCTTGCGTGGGTTTCCCTCCGGGCACTCCGGTTTCCTCCCACATTCCAAAAACATAACCCCCGCGACCCTACTGAGGATAAGCGGTGCAGATAATGCATGCGGAAGGATGGATACATATATAATGTATAATAGTTCACTTGTCAAAGACTATTAAAAAGATACGTCGGGTTATTGTTAGTTTTCTTGAATTTAGCATGGAGTCGATTCACTTTTATGGCAAATAATAATAAACAAAGAAAAATGGGTACCATGAAAAATACATCTTTCATTTTTAAAATACTGCGGATTCGTACAAAAATTAAATAAAAATTCCCTCTTTAAAACCAATAAGGCATAGTGGTTGGTCAGTAGAGACATACAGTAAATACCCTAAAATACGGACTAAAGGGCACAGCTGATAAGCTGCACCCAGTACATTTTCAAAGGAAAAAACATTTTGTACATACAGTACATAAGCCGCACCTGACTATAAGCTGCATTGCCCACATTGAAACATGAGATATTTACAAAGAAAGTAGGTACACCAAAGGAGTTTTAATAAAATGCGGTACCTTAACACCGGACTTTTGATAAACCGTCTTCTACTTCTTTGAATATCCCTTTGCAAATAAACAGACTCTAAAGATTATTCCCAATATGGTAGTTAGCCTTCCCCTTTCGATGGACACCTTTCTCATGGTAAGGGTCTGTTCATGCTAGTTTTATTCATGCATCTTATCAGACACATATATTCCACCTGTCACTCTAACCTTTATTGCTCAGGCTTTCCTGGCGGCCGTTAGAAAAAAGTGCATAAATTAGCCACATCATTGCATATGCCGCAGGGTTGAAAGCTTGGGAAAAAAGTCAGTTATAGTCTGAGTTTTACGGCACATATATTTTAGGAACAGGCAAATAAATAACATTGCATTAAAATCAATTAAACATTTTGTATTCCTTTAAACCAATGACGGTGTTAATAGCAGCAGTAGAACAGTAAATAAAACAAGTATAATGTGTAGTTTGTGAAGTTGGTTCAGTGGTCAACCGCTAAGTGTGACAAAATAACTCAACAGTTTTGACATTACGTTTCAAATATTTTTGTCAGGCACAGTCGGTCATGCTAAAGTTGCTCAAGTCGGTTACAATGTAAATGTAAATGGTCTGCATTTATACAGCGCTTTTCAAGTCAATGAGACCTCGCAAAGCGCTTTACAATGTGCTTCACACTTTTCCCTTTTACACACTAACCGATAGCAGTGTCAGCCAAGGCAACTACCTGCTATCGGGGGCATTAGGGATTCAGTGTCTTGCCCAGGGACAGTTCGACATATAACTCTGAGGAGCCGGGAATCGAACCTGTGACCTCTTGATCCCAAGACGAGCGCTTTACCTCCTGAGCCAATGCCACCCCCAAAACGGTCGACCGGGGGTTGGGAACCTATGGATCATGAGCCAGATATACCTCTTTTAATACGTACATCTGGCTTCTCTCTGTGTCGCTCCAATTTTCATGCGTACGAAACTGATTTTGGTACACGCGATGCCGAAGCTATACTGCTCAAGCTCTCTTCTATACATATAAAAAATGTACAATCAAAACCGTATCGGATTGAACGTTACTTGAATCTTACTGAGGCGAGTCAGACTCCACTTTGTTGAACTGTTGGACATGCTCTAGAAATGTTTGCGCATCACAGAGGCATACCTGTCAACCTCCATGGCTCCATGACCGTACAAACTATCGTGTTTTCCCGTACAAAATACAAAATAATCTCATCAGCTGCACCGCTTATCCTCAGTAGGGTCGCGGGGGCGCTGGAGCCAAACCCAGCAATCATCGGGCAGTGGGCAGGGGACACCCCGAACTGGTTGCCAGCCAAACGCAGGGCATACAGGGACAGACAACACGCTCGCTCATTCACACCTAGGGACAATTTGGACCGGCCAATCCACCTGAAATGCAAGTCTTTGGAATGTGGGAGGAAACCGGAGTGCCCGGAGGAAACCCATGCAAGCACGGGGAGAACATACAAACTCCGCACAGTAAGTCCGGTAGCTGAAATTGGACCTACACAGGAGGTTCCCAAGACCTTAGAACTGTGCCGCACACGCGCTAAGCACTGCGCTGCCGTGCTGCCATACAAAATAATAGTACACCATATTTTTATTTTTCCGGAATGATGCATGATGGGAAATCCCCAGGCGGCAGACGCATACGCACAGTAGCATAAAACCGCTCGCTTCGTTTACAACGAAAAAAATGATGCAGAGATAGAGGCTACCGCGGCGAACTGGTTTGCCTTGATTGATTTGCCGTTTCGTGATAGTCGCTGAATACCGTCTGGTACCCATCATTGACAAATTTGCGTTTTTCCGTACAGATTTCCTTGTACGTCGTACTCGTCTTAAAATGCATAAATAAACGTACTTTGTACGGCAAAACCGTACAGGTTGACGGGTATGCAGATATAACGCCATGATACGCAAAGTCTGTTTGGCAAACTTTGCAAGTCGTCTTTTATTCGGGGTAGTTGATGTTGACCATATTGCGGATGCGCGACTCGGCAGAGATTATATCCATGTAGAGATGCCTCTCTCTGTCAGATATACATGTCTGGCCACAAACAGTCGACAATGAAGTTCCTTGCCGTCTATTTCTTCTGTCGATTTCTGTCAACAAAATCGATTGATTGTTGCAGCCCTAGTATAAAGTATGTTGACATTTTCTTTGTGTTGCTTTTGTTACTTTCCCACAATCAATATTTGGACCGTTTGTAACAACGTGCGCGTGCGTCGCAGGTGCTGCTGCGGCCGTCTGGTGCGGCAGCACGTCGGCTTCACGGCCAGCTTGGCCAACAAGTACTCGGACGTGAGGACGGCTGAGACTTCAGGCGGGCCCGCACCGGAGCTGGAGGAGTGGTCGGTGGAAAAACACACAGAGGCCAGCCCCACTGACGCCTATGGTGTCGTTAACTTCCAGGGAGGCTCGCACTCCTATAGAGCCAAGGTGGGAAGGATTACTGCTTGCCTCGTATTGCTCATTCTGCAAATATGTGCCGTACGTGGCATGGATTGTGGGAAGGGAAAAATCACAGAAACCTGGTTGTTTGTTTTGTGAACGTCACCCTTTTAAAATATTTTCTTTTTAAGAAGTCTGCCTCTATTGCAAAAACACAATATCACAATTCAATAAAATGGCTAAATATCTATCTATCTATCTATCTATCTATCTATCTATCTATCTATCTATCTATCTATCTATCTATCTATCTATCTATCTATCTATCTATCTATCTATCTACCTTGGTCATATCCCTCAAGAGGGGTGACCGACAGCATGACACACACATACAATAACAAAGAAAATACAAGGGAAATAAATAGCAAAAAAAAAAACACACAAAATTTTTTGGACCATGGCCAACCCAAATGCCCAAACATCCAAACAAGTTAGGCACCTCGGCACCCAAGTTGGTCATGCTTTCGTCCCTCCAGATGAAACGGGACACCAGAGAGCGGCCATGTCACTCGGGTCAGGGTCACAACACACTCTTCTGTTCAACAGCAGGGCCAAACAGCTTTCACTGGTTTACCCCTGCCACATCATACGGGTGCCCAGCCCATCCTTAAGAACGCGTCCACAATCCTAAATATAGAAAAGGTCAACAAATTTGGTTGGTTGGATCCCCTAACTACTAGGGTCATGGGGGTATAATTTCCTGTGGTGTGTTTTGGGCAAGTACAGCCTGATGGCGCCAACCCCTCTCCAGGCTAATCTATGTTTCCACCTGGTCCCGAAGTACATACTACTATATACATAATGTGACAATAGATTAACTTTGCCTTGCTGTCAAAGTAAATGGAGTGAGACCAAGAGGAAGACCGCGATTGACGTGGATGGATGGTGTTATGAGTGCACTCCAGGAAAGAGGTCTAATTAAAGAGGAAGCTAGAGCTCTTTTTAGTGATAGGAATGAGTGGAGAGGTGTTGTAAAAGGATATGGGATGTTTAGACGTGTTCCAAGGGATGGCAGGGAACCTGCACGATACGGCAGGGGAAAACCAGTGAGACTATGTTTAAAACAATATTTAGTTCTTAATGTGGCTTTGAAGTAAACTAAAACCAAGCGTTTTTTTGTCTGCAATTGGAAGAGAAAATTTAATTTTTCTTAACCAACTACTAGGTGGTTAAAATGTAAGCATTTTTTGTAGGAGTATAAGCAACTCCCTGACCTTGGTTTCCTCTTATTATTTTTCAAGGTAACATTGTTCATTCATCTTAAACAAAGATATTTGAAATTAATTATATTACGTTTATATTGTCTTTTATTGGCATAATTGGTATTGAAGTCATGCAAAAGTAATCAATAGTCATTAAGTTACATTATTGCAATATTGTGATTTTAGGAATAGGCTATGAATTACATTTTTCAACGGGTAATAAGCAATTGTATTGCATAACTTTTTTTAAGTGACCCTCCCAATCCTGGCCATTATACAGCCTTAAACTCTCATTGAACTAGTTTTTTACAGAATTCTAATCAACAGACACACCATCTGCCTTGTACTCATTGTGAAAAAATATTTACTTTAGACATTAAATAGCACAATTCCAGAGAAAGACAAAACATAAACTACAGAACATGACCTTTCGAGAACGATTACATATCCTGGGAAGTGTGCTAGCGAAACGTCAATGTAAACAACACATACCCATCCATCATGGTCGCCGCCATTCGGGTTCCCCGGATGTGGATCACGTGATTAGGAACCATCTAACCCGATACTTTCTAAGAATTTTAACATTTTGCTTGTTTGTTACCTTTCTTTTAGTATGTGCGTTTGTCCTACGACACTCGTCCAGAGAGCATCCTGCGGCTGATGCTGAAGGAATGGCACATGGAGCTGCCCAAAATTCTTATCTCTGTCCACGGGGGCGTCCAAAATTTTGAGCTCCACCCTCGCATCAAGCAAGTGGTCGGCAAGGGCCTCATCAAGGCCGCCGTCACCACTGGTGCCTGGATCCTCACTGGGGGCGTCAACACAGGTCAGGGTCTTGAAAAGAGTGATGTTTTCAGATTTGTTATTGTTGTTTTATAGTCAAGTCACATTTATTTGTATAGCCCTTAATCACAAAAATGTCTCAAAGGACTGCACAGGATTACAATTACACCATCGCCTGATCTCAAGCCAACATGCGGGCAAGGAAAAACTCAAAACCTCAGAAACTTTGAGAAGGGGCCTCACAAGTGGTAATCCCTTCCAGGATGACCAGGGTGGAATCGATTTAGCATTGAGTTACAGTACACAAACATAGTAAACATCAATAAAAGATAAAAACGCATATACATAATACATGCAAGGCTGGTAGAAAATAGCTTCCTTATGATTAATTGTGATCATATACAATACAGAATTTGTCTCAACAAAAGTAAAAAGGAGGCTTATATAGGTGTCAGCTGACCTGACCGGACCAGATCGGAGGCAGGAAGGATGAACTCAATCGCGTAACGACCAGTTACTTTTATTTAGCAAAATAAAAGTTGTTCAACACTCTGGGACAAAACAAAACAAAAACAGGCTTACAGGCAAACAGGAACTCAGACTAGGAATACTCACAAAACAGGCTTTTACTCAGAACGGGCAAACACAGGTTCCTCAAGTCAAACAGAACAGATTAATGCAGAACAGAAAACGCAATGAACCAGCAACCGGTAATCCCCAAAACCCGCCTTTAAGAAGCACACACGCAAATTAGACGATCTGCTACAGCCGGTGCCCAGGGGGTGGGGCCAGCCGGTCGCCACGGCGACCATGCTGGACATGACAATAGGGCTTTTAATTTTTTTGCAAACTTTTTCTTTTTGGGTTCAATATGGCTCATTTTACATTTTGGATTGCCCAACCGCTGTGCTATACAAATGTGACTTGACTAATAGACACATTTTCAAATAGACATTATAGATTTTTTTCTTCTAACAAACTACGTACACTTGTAAACAAACAATTACTCCCCTCATCTTGTATACAGATGCATTCATTTTTTTTTTATATTTATCAAAGTATAAAATATTTCCATGTAAATACGTCACATATTAAAGGTCTGAAAATCTTAGCTGCTCGACATGGTGGTTGTCCAGGGATTTTTTCACAATTTAGTGATCCGTCACTTTATAATTTTAAACAGGTTCCGCAGGGTTCAGTACTTGGCCCCCTTCTTTTCAGCATTGACATGCTTCCATTAGGTGATATTTTTTGCAAGTATAATATCAGTTTCCATTGCTACGCAGATAACGCTCAACTATATCTTCCGATGGAGAAATCTGCCACAATAAACTGTGGAAATTTGGAGGCCTGCCTCTCTGAGATAAAAGAGCTGATGTCACTCAACTTCTTGCGCCTTAATTCTTTAAAAGACCAAAATGCTAGTTATTGGTCCATCTAAATGCCGTGACTTGTTCTCAAAAACTCTGAACATTGACAAATGTAATATCACCCAGAGTGACTCTTTAGGTGTCATATTTGAACACACGTTAAGAATATTAACTGGAACAGCTTTTTTCATCTTCGCAGCATTTCTAAAATTCGCCCAATGCTGTCTCAGTCGGTTGACTTGACTTGACCTTGTTTTGATCTTTTTTGTCAAAGGTGTAGCAAAGCATGTCGGTGATGCCCTCAAAGAGCACTGTTCTCATTCATCAAAGAAGATTTGCACTATTGGTATTGCTTCCTGGGGTGTCATCGAAAACAGGACCGACCTCATTGGGAGAGACGTAAGACATCATGTCACAGTGAATCTAAAAAAAACGCGACTGATTTTGCGTTTTCGGCGCAGATTATTGCTCCGTACCAGACGTTACTAAACCCCCTCAGCAAACTCAACGTTCTCAACAACCTCCACTCACATTTCCTCCTTGTTGACGATGGCACAGTGGGGAAGTACGGTGCAGAGGTCAAGCTGCGGAGGGACCTGGAGAAGCACATCAACCTCCAAAGGATACACGCACGTAAGAGAAACAAAGAAGAGGAGGTCTGGAGAGGAATCTAGATAGATAGATACTTTATTCATCCCCGTAGGGTAATTCACACTTCCAGCAGTATCCTTGTGTTGAAAAATAATAAAATAAAATATATAGAATACAAAAATACCCAATATAACGTGTTGATATAGAGTATTTAAATAGTGCTACGGAAAATACACACTGTAATAAAAAAAGGGTAATATGCAAATGTGGGGGTGGAGTTTAATGTGGGCTTTTACTCCCCGGGGTGGAGTTAAAGAGCCTCATGGCATGAGGAAGAAATTATCTCCTCAGTCTGTCCGTGGAACAGGACTGTGACAGCAGTCTGTCGCTGAAGCTGCTCTTCTGTTTGGAGATGATACTGTGAAGTGGATAAGATGAATTGTCCATGATTGACCGCAGCTTGTTCAGTGCCTGTCTCTCAGCTACAGTTGTCAGGGTTTCCAGCTCTGTGCCCACAACAGAGCTCGCTTTCTTCACCAGTTTATTAAGACGAGAGGCATCCTTCTTCTTAGCGCTGCCTCCCCAACACCAGCCGCATAGAAGAGGGCGCTTGCCACAACAGTCTAAAACAAATCCATTGTTTCAGCAGTGTCTGAAATTACCTCAGCCCGGACGCCTGGGGCGTGCATCTTTTACGTCGGGTGTACAACTAACAAAACATCTCTTTTTATTTTATTTTTTATTTTTTTTCAAATCCAAAGTTTGCTTTATTCTGTTTTCGAAATCTTCGTTCGGTTTGGAAATTTCGGAATTCCGGTCCGTTAGGCAATTTGCATACTCTGCAGCCAATCAGAAGCCTGCCTCAAATAACTGTGCTCTCCCGAGCGTTATAAGGTCGTGCATTTGCATATCATTTTCCAAAGTAGACGCACAGAGAACACAAAAAAATTGAGAAGTGGTTAGGAATCAAGCCAAAACCTCAGCCCCAGAAGAAAGATTCAAAAGAAGCTAAGAAAATTGATGACGCTACAAAACGTAAACGTACATGAAAAGCGTCGTGGAAAGGTAACATTGTTCAATAAACTTAATTTGAAAGTGTTGTTCTGTTATATATTCTGATTATCAATCCTTAATACTGCGCAATAATGGCTTTTTTTGCGATGAGTCGTCTTGTTGTGTTTCAAGTTGAGAAAAATGGGGCAGGCAACTTTATGGCTGATTTTCAGACACTGGTTTCAGGCATAAAAGAAAAACATTGTCACCATGCTATTGTAGATCAGCTGACCACGTATGTAACACTGGATCATGTCAAGCTGCTCTTTCGCCGTCTTCTTTATCTTCACAGGAATTGGTCAGGGTGTTCCTGTGGTGGCACTCATATTCGAAGGCGGCCCCAACGTGATTTTGACCGTGCTCGATTACCTTCAAGAGAGCCCTCCCGTCCCAGTGGTGGTATGTGAGGGTACGGGCCGAGCCGCTGACATACTCGCCTACGTCCACAAGCAAACTGAGGAAGGCGGGTAAGACATTTGCAGATGTTTTGAAAGTGGTTGTGTCCTCTCCTTGCAAATAATTTGATTTGTTTCCCTTTGGCAATTTTGGTTCTCTACATTTTAACACATGACACTTGGATAGATAGATAGATAGATAGATAGATACTTTATTTATCCCCGTAGGGAAATTCACACTTCCAGCAGTATCCTTGTGGTGAAAAATAAAATAATAAAATAAAAGATATAGAATACAAAAATACCCAATATAACGTTTTGCTATAGAGTATTTAAATAGTGCTACGGAAAATACACACACTCATAAAAATAGGGTAATATGCAAATGTGGGGTGGGGTTTAATGTGGGCTTTTACTCCCCCGGGTGGAGTTAAAGAGCCTCATGGCATGAGGAAAAAATGATCTCCTCAATCTTACACATGAGAGAATTTGATTAAGTCTGGTTTTAGGAGGCAAATCCAAAATAATGCATTCATTTATAGTTTGTGTACCTCACATAAAAGTAACTTAGGATCAATCAACTTATTCATGCCAGTAACTCTTTACTCCATGCAGCTGAACAGTGGAAGTCAGTAAAATCTCCAAGCAAATTGACCATTTATATTTTAGTAAATGTATATCCATGTATTTTATAGAGTGCTCCTGAGATCAAATGACTTAATTTGCCTGTCAATTGTTTTCCTTTCCTGAAGCGGCCTACCAGACGGCGTGGAGGCAGACATCATCGCCACCATCAAGAAAACATTCAATTTCAGTCAAAGCGATGCCATCCACCTTTTTCAGACTGTGATGGAGTGTATGAAGAGGAAAGAATTGGTAAAGTGATGCGATAGATTACCCGCTTAAAAATGACTATACATTTTCTAACCTTGTTTTCTCATGGCCTACTTAGACATTTATCATTGTGATTGTTATTGGTAGTGTAAAAAAAAATACTCTAGGTCAGTGGTTGAGAACCAATGGCTCACGCGCCGTATTTGGTTCTTTTCATGAGTACATAACGGCTCTGAGATCAAGTTTGACCATTACATATTTCTCTGCGGCGTTCCAAAGTCATATGGTTAAACCACAGTTTTGGTACATGTGAAGCCGAAGCAACACTAGGACCAGGGTTGGGTAGGGTTACTTTAACTGGATTACTTTCAATTACTTTTGGATTACTCCAATACCAAATATGCTGATAAAAGACAAAATAAACTAAATATGAATAAAATGACTAAATTTTGTGCAGGCTTGGGGAGTAACAATACATGGAACGGCAAAAATGATGTCGGCAAGCGGTTTGGATTTATTTTCATTTTGTCTGTCGCATTTTATGTTAGTTTTGCCAGAGATCAAAGCCAGGAGAGAAAGCTTACCACGTGTTGTGAGTCATAATTTTATTCATATTTAGTTTCTTTTGTCTTTTATCAGCGCATTTGGTATTGGAGTAATCCAAAAGTAATCCAGTTAAAGTAACCCTACCCAACCCTGACTAGGACACATGTGTAACTACAGACGTTCCCCGACTTTTAGATTATTTTTTTTTAATATATTTTCAATTACATGTATTTCCTGTCCGATATATTAAATAAAATGTTATAATACAAATCTCAATAATCCGTACAAACGCAACATTTTGAATGTCTTCAATACAGATAACGGTGTTTCACATCAGCTCTGAGGAGAGCCAAGACATTGATGTTGCCATTCTTAAGGCCTTACTCCAAGGTAGGAGATATTCCTGTTTCTTTTTAATATTAAAGGCACATTTCTGTGCCCAAGCCATGTTTATTCAGTGTCCAACTGAGGTCAAAGCTATAAGATTTCAAGGCTGTGCTTGTTATCGCTCTGTTTATGCTCTGTTATTGATATGCTTTCGAAGCACGTTGGCCCAGTTTGCCTGCGAGATCATGTTCCCTGCATTCACAGGCTGTGCTTGGCTATTACAGATGCCATCTTTTGAAACTCCATTAAGACTTAAGAGTCTTTTCACTAACACGAAAAAGCTCAAAATGTAGTTTACTTGATGCTACTGAAATAACATATGACTAGAGAATCATTTCTTACCCTCACTATTTGGACAAAGGAGAAGAATGCCTTTGGTGATCAAAGGTGAAAGATAGGATTGATCCACGCAAACAAATATTTGTCCACCCAAGGTTTGTCCTTGCTGTAAAAGAATAACCCATCCTCGTAAGCGCCATTTGCTTCTAACAGCTGCATGCCACATCTCCCCTAATCCTTCAGACTTAGTTTAATTGTCCCCACTCTTTTCATCCCATGTCGGATTGAAGATATCAGTGGTCCCCGATCCATAGCCTGGGTTCACATGAGTGCTTGAAAACCTTGATAATGTTGTATTTGCAAGATTTGAAAATGGCTGAAAAGTGATGCTGACACTGCTCTATGGTGACTACGCTTTGCCATTGCATTTCTTCGTCCCTTGTGATTAACCACAGTTGGCATTAGTTTGTATGGAATTGTCTCCCCCTAAGAACAGGCCAGTAATAGTAGAAAAGGCTGTCTAGAGATGCGTCCTCATTGGTGTCCTGACAAGCCATGCGCTTAAGGGATCCATGAACCGAGATCTTCAAATAAAAACAGAGAACACAGAATTGCAGTTGCATGAATAGTCATCATACAATAGTACAACAAAATTCGAGGGCTTCTCCATTCAGTATAAGAAAGCACTTTAGAGAGTAGCTCTCTAACAGCACGCTAGGTTGAGCCAGGTCTCTGTCAAAATACAACCGGCAAAAATATTCTGGTTTCCCACGAGTTGTAGCTCCATGTCATCCATTTCATGGGTAAGGTATCTGGCATTGGTGAGATACAGGCTAGGCAGGGGTGGCTTGTGAGAGTTTTTACAAAGCCATAGCAGTAAACCTGACCTGCGGCCCCACTGTTGCCGTCGGTCTCTTCACGGACCCGATAACAATCCACACACACAGCCCTCTGCGACCTGTCCCCATGATAGCATTTGCTGTTTGTTGTATGCTGTTGAACTCAATGTATGATGAAAATACACAAAGTATTGAAACCGTGATACAGCAAGTATGAATACTTGTGGCATAATAGTATTCCGGGAATACACTGGGGGAGACTCCTATTTGTTTACAATTCAACAAGTACCCACCCAATAGATTCTTCAAGTCTGGTTTCCACTTTTTTCCTCTTGGTATTAAATGATGACGCACAAGCAGTGTTCAGCAGACATGATGTGTAGTGGGAAGTTTGTGGGCGGTTAAATCATCACTGGCGCTGAAACAAGAAATGTTGGGCAAGTGGGAATAACATTGCCATAAAATCCTTTGAAATTGGATTGCTGTACACACATCCCATATAAAGTTGTGGTAAGACGACAAAACACGGGAACAAAGGGAGTAAATCAATGAATCAACGGAGTCTTTAATTCCCCATTGAAATTTAACTCTATATTATGACATTTTGCAAGTTATTTCTGCATCCGACTATATGAAAATAGTTTAGAATAACATGTTCTGTTTCCTGTGGATTTAAGAGGGCGCATAAAGGACTGCTTGTGGAAGAACATCCATGAATCACTCGGATTAACACAAACCTCTCTTGCTTACACTCTATACCTGTTTCACTTGGTGTAATATGCATGTGAAATGAAAGTGTCCCGATACTTGTACCCAGCACAGAGTAATTGACTGGACTGGATTTATTCATGCTAATCCGTTTAGCCAGCTCACGGGGCATATGCAGTTGATAAGGATTGTCAGGGACATCATTCAGGATTACTTTACAAAAACTGGGAATTACTCTCAGACGCTCATCTGAAATTTTTTTTTTTTTTTAACTTTTTATTTCTCACACCAATTTTGACAGAGGTTTGATTCCTCCATCATACATCAACACAAAATATATACACTTGACACACTCATAAATAACAGAAGAAACAACAAAGAAGAAAAAAAATACTATTAATAGAAAGGAAGAATAAATGTTCATACAATACATCCATACAAAAAGAAATATATATATATATATATATATATACATACATATATATATATAAAATAATAAATCAAAATATACACCCAAAAAAAAAAAAAAAAAAAAAAAAAAAAAAAAAAAAAAAAACAACGGACATAATAAATAGGGGGAGGTGTTTAGACATCAAGTAAAATTTGTGTGATAGGCTTCCATCTTTTCTCAAATTGGTCAAGTTTCAGTTGAAGTCTTGCAGTGATTTTTTCCATAATGTACATTTGCTTTAATTTGTCTCTCCATTGTTTTATGTCAGGGTTGTGGTTTCAGCCAGGACACTGTGATCATTTTCTTTGCTACCAGAAGCATTACCCTTAGTATATATTTCTGTTGACCAGATAGTAATTCTTCTGGCAAAATTCCTATTACGTAAGCCTTTGGGTCCAACCGCAACTCCCAGCCCGTGATTAATTTTATTTCTCTCTGGATACTTCTCCAAAAATTTAATATTACAGGGCAATTCCAGAAAATATGCGTAAAGTCACCGACCCCCCCACAGTTACGCCAGCATAGATTTGAGGTATTTTTATATTTTGAAGTGATAGAGGGTGTATAGAAGAATCGCATTTTTACTTTCCATTCAAACTCCCTCCATGTCGGGCTGTTGGTTATTTTGTGTCCCTCTTTCAATGTTTTTTCCCATTCGTTGTCTTTTATCGCTACATTAGTTTCTTGTTCCCATTTTTCCTTAACTGCCATGTCCTCATTACTGAGATCCATTCTCAGGGCTTTATATAGTTTTGATATAACCCCCTTTATTGATTGTCCTTTTGTATACGATATTAATAATTCCTCTACCTTAGTTGGCTCCTTACATATTTTACCCCATTCCTCGTGTTTCTGGAGGTAATGCCTTAGTTGCAAATATTTGTAAAAATCATTTCTGGGTAGGTCAAACTCTTGTTGGAGTTGTTCGAATGATTTCATTGCCTGTGCTTCCAATACTTGGGTAATCAACATCAGTCCTTTTTGGGCCCATTTTTGAAACCCTACCTCCATACCCCCAGGTTTAAAGTCTGGATTTTTCGCTATTTTGGTAGCCCTATTCACAGATCTTGATATTTTTAATTTTTTTTGTATAGTTGACCAAGTTTTAATAGTTCCCTTAATCCATTCATTCTGGATTTTTAATTTCTTCCACCTCGTGACTGATATGTATGGTAACGATTCCACCAGCATATTTGGACAAGATCGTTGCTCCATGTCCACCCATATCGCATCTTTGTCTGTTGTAATCCACAAGATGAGTGCTTTAATTTGAGCTGCCCAATAGTAATATTTAATATTGGGTAGGTCTAGGCCCCCCTTTTCTTTAGGAGCTAACAGGGTTTTGTATTTTATTCTAGGTTTCTTGTTTTGCCAAAGGAATTTTGCTATTAACTTATTTAACATTTTAAATGTGGATGCCGGGATCAGAATTGGAAGGGATTGAAACAGAAATAATAGTCTTGGTAATATGTTCATTCTGATTGTTTCTATCCTGCCGATAAGACTTAAGGGCAAAATTTCCCATTTTTCCAAATCTTTCCTTATTTCTTTTATCAACATTCCATAATTTGCATCAAACAGCTGTGTGGAATGTGGTGTAATGGTCACCCCCAAATATTTAAACCCTTTATTTGTCCATTTAAAATCAAACCTTTCAATCACATCTGTTGGACATTTTCCTGATATCATCATTGCTATTGATTTGCTCTCGTTATTTGAATACCCAGCTACTTCTCCATATATTTTAAGGCTCTCCAACAGTGGTGGTATTGATAACGAAGGTTCCTTCAGCATTACCAACAGGTCGTCTGCAAACAATGATATTTTATGTTCTGTTCCTCCTTCATCCAATATCCCCCTTATTTGCTCATTTTGTCTAATTGATTCTGCGAGTGGTTCTATGCTTATTGCAAACAAGAGTGGGCTTAAGCAATCCCCTTGCCGGACTCCTCTTTTGATTTCAAAGAAATCTGAACAGTGACCATTTACTCTAAGACGAGATTTCGGATTTTTATAGATAATTTTCACCCATTCAACAAATATTGGAGGGAAGCCAAAAGCTATAAGTGATTGATGTAAGAAGCTCCATTTCACCCTATCGAAAGCTTTTTGTGCATCCAAGCTCAGTAACATCGAGGGTTGGGTCTTAGATTTTGTGCTCGTAATTATGTTTAGTATCCTCCTAATATTGTTTGCACCCTGCCTTCCCGGAATAAACCCTGTTTGATCATTTCTAATTAATTTCGCAATAAATTTCTGCATTCTTTTTGCCAGTATGCTTGTAAGAATTTTTAGATCATTACAAAGTAAACTAACTGGTCTATAGCTTTCACACAATATTGGGTCTTTTCCTTCTTTGTGCAGGACTGTTATGATGGCTTCCGACCATGATTTGGGGGGATCTCCTTTTGTTAGAGCATAGTTAAATACTTTCTGCAGTACTGGTGTTAATTCTTCCTTAAAGCTTTTGTAGAACACCCCCGGGAATCCATCCGTTCCTGGTGATTTATTTATTTTTAAGTTATTTATTGTATCTTGTATTTCCTGTTTTGTAATGGGGCGAATAATTTCTAATGTATCCCCCCCTGTTAGTGTTGGTAAATGTAGTTTTCCTAAAAAGTTTTGTGCCGTGTAGTTATCTAAGTCATTTTCTGAGTCCTTGTATAATTCTTTATAATAATCTGCAAATGCTTCTGCTATACCTTTGGGTTTTACTAAACATTGTTTAGAGATAGGATGTTTTATTTGTGATATAATTCTATCTGTTTGGGCCTTTTTAAGTTGGAAGGCTAGCAGTCGACTGGCTCTATTGCCCATTTCATAGTATCTCTGGTTCACAAAGCGCAGAGCCCCTTCTGCTTTATTTGTCAAAAGTTCATCTAATTTGCTTCTGGTTGTTTTTAATACCTGTAATCTGGATTCATTTGGTGTTTTTTTATGTTCTTCTTCTAGTTCCTTAATCTTATCCTCCAATTCCTTCTGATTCTTTAAGCGTATTCGTTTCAGCCGGGACGATATTTCTATTAATTTCCCCCTTATTACAGCTTTCCCTCCTTCCCATAATATTGTTGGAGAAACCTCATTGTTGTCATTGATTTGGAAATATTCTTTTATACACCGTTTTATTTCCTGTACTACGTCAACTGAAATTTTGTAGCACAAATGTTTAAAATACTCATTGAGTGTTAAAAAATGTAAGCAGTGATACAAAAAAATCTGTAATTGACCTTAGTCAATAGTTGCATAGTATTCAAGGTAAGCCTTTATATAACAGCAACCAATGATATTGTATCTTGTGTCTTTCAGGTACAAATGCTTCTGCCTTCGATCAGCTGGTCCTGACTCTGGCCTGGGACCGGGTTGACATTGCCAAGAATCATGTTTTTGTCTATGGACAACAGCTTTTGGTATGTGTGGCTGCGTGTTTGCTTAGCTCAGATTTAAACCTGAACCTTTGGACCCAAAAGTCTCAAATGACCAACATGGTGAAGTCCGGGGGCCATGAGTAGCTTGTAACATCAATTTTTTACACTGTGGTCATCATGTTGTTCTATTTATTTTTAAACTGTTTAGTTGATAACTTGACATGAATTGAACTTTTTATTACAGATTTTTACAAATTATCATATTTTCCAGAATATAAGGCACTCACGATTAGGGCTACACGATTTTGGAAAAAAAACATTCGGTGTCGTTCCTAAAGTTAGGCATGGTGTTAGGAATATCATGGTTTGGGGCTGCATGAGTACAACTAGAATTGGGGAGTTGCATTTCATTAACAAAAACTCAAACATGTACCATGTACAGATGATCATATATTCCAGAATGTAAGGCAACCACCATTAGGGCTACACGATTTTGTTAAAGAAATATGTTGGTGTTGTTCCTAAAGTCAAGCATGGTGCTGAGAATATCATGGTTTGGGGCTGAATGAGTACAACTAGAATTGGGGAGTTGCATTTCATTCAGATAAACAAAAACTCAAACACTCAGGATTAGGGCTGCACGATTTTGGAAAAAAAACCTAGTTGTGATTTTTCAGACCTGTATTGCAACTTAGATGCGATTTTGTATTTTACAAGAAAAGTGCATTTCTGCGCTTGTTTCCGGGGAGAACTTAAACATAGTGACATGCAACTGCGAGGTGATTTCCTTAGAGACAATAAATAGTCTTTATTGTCATTATACAAATGTACAACAAAATTGAAGGGCTACTCCTTTCAGCGGCTAGCTACACACTTGCGTCTTCTGCAAAGTCGTTGTGATGATTAAAAATAAATGAAAACACAGAATTGCAGTTGAATGAATGTTTCTATGGTCATGCATGATACAATAGTACAACAAAATTAGGGGCTTCTTCTTTTAGTGTAAGAAAGCAATTAGAATAGCAGCTGGCTAGCTGCATGCTAGCATCAGGGATCCTCAGTTTGAGCCAGGTCTCAGTGATGATTAAAACACAAAAGTCAGGAATGTAGCGGTGAAAAGAGCCTCGCCGTAGCAGTAGGGCGGACCTCCTTTTGGTGTAGTCCACGGACTACTACCCAGTGGTGATCAACATTTATTTGCACTCTTCAAACTTTCCTCGGAGTTCGATTTAATTGATGAATTTATCCTCTACTTAAGAAGCCATTAAAATACTCGCTGTCGCCGTGTTTCGTAGTTTTTGGTCGACCCGTTTGATTTGTGCGGCCACCCAGCTGCTTGAGTGACAGTACACCAGCCTCTCACTGTCACACACACTGCTCTTCCTCACCTGACCCTTGGATCACATTTTCTGTGTGTTGTCTGCTGCAGATGCTCAATGAAAATCAGCAGAGTATCGAAACTGCAAAAAGTGAACCGCGATACAAGAGGGATTACTCGACAAGGCGCACTAAAATTATAAATTCTAGGAAGACGCATGAAATTAAAACTACAGAAAATGTATTTTCTAGAACAAAAATGAAAGAAATCTGGTTTCGCAACTGCAATGAATCTTCTCATCCCTCAGCCTAGAGGGCACATTTACCAGTTTCTAGAAAATGTGTGTTTTTTAAGTGCGCCTTTATAGTCCACGAAATACAGTCATTGAAATTCAGGGTTTTTCTTTTGTGTGCGTGCTCAGGTGAGCTCCTTGGAGCAAGCCATGCTGGACGCTCTGGTGATGGATCGAGTGGACTTTGTCAAGCTGCTGATTGAAAACGGCGTGAGCATGCACCGCTTCCTGACAATCAGTCGGCTGGAGGAGCTTTACAACACGGTACGGTGTTGAAGCACGCGAGTCAACATGGCAGGAAGCCTGCAAAGGACGATGTTATATTTTTTTCTCTCTGTTTTAGAAACAACCTCCCAACAATCCCACTCTCCTCCATCTTGTAAGAGATGTCAAGCAGGTCAGTGGAGATTATGATCGCCTCCCGAGTGGAACTCAGTCCTATCTCAAGCTGTTTTGTCATTGTAACTTTTCAGAGTCACTTGCCCCCAAACTACAAGATCACCTTGATCGACGTGGGCCTGGTGATTGAATTCCTAATGGGCGGTACTTACAGGTGCAACTACACCAGGAAACGATTTAGGATTATTTATAACAATCTCCATGGCAGCAGCAGGGTGAGTTGCAGTTACCTTCTACTCCTGTCCAATCGTGATCCAGATGAGAAAAGTACTTTTCTTTGTGTGTTTAGAGATCCGGGCGTCATCCATTGGGCCCGGGCTCTCATTTGAGGAAAAGTCATGAGTCGTTCAGCATGCAGGCTGATAAGAAGGAGAAGACCAGGCACAACCATTTTATCAAGACTGCACAACCATACAAACCCAAGGTAGAGAAACCTTATAAACAAACTGCTCATTCCAAGGTAGGGTGTGTAGTTTGAGGTGTCTCTAAAAAGTTTGAAATTCAAGGTTTTCATTATTAAGTAGGTGTTAACAATGCTCAGCTGAGTTCAAAGAGCCTTTATATATTTTTTGTCATCGCGCCTATCTGCTTTTAGCTTACTTTTACCATCGGTGTTCGTGCCTTGAAGCCCATTAGGCTAGACCAGGGCTCAGGAACCTTTTTGACCCAAAGAGCCATAAAAGCAAAACATGTTTTAAAAAGAAATTGAGAGAGCCACATCACATATATTTTCTGACAAAAAATTCTTCAGCACATTTTATTTCACTGTGTGTCATTTTATGATTGAATCAAATGTATGAAATGATAATAATGCCAAATCCCGTGTCCCAAATCAATCTAAATATGCCATTTGCAATTTGTCTTCCACCTTAAGTTAAGAGTTTTGTGGCAATTCTTTTCCATGAAATTTGTCCTTAATAACGGTTTCAAAACAATGTGCATGCAAAGTTCTTTTGTAAAAATGTCACAAATTACTGCAAACGATAAGCATATCTTACTATTCAGTGTAGACTGCACTAAGTTGCTTCGGCTTTATATGTACCAAAATCGGGATGAAATCACTTGAGTTTGGAACGCTACAGAGAGATGTGCAATTGTTACATTTTATATCGGAGCCATATGTACTCATGAAAAGAGCCATATATGGCTCCCGAGCCATAGGTTCCCTACCCCTGGGCTAGACGAAAGGAAGCAGGGGGAAGGGGTGGATTGTGTGATTGCACACGCATGTTGGTAGTTTTCATTTATTCGAGGATGAAAATGGTGAAAGTAAGTCAAGTCAAGTCAAGTCATTTTTATTTGTATAGCCCTTAATCACAATTAGTCTCTAAGGGCTTCACAAGTTATTACATATAAGAAGATTAGGTTACTCGTATGCTATAGAGTAGAAGTGAGTTTTAAGCCTAGATTTAAACATTTCCACCGAGGTTGCAGATCGGATATCAGGGGGAAGAGCATTCCACAACACCGGTGCCCGGATGGAGAACGCTCTCGAACCAGCGGAACACTTCTTGGCTCTTGGGATCACCAGGAGACCGGCGCTCTCGGAACGAAGGCTTCGGGCCGGGACATAAGGGCAGATCAGATCTGAAAGATACGAGGGGGAAAGTCCATGTATGATTTTGTATAGTAGTAGGAGAACCTTAAAATCGCATCTTAGGCTAACAGGGAGCCAATGCAGGTTAGCCAAAATTGGGGTGATGTGATCGTACTTTTTTGTCCTTGTTAAAAGCCTCGCTGCAGCATTTTGTACCAGCTGAAGACTCTTGAGTCTGGTCATCGGAAGACCGGAAAGGAGTGCATTACAGTAGTCGAGACGGGAGGTAACAAACGCATGAATTATGATTTCCGCATCCGACTGAGAAAGTATAGGACGAATTTTAGCAATGTTACGGAGATGGAAGAAAGCGGTTCTAGTAATTTTCTTCACGTGTGTTTGAAAGGACAGATCAGGGTCGAAAATGACACCTAAATTTTTAAGTGAGTCACTCTGTGTGATGTGGCAATTGTCCAAGTTCACTGCGGTTTTAGAGAATAAGTCACGGGACTTAGAAGGACCAATTACTAACATTTCAGTCTTTTCAGGGTTAAGACGCAGGAAATTGAGTGACATCCACTCTTTTATCTCAGTGAGGCAGGCCTCCAAAGTTCCACAGTTTAGTGTGGTAGATTCCTCCATCGGGAAATAGAGTTGAGTGTCATCTGCGTAACAATGGAAACTGATGTTATACTTGCGAATAATATCACCTAGTGGAAGCATATAAATGCTGAAGAGAAGGGGGCCAAGCACTGAACCCTGCGGAACACCACAAGTTACACTAAATGGCTCAGATGTCAATTCGCCATATTTAACGCAGTGTGTCCTATCTGAGAGGTAAGATCTGAACCATAATAGGACGTTTCCTGAGAGACCAATCCATTTTTCCAACCGTTCTAGCAAGATAATATGGTCCACTGTGTCAAATGCAGCACTAATGTCCAGCAGCAGCAAAAGTGATGATGCGCCCGAGTCCATTGCCCGTAGGAGATCATTGGTTACCTTTATCAGAGCTGTCTCAGTAGAGTGGTTAGCCCTGAATCCTGATTGCATCGATTCAAAGAGATTGTTATCGGACATGAAATCATTCAGCTGCTGTGCCACTACTTTTTCAAGTATTTTAGAAAGAAACGGTAGGTTTGACACAGGTCTATAATTACATAAGTTTTCTGGATCTAGGTTGGGTCGTTTCAGTGTGGGTTTAATGACAGCGGACTTAAAAGCAGCTGGAACTACACCAGAGGCGAGTGATATGTTTAAAATATTTAGAACTGAAGGTGCAAGAACGCCAAAGAGACCTTTAATAAGTGAACCTGGAAGTGGGTCGAACTGGCAAGTCGTCGGTTTGGCAGTATTCACCATCTGTTTAAGATTTTCGAGTGACAGTTCACTAAAACGGGACCAAGTCCCTGGACAGCCACCATGTCGTGCATCTAGGGATTTGAGTGCTTTAGTATGTGTTGAATTAATATTGTCTTTAGCAATTTCTTCCTGTATGCTCTGGATCTTCTTAGTAAAGAAGACCATTATGTCGTGAGCAGAATGGGTGGAGCTATCTGGGATAGTCTGTTGCCTTGTAAGTGATGCTACAGTGTCAAAAAGGGCCTTGGGATTGTTCTTTTGTGACGCAATCACTTTCGAAAGGTAGGCTGATTTTGCAGAGGCCAGGGCCGCTTTATACTTCAACAAACTATCACACCAGATTTGATGGAAAACTTAAAGCTTGGTAGCGCGCCATTTTCTTTCAGATTTCCTGCATTCTCGTTTAAGGGATCTAGTTTCATCATTAAACCAAGGTGTGCGTCTTTTAGGTCGTAATTTATGCCGGATGGGCGCAACTAAATCCAGGGCATTGGCCAGGGTAGCGTTAAATTCATTTAGGAGTGGTTCTATGGAGCCTATGTAGGAAGGAAAGGACGCAACTGCTCCTGGAAGAATATCGGAGAGCTCAGAAACTGTGCCTGTGCTTATATTGCGTCCGGTGAATCCTTCAGTTTTTTTGGTACTACATTTAGCTAGCACCTCAAATGTAACTAAATAATGATCCGAGATAACTGTAGTACACGATAGCACCGCCATGTTTGAGGTTGAAACTCCTCGAGTCAGAACCAAGTCGAGCGTGTTTCCATCTTTATGGGTTGGCAAATCAACCAGTTGATTAAAACCAAAAGCATCAATTATAGACTGAAACGCAACAGTGAGTGAACTGAGTGGAGAGTTCATATGAATGTTAAAGTCCCCCATAATAATAATTTTGTCTGCGTAGGTTACTAGTTCAGACAGAAGTTCGGCGAATTCGTCTAAGAAAGTTGTGTATGGTCCTGGTGCGCGATAGATAGTTATTACGTCAATTGACAATAGGGGGGACCGCATCACAAGAGCCTCAAACGTTTTGTAATTATTAGAGGTACGTGGATTAAATTTAAGCGATTTTTCAGAGATTAGCGCGACACCGCCACCCTTTTTCAACGTGCGTGCTATATGGCTGCTCTCGTAATCTGGGGGAGAAGCATAATTTAGAGCTAAATACTCATCCGGGCGTAACCACGTTTCACAGAGACCAATACAGTTAAGTTTATAATCACGAATAATATTATCTACAAGTAAAGCTTTAGGAGCGAGCGATCTAACATTCAAAAGACCAAATTTTAGCTTTGAATCATTTGACTTAGCTGTAGCCTTTGTAGAGATCGTCACGAGATGCCGGTTGTGTGCGTTGGGCTTCGGTTGTCGGTTTACTCGTAGAATCGACGAAGAAATGATGGTTGGATTAGACAGATCTTCATGTCGTTGCTCCATCAACTTCACACGCTTCCCTGCACGACATCCTCGCTTCTGTTTTCTATCTTTTCGCCGTCTTCGTCTCCGATTTTTCTTCTTTTTCTTCGGTGGAGCGGGAAAGCAGGGCGAACCCGAGTCCCTTTGGAGCTCATTTGGGATGTCGTGGGTGGTATAAAAAGTGCCCGAAAAGTCGAAATTTAGACACCCACCTAGTCGGATGAGCTCCTCCCGACTGTAGGTCTTATTGGCCACGCATGTATCCAAAAAGGAAAGCAGGAGGACAGTTGTAAGTAGTAGGATAACCGGGTAACAATCAGCCGCAACGTAAACACGCGCCGCCATGTTGGAAACCGGAAAAAGACTGTTTCAAATCTAAATACCAAACCCCCAAAAGACGGAAAAACAGTTTATCAGCGCGTGTTTAAGAGAGAAACAATTAGCACACTGCATACAAGCAGCTTGACGGAGGCTGCAATAATGATTTCAGCCCGAAGATGGTGTCAGTAATTAGAATATTTTAATTTACGGACACCACCTTTGGAAGCTGCTATTGTACTAATCAGACCCGTTGTTTCTCATGTAATCTCTAAGGCTAAGGATTACTCCGCATTTTCTATCAAAGCAAAACGTATGTTGAAGTTTGCAGTGTCTCTTTTGTCTCTGTCTCTCGCTCCCATTCCGCATTAGGTGTACAGTTTCCCTTCTCTGCTACGTTGGTGAAAAACAGCAGGCCTTGTATTAATTACTGAGAGACCTTCTGTTTCAAAAGGTGTCTCATTTCTGTAAGTAGAAAATCATATTTAATGGAGACCTAAAGTAACCCCCTCCCCCAAAAAACAGCCCATACTTGGTGAAAATTTTAAATTCAGAAGAAACAGTCAGTTATGTTCTATTTGTGTTTTTTAACCTTACCGAAGGCTTATATCGCCGCTTAGCCTGCACCTTAGCTCCGGCTACGCAGCCACAATAGGGCCTTCTCATTACGCCGGCACGAGAATTCTTCAGGGCAAGGAGTTGATTCCTCGAATAAACGCATTTTAGTGCGTTAAAACCCATAACCATAGGATCGAAAGTAATCCAAAGTGTAGTTGTCAAACGGGACGAAAACACCAAAGATAGAAGCAGACAATAAATCACAAAAAGAGTGAAATAACACGGAGCTGCTGGAGAGGCTGCTGGAGAGGCTGCCGCTTGCGCATTTGATGTATATCTTTGAATGTTTCATATTATTTCTATGAATCCAAATCCGACAAGCGTCTCCCTTTTTACCTCTCAGTTGGAGTCCACCAAGGAGCAGAACAAAAAGCGCAACAGGGAGGAGATCGTGGACATCGACGACCCGGAGACCAGGCGCTTTCCTTACCCCTTCAACGAGCTCCTGGTGTGGGCCGTGCTCATGAAGCGGCAGAAAATGTCGCTCTTCTTCTGGCAGCACGGCGAAGAGAACATGGCAAAGGCCCTGGTGGCCTGCAAGCTCTGCCGCTCCATGGGCTACGAGGCCAAGAAGAGTGACGTGGTGGACGACACGTCCGAGGAGCTTAAGGAGTACTCGAAGTAGGTTTTGTAGCTTTAAAGGGAATCCTAAATGCTTTAACGTGCAATACATAGTTGGAAGTCGACCAATTGTCGGCACTTATAGTTGGGAATTTGACGGATATCGGTATCTACGTTATTTTTTTCGACGAGCCGAACATTAGATCTCATGCAGCCGAGACATACACTCACTCTCTCGCTCGCTCGCTCCCTGCCCTACTCTTGTGTTGAAATTTTAATTCATTTGCTGTAAAATGTTTTGCATTATTAAAAAGGTCTTGCGCCTATTTTAAGCTTTTACAGCAAATAAATATCTGCTCTTAATATCTGTTATCGCCCTCCTCTTAATACTTATCGGTATAGGCCCTTAAAAACCCATATCAGTCGATCACTATAAATATTACATGTTTTCTGCATAAAATCTATAATATATGATTTCATCTGTATATTCCAATTATTTTCCGAGATAATATATATTGATTACGGCGTGTTTTTGTCATCCTGAGCTGTGACATCATTGCAGGAACACCGGCACCCTATCAAGCCAGACGTCATAGCGCTTTAAGTGTTAAATAGTTAATGATGGTACAAGTGTTTTAAGTGAAGTTTTTGTTGAAACTGCTTAGGTGTTGTGTCGCAGGTGGGATGCATTAACGGTAAGGCTCATCGCTAAGCATCATGCTTCTTCGGTATGATAATTCATCATTAAAGGACATAAGTGGCTTTGATCAGATCTTTGTCCGCACATCGAGATAGCAACTACTTAGATCTTGCGAATGAGTATGTGTAGGCAGCCCCATATGAAGTGTCAGCATAGTGAAGCAATGTGGTGAGAGTCACGAGACATGGACAGATACCGTCAGTGATTTCTTTTCAAATAAAGATGACAAAGTCCCATCGTCATCATCTGGTCAAAAAGGCTTTACGTTACATGCACGTAAACAAGAACGCGGTCACCCGAGGGAATGTCATTGCCATGGTGACAGATCGCGCGATCAATTCTACGAAAACATCGGGCGGTGAAAAGTTCCTGGATTTTCAGTGTTCTTGCAAAAAAATGATATTTTGCAAGCATACTGCTTTTGAAACTAGTATTTTTAAGAATCTCGTTAATATTCAATTGTTGTTTAAAAACAAACTAATTTTCTAAAGAAAAATGAGGGTTCAAGTTTTCTTTTGATATGTTCTATCCCTAAATTTTCTCTATGGCTTCAAAGATGAGTCAAAACGACGAAAATGCTCCCAACTTGAGAAAAACGTCTGAGATTCCAGACTGACAGCCAATTGTTATTTTTCAGTGAGTTTGGCACTTTGGCGGTGGACCTGCTGGAACAGTCGTTCAGGCAGGACGAGACCATGGCCATGAAGCTCCTCACCTACGAGCTGAAAAACTGGAGCAACTCCACCTGCCTGAAGCTGGCCGTCTCCTCGCACCTACGACCCTTCGTGGCGCACACCTGCACCCAGCTGCTGCTGTCCGACATGTGGATGGGGCGACTTAACATGCGCAAGAACTCCTGGTACAAGGTTCAGGCTCCATCTTAGATTTCTATTTCTGGTTTCGGTGACTACCGTATTTTCACAACCGGAGGACGCTCTGGGTTAAACAGTGCAGTCTCCTTTTTTGGTTCTATTCCTGTATTTAATACAAACACTGGGCACACTGGGCCATGGGTGCCCTCTACTGTTAGCTTTTCAGCTTCCTTCACTTGCGAACCATTGATTTAATAATCCTAGATTCCCTCGCATCTGCTAGGTAGAAAGCAACACACCATGGCGGACAAAAACACAGAAAGCGTTCAATTAAGGGAAAGTGAAGTTTGGATTCATATTTGGTGAGACAACACCGGTAGAACAATAACTTTGAAATTGCTAGATACGCTACGGCGTTAGCATCCATGATTGCTTCTGTAAACACTAAATGCATTGCGTTTGATGTCACGTGCCCTATTCTGCGCATACGGGACACTTGTCAGGAGACGCATAGAAGTCGCAGGAGAGCCCATACAAGTTGCATTTGGCTGGAAATGAGAAGAATTTCACAAAAACATTGGATTTCACTCAAAATTCTGAATTGAGCATGAAGCTCTGCAGTGTGACTCTAGCCTTATAGACACGCCCATACCTCATACTTAAGCGCCCACACTTTGCTGGGTCGGGCTGGATTTTTGAAGCTCGATATTACCTCCTTAAAGGCATTCTATTCATTATTTAAAAAAATAAGGCCATAATTGGAATTAAATGGTCTCAAATCCAAGTTTTAAAAGTCTTAAAAATACATGAATAAAATTCATAAGTCGATTGTCTTTTTGAATAATTCACCGATTTATTCTGGTGGCAACATGGCAGGACCACAATAACTGCACAATCAAAATGGTGATGTGATTTCAGTCGGACGCATGTCACACATAGGAACTTGGGACGCATTTACTTTGGACCATGGGAAAGAGTACATTTAATTTCTGTGCCAGGTCATGTGTACGAGGAATTTAACCATTTGTGATTAAATTGTGGGTGTTTTGTCGACTTGGTCTTAAATTTTCCAAAGGCATGAAAAGTCTTCAATCTATCTTGCCTTAAGCTGTAGGATCCCTGCTTTAGCGGTGACGCCCACTCTTGAGCAGCCTCATGGTGTCTGTAGCGATGCACGATAAGGCGGGCCGCACAATTTGAAGAAAATTGGAGACTTTAATCTGCGCCCTATGGTCGTGAAAATACGGAAATTGTTTGTGTAACTCCTGAGATGTGTTATGCACAAAGCCAATCGAGTACATAAAATTTCAGGTCTTCAGTGACTTGAAAAGCGCTACATAAATGCACTTTATATAACCAATTTGCATCCCATAAAAACAGGTGTTTTGTAATTGTGTGTACGTCGTCGCAAGTGAAAAGAGGGAAGACTATGAGAACCCACCCACCTCTGTGTTTTTTGCCAGGTGATTTTAAGTATCCTGGTGCCACCTGCCATCCTGCTGCTGGAGTACAAGTCCAAGGCCGAGATGGCACACATCCCGCAGAGCCAAGACGACCACCAGATGACCATGGAGGACAGCGAAAACTTCCAGAATATTGCAGATGACATCCAAATGGTCAGTAACACACAGACAAATCTCACACAATTTTCTTCGCTGGGTTTTAGTTCCCTCTCAGGGTTCGTTTGGTGCTAAAAATTCTTGAAAATTCTTGAATTTTAATGTTTTTTCAAAGGTTAAAAAGTGCTTAAGGTTTGGGTCATGTGCTTGTAAATGCGTGAATTGGTTGCCATTTTTCACAAAAAGTTGCTTACAATTGACGTTGACACTGCTCTCTTTGCCGTTGCATTTCCACCCTTGGAATTAGAGGTAAAATCTCAAGGCCAAGCAGTACCCATAATTCGGTTCCGGCCTAAATTGTTAATCATTAGATTAGGGTTCAAGATGGGCCAGGCTTCTCTCTCGCCAACTTAAAAAAAAAATCTGCATTTTACGAACTATAAGTTGCACTAGGTACAAAATGCATAATTAAGGATTTAAAAAAAAAAAAAAAAAACATTTTTAGGGGAATTTTATTCATTAAATTCAACACTCGAAATCACTAAATCCTATGACCAAGAGGACAGGTGCATGAATTGGGTATCATATGCCAATTACGCACATTTATTATGGGCCATGCAAAAATATAGGTAGCGTTTTCCAGTGATAAATTGTAACAGGAATAACTTAACTGAAAATCTAAGATCCATATTACCTTTATGGAATATAACCTCAAGAGAATTGCACACGTTTTGTTCAGATCCACAAGTATATTCGTGATTTACTCGAGATCTCAAATCCACATGTCTCCATAAATGCGCACCAAAGGTTTCAAATCTCACATTGCAGATAAAGTTCTGCATCTGTAAAATACATGATTTACATTGGATTTCTTCTTTTAATGGTTTTGAAAAATTTGACTCTGATAGTTCTTAAAGAAAGTGCTTAAATTTGGCCATAAAAACGATAATATTCAATACTCCTTTATTTATTTTTAGGATGTCTTCAAGGAGGCCAGAACCAATGACCCTGCCGATACAAAGACGGACATGGAGACGCATGTTCGAGCGAGAAAGCTGCCATTGACTAGGAAAGTCTATGCTTTCTACCACGCGCCCATTGTCAAGTTCTGGTCCAACACGGTACGCATGCATTTGTTTTATCATCTATTTCAACTTCAGGCGTGAAAATCTCTGACGTTTCGGCAACATTCGCTGTTCCGAAGTCAAAATGGGTGACCTACGTGAATCACGTAGATCCGAGGAGAAAACTTTTTGGAGGGGGTGGAGTAGCATCAAATGATGACCTAAGATATCCACTGGATGTCATCAAAGTTAGGCACCACCCCCAAAGCTATATTTGCTACCGTTCATCGACCTAACTCAGTGCTTCTTAATTATTTTCTGTCAAAATTCGACAAACTAAATTCCAATTTATGTGTTTTAAAAAGAAAATGAGCAAAAAACATCTGTATATTTTAGCTAGCTATCTGGCTTCATATTTAGCTTTGTAGCTAGTCATCTTCCTACCTTAGCTATTTAGTAAGCTATCCAGCTAGATTTTTATATGTTTTTGCATGCTATTTAGCTAACATTTTTTGCTAGGTACCAAGTCACATTTTGGGCTTTTTTAGCTAGCTGTCTAGCTCCCTTTTTAGTTTTTTTTACCCGTTTACCTTTCTAGCTAACTATCAAGCTTCCTTTTTAGCTATTTAGCAAGCCATCTAGCTGATTTTCTATTTTCGAAATTCATATAAAACTGGGTGCCCTTTTCGCTAACTAGCAACAAAAAGTAGCTTTCAGCTCTACAAAGGTTGGAGACCCCTGCTTTGAGCACTCCTTTTGGGACTGGAGGGAGAAAAAGTATAAATGTTTCACAAATCGGTACTTCGTGTTGCCAAATGATCATAGTATAAATGTTTCCATTTGGCTGTTGACACGTCACATTCACACTCCTGGTTGAGTTGATCTCACCTCACCACCTATTTACATAAGCAAGCCTAAGGCAGGTTTTCACATCCGTGGGAATTGCCACTCTCTTCTGTTTATAAGTACAAGAATGAGCAGATAGCATCAAAGATTGAGCATTGATTAGCATATTTCAGATGCTTTATTGCATCCTGATTCCCATGTGTCATTGCAGACGCTTGTGGTTTCCAAGCACTTACCTACTTAGTTTTTGGGTCATGTGTTTAAAATCTCACCTACTCCGTGTTATATCTAGTATATCAGCTCAAATCCTAGGCCCTTTGTATGCTAATTTTCACACTTTCCCACAGTTATTTTAGCTGGATTTTAGTCACAAAAGAGTTAAAGGGTTTTCTTGTAAACATTGCGCCACCTACTGTAGAAAACTGTGAGTAAAACAAGCTAACATTTTCTGACTTTGTCGCAGATATATTTTTATACTTATGTTGTTTAAACTGCCGTTCTAAATGCATCTTACAAGAGTCGATCCCCGAAGTTGAACGTAATTTATTTCGAGACTGCTAAAAAGTTTTGCTATATACCAAAGTACTGAATTATAGGGCGGGCATCAAAAAACTATCTTCTCCAATATTTTTCATAAAAGTAAACTGCACTAAAAGGCCTGTGAAATTAAAACGACAGTAAGAGCAAGGATTACATCAAAAATGGAAACAAAACCTTAGAGAAAAAAACTTCTCATAAATTATAAATATGATAAAATCTGCTTTACCCACTAAAATGAATCGATTCATTCATAAATGATGACCGTATTTCATTGTAATTTTGCATTTCTAATTTTATTTAACGTTTTTTTTCTGGTCTACAAATCACACCATACATTTAGGTGGCCTTATAGTCTGTCTAATATGTTAATATAGTAGTTTATTTTCTGGATTTTGGTTTGGCTTTTGAAGTATAGACGCTGCCCTACTTACGAATGTTTAAGGTTTATATAAGTATGTTTAAGGCTTGTATAAGTAACCTGTATTGTCTTATACTAAAAACAATAAACATTTCATAAAATAATATGTTCTATAAAGAGAAATAAAGTTGAAATTAACTTACTTTTGGAAGTTGCTCTTCAAGAGGTCCTCCTCCGTGGTAAAAGGTGGCCGAAAAAAAGCGTTCCGACCATTTTCTCAACCGCATCAAGCTTTCTTATTCCACTTTCTCGCCTCTTCTTTGCACTTAACACCAACCACATTGAACCGATGCATGAGATATTAAACAATAAAAACTTCAAATTCCTTAGCGCGCTGAAGATACTGTATAGAATGTCTAAGAAGAGGAAGCGGATTTCTTCTCCGGGGTGGATGCTGGGTGATCTTTCACAGTGCCACACGCTGGTAGCGGCAGAAAGAAGCACGATTTTCTGTACCCGGAAAAAGGTGCACACAAAACAAAATCTAACTTACAGCAATGTCCGGATTTTTTTTGATATCCCGAAAAATTGTTTCTACCGTTTTACGCAAGTCGAATGGTCGTAAGTAGGGGAGCGTCTGTACTACAAAGGGCCTTTGGATTCTATGTATAGCACTTGTAGGGTAGTTGCAAGTTTTTTTTCCCAGATACATTATTATTTTAAGCATTTTGATCTGGGGGAAAAAAAATGTATTTGGGGTTTCTTAGCATTTTCGGAAGAAAAACTAGGATAGCTCGTGATGCTTGTTTTTGATTTTGATTTAGACCACCTTCTTATCCTACTTGTTTTCCTGTTTGTCCTCAGCTTTTTTATTTGGGTTTTTTGATGCTCTACTCATATGTGGTCCTGGTAAAAATGCCAGAATGGCCTTCTCCTCAAGAGTGGGTCGTCATCCTCTACATCTTCACCTCAGCCATTGAGAAGATTCGAGAGGTACTTCAGTCTAAACGGTGTGATATATTTCCCTTTAACCGAATCTAAAACGTTGGCCATATTTACAGATGTTTATGTCAGAAGCGGGCAAAATAAGTCAAAAGATCAAGGTGTGGTTCGACGACTACTTCAACGTCTCGGACTTCCTGGCTATAGTGTCCTTTTTCATCGGCTTCGGCTTAAGGTTGGGCGGAGGGAAAGCTTTCGTCCCCGGCAGGACGGTTTACTGTCTCAATATAATTTTCTGGTACGTGCGACTGCTCGATATCCTGGCCGTCAATCAGCAAGCTGGGCCCTACGTCATGATGATCGCCAAAATGGTGAGTGCACCACTTTCTGCTACAATTTTTGACTTTCCTAGTTCCAACTAGGAGTAATGTAAAAATGAATACACTGGCCGATTTACATAGAAGATTTCTTCACAGATCATCTTGTATTTAGAATTTCTTGTATCTCAAAGAAGGCAATGCACTGAGGCCGGGAGTAGCGTAGGATTACAGCAAATGTGTGTAACTCATGGCCCCTGAGTCAAGTGTGGCCCACCACAAGAGACAAAAACATCTGGAACTCTAAAAAGAACGGATCAAAAGAGTGCTTACCCAAAACTACTTTTCTGTTGGGACCCGATAACCGCAAAGTGGCAGCTTATAGTATTCCCATATCGATGCTATCAGTGTCATTAAAAAATAAATGATCCTAAAAATATTTCAGAATATTTCGTTATTTTCCTAAACAGTGAATGTATTACATACAACATTCATTTGTTTCAGCGTCGTGCTCATTTCTAGAATTGCTTGTATCCCGAGCAAATTTCACTGATAAAAAATAACTAAAAACCCATCTATCCGTTCCAGGCCTCCCAAAATCACCCAGGTTATCCCTAAATAGCCATAAATTCCATCTTGATCATTAAAAACACTTTCAAATAGTAGTTGAACATAAATATATCTTGACATCATATGAATAGAATAAATTTTATGAGCACTTGCCTTGGAGGAAGTTGGTGTTTGCAACCGGAGGTGTAAGCGTGGCGGTGAAATGAGGGAGAGACGGTTCCGGGAAGAGTGGGAGTACACAACACAAGAGCGTTGGATCGGGTCTGTATGGCAGAAAACACCCATAAACTGGCATGAGCAGATGCTGGCAGTTAGTGGTCTCGTAACTTGGATTTTCTCTCGTGCCAGGCGGAATTTTTGCTCAAAAGACATCTCGTATGTAGAATTTCTCGTAACCACAGTAGTTTGTATGTAGATACTCATATGATGGTAAATGACAATACAGAAAAAAGCAACATGACCATTAACGTTTCCTTAAGTGTCATATAATCTGACAAAACAGAAACAGTATCTATAATAACATTTCATTCATAAAACTGCATGTGTTTGATTCCCTTTTCTTACAGGTGGCCAACATGTTTTACATTGTGGTGATCATGGCCGTTGTCCTGCTAAGCTACGGTGTCCCTCGCAAGGCCATTTTGTACCCCCACGAAGAGCCCAGTTGGACGTTGGCTAAAGATGTGGTGTTCCAGCCGTACTGGATGATGTATGGGGAAGTTTATGCCTATGAAATCGATGGTAAGTACGGTGAGAATGGGAAGGTAGATTACAGTTGTCTTCCAAGCTTTTCACACAGCTTGATGTGCTGACATGTAGAAATTTGTAAAATGTAAATAAGACTCTAAGCGATAGATGTTCTCAGTCACGACATACAGACAGTCAGGGTGTGTGTATACATGACCTGATATACCTTTTGTTCACAGTTTGTGCCAACAACAGTGAATCATCAGTCAAGGGCCTGTGCACAGCAGGAGTGTGGCTGACTCCTCTCCTACAAGCAGTCTACCTCTTTGTACAATATATACTCATGGTCAACCTTCTCATCGCTTTTTTCAAGTATGTCGACCTGATTTTGCTCACATATCCACAGCACACAGTTAAGCCCGAAACTATTTGGACAGTCACTCAAGTTTTGTTATTTTAGCTGTTCACACGAACAGGTTCCAAAATACAATAATTAATACAACTTTAAAAAGTGCACAATCTCAGCTGCAATTTGAGACTTGACACTAACAAATCAAATAAGGGTTTAAGAATTATAGCTCTTTACACTCCTTATACCTCTCGTTCGAGGGACCAAGAGTAATTGGACAATTGACTCAGAAGGCTCCTCCCTTGTTAACTTGTCATCAACTAAGTCGAGAAAAGGTCCGGAGTTTATTGTAGGTATGTGGTTTTGCGTTTGCAAGCTGCTGTTGTGACCTCACGCCATGCATTTAAAGAAGCTCGGAATGAAGGTGAAGCAGAAGATCCTGAGACTACAAATAAGAAGAAATCCATTCCAGAGATAGCTGAAATGCTTGGAGAAGCTAAATCAACAGTTTGGTACATTCAGAGAAAAAGTGAATGCGCTGGTGAGGTTGGCAATTCAAAAAGACGTCCACGGAAGACAACAGCAATGGATGATGGACAAATACTCTCCATGGTAAAGAAATAATCTATTTACAACATCTACTGAAGTGAAGAACTCTCTCCGGGAAAGTGGGGGTCTCTAAGCCTACAATAAAAAAGGACTTCATGGAAGTAAATACAGAGGGTTCACCACTAGGTGCAAGCCATTCATCAGTCCCAAAAATAGACTTTGGGAACAGCACATGATCCAGAGCACACCAAATTATCTGAAACATAGAAAGGAAGTGTTGGGAACACAAGGCTCCCAAGGTCACTGGCTCTCTCAGGTTCAGTGATGACATTACAACAGATAAAAGTAGCCGAATGAATTCGGAAGTATACAAGGATACACTTTCTTCTCTGATTCAGCAAAATGCTGCAGTGTTAATTGGACGGCGCTTCACAGTGCAGATGAACCATGACCAGAAGCCTACAGCAAACGTAACCCAGAGGTTTATTATATATATTCTGAATATTCTGCAATAGCTAATCTCCAGATCTCAACCCAATCGAGCATGCATTTCCTTTGCTCAAGACGAGGCTTTAGGCGGAAAGACACTCAAACAAGCAACAACTCAAATCTGCTGCTGTGAAGCCCTGGCAAAGCATCAAGTAGGATAATTTTCAACAAAATATTGACAACAAACCTTTTTGTTTGGATTACACTTAATTGTCCAATTACTTTTGAGTCTCAAAAATGTGGTGTGTTTGGGAAAATATGTGTACATATCTTCAAATGCACAGGTTGTACCTGCCCAAGATACACAACATAAAGTGGGGCCCCTACAACCCTGGTGGTTGAGACCTGTGAACCATTGTTGTTCAGCTCTTGAATTGAACATTAGTCTGCTCTTCAGTTCCAAAGTTGTTTGTCTATCAAAATATTTTATTTATAATCGTTAACTCATTCAGTGCCATAATGTATAAATACGTTGTAAGAAGCATTGTCCGTGGATTCCAAAACGTAAAAATATATTGTCGTTTTTGGAACTATTCTAAAGACTGCGGATTAGTAAGTATCAATCTTCTGGAAAATATTTCAGTACAAAAAAATCACCACTAGATGGCAAAGGTGGCTTTAATCACATCTTTGTCTACAGACTTTGTGCCTTGTTTTGTTTCCTGTGTCCACCGTATGACGCGGTATGGCAGTGTATCTGCAGCCCAAATGCTGTGTAAGCACATTGTGGCGGGAAAAAACAAAGATACAAGTACAGGCAGTTTAATGATTCGAAGCTTTTGGGGCAGAGAGGGAAGACGTTTCGTTCGCGACCATGATCGCCATGACGACCCAAATCATGTGATCACGCCACCGGAAACATTACGGGCTAGAAATTTCTTGCACTGTTGGTGCATCGTCCATGCATTAGTTTAGTTTTTTTGCAATATAATGTTATTTGGACAGCAAAGTGCCCTTGTGTGTACAGAAAGCATTGTTTGGATATTGGTGGTATCAAAAATGCAAAAGAAAAGTGAAAGTTTTGCTTGAAATGCGTGACTAAATTACTGGAAGAGTATTCAGACAGAAATAAAATTATTGGTTGGGAGTTGCAGTTGGACCTATGTATTAGGACTTTTGCCAGAAGAGTTATTGACTGGTCAATACAACTAAGGGTTATGCATCTGGTAACAAAGAAAATGATCACAGTTTCCTGGTCGAAACAAGAACCTACTGTCATAAAACAATGGAGAGGCAAAGTAAAGCAAGTGTACATTATGGAAAAGGATTGGAAAGCTTCTTTTTGGGAAACGGGTATTTAAAAAAAAAAAACTAGCAATGTTCATCTGTTGTTTACTACACAATGGTAAAATAATTCAAGCTTTCTTTTGACGTGTCCTATGTCTATACAGTAAAGCAACAGAGCTAAATTTTCACTACGCCTTCAAAAACGAGTCAAATTTGCAAAAATCAGCTGGCACCAGCACTTCCCTTTTGAGAGAAACGTCTGGCACTGAATGAGTTAATAAGCACCAACTTACCATATTAGCTGAAGCTGTGCATTCAATAGTGAAAAGGTTTGCAATCACATCTGTAACAGTTTGCTTGCTCTTCACAGCAACGTGTATCTCCAGGTGAAGTCCATCTCCAACCTAGTGTGGAAGTACCAGCGCTACCACTTTATCATGGCCTACCATGAGAAACCAGTCCTACCTCCTCCCTTCATCCTCCTTTGCCACATCTACTCGCTCTTGTGCATGTGCAGGAAGAGAAAGAAAGAACACACATATGGGCCAAGTAAGTGCCGGATCCGTCGTCCTGGTCCCTTTGCAAAACAGCTCATAGGCATGATGTTTCCACCCCGATGCATCACAGTGGGTTCAGTGTTCTTCAGATGCAATTATTTGTTTTCTCCTCAAAACAAGAGAACTTGTGTTTCTACAAAAATGTTCTATTTTGGTTTCATCTGGGTAAACATTCTCTTAGTCCTTTTCTGGATCATCCAGATGCTCTTTAGCGAACCGCAGACAGGCCTGGATGTGTACTGGCTTCAGCAAGTGGACATGTATGGCAGTGCAGGATTGTAGTTCCTGGTGGTGCATTTGTTGCTGTGATCCCAGGCCATTCACTAGTTCTTCCCATGTTGTTCTGGGATTTTCGCTAATCCTTATTGTTATCGGTTAGACCCCACCAGGTGAGATCCTTCATGGAGCCCCAGATCAATGCAGATTATCCGTGGTTTTATCTGTGGTTGATTTCTTTACACCAAGTGGTTGGACCTATTGCAGATTACATCTTCTGAGCCTGGTGCAGGTCTTCAATGCTGTCTCTGGCTTCTTTCGACAGCTTTTTAGTCTTTGCCATTGTGGAGTTTGGAGTGTGACTGACTGCGGTTGTAGACAGGCGCCGCTAATACTGGTAACGAGTGGAGCCTCGTTAGAAGAAGTTAGACCTCTCTGACAGCCAGAAGTCTAGCTTGTTTCTACATATTTTCCACTCTAATTTGGAAATAAATTCCTTTAAAATTTAAAGTATGGGATTTTTACATTGTGTTTCTCATGGTTGAGGTTTACCCACATTGCCAATTGAAGATGTATCTGCAAAATTACACGATTCTCTCCGAATTTCCCCATTAATTGGTACTAGAGAAATTGAAAAATTGGCTTTGAAAGTGCTTAGAAAGTGCTTGAATTTTGCCACGAAAAAGGTGTACGCAACTTGAAAGTATTCTCACAAAAACATCCCACCTACTGTCGCAGATAAACTTTGAGTTCAAACGTGGTGGCTTTGAATTTCTCATCTCTCTTGGTAAATTGACCCACACAGTTTTGCTGGGTAATAGTGGTCGTATTCTATACGGCGTATTCATTACAAAATGAGATGTTTTGGGGAGGAGAGATCCATTGTTTGATAAGCTTAACATGAATGACTTTCCTCTTTTCTCTTTAGAGCTCTTTCTGACAGAGGAAGACCAAAAGAAGCTTCATGACTTTGAAGAGCAGTGTGTGGAGACGTACTTTCATGAAAAAGACGACCAGTTTCACACAGGAAGTGAAGAGCGCATACGGCTCACCTCAGAAAGGTAAAACCGTTACAGAAGATCTGAAGTAGATTAAGTCATTTCCTTGGGATTTTCGGCAAATAGTGGTTAATTTAGGACAGGGGTGTCAAACTCATTTGAGCTTCGAGAGGGGGAAAAACTCATGGGGACAGACGAATGAGCATGAAAAAGATGGAGAGGAGAAAGAGAGAGAAAGGGAGAAAGAGAAAAGGGAAAAAAGCTAGATAAAGAAAGATAAATAGAAAGGGGAAGAAATAGATTGAGGATAAAAGAGAAAGATGGATGCAAAGAAAGGGCAAAGTGAGCAAAAGAGAAAACGAAGGTAGACAAAGAAAAAAAAAGAGAGGCAAAGACAGAACGACAGAAATGCTAGGGGGAAAAAAAAGAAGAGAAGTGAGAAAGAAAAAGAGACCGAGAACGAAAGACTAAGAGAGGCCAAAGGAAATAAAAAAAAGAAAGAGAGAGACAGACAGACGGAAAGAAAGTGAGAATGCGGGAGACAGAATGACAAAAAGAGACATACAGACAAAATACTATGCAAGGTCTTTTATATAAGTATACATGTTTATTGGAGAGGGTATTGACGCACAGTGAGTAAAATAGTGTGATAATGAGATGGGCTCTAGTGCTTTTTCGGATGTTCCCCTTACCGCTGTGATCCGGGTTCGATTTCCATTGCAAACAATATTTAGCAATTTTAATCAGCAGTGCTTATTGACTGATTAATCATTGCACTATTGTAAGTGTATGAAGAGCCCATTGGTTGTATACGCGAATAAACACAGTAGCTCTTACTGTCGTCTTAATTCAATGCGCCTCATATCCCAGTGCGGTAAATGGGGAAGAGAAAAATGTTTTAGTTGTACTCAAACATTGAATAAAATAGAACTTTAGTGCTTCCATTTTCAGGGTTTATACGTGTGCTTGGAATCCTTGAAAATGCTTGCATCTACTGTTGTGTTGTTAAAGTTTGAAAAGTGATTGGAGTTTAAATGACGTGCTTATAAATGCTTGAAATTGTTGACATCTTTCTTAGGCTGGGTGTTCAAATAAGGGTTTTAAGCATATTTTAAGGTCGCAAAATAGGATTTGGGCGAGAATTAAAAACGTAGGTTTAAGCATTAAACTACATTTAGAGTCTGAAATAGGGTTGGTGGTAGTGTTACAGCCAGAGTTAAGTGTAGGATTAGGGTTAAGAACTAGCGTTTGATCTCCATGTTAGGGTTGTAAACTGAATGTAGGGTTCCAAACTTTTTCGGGTTAGGTGTAGGGCCAGGGTTCGGGCTGGAAGTTTGGGTTTTAAACCGATCTTAGGGTTCCAAAATTAAGGTTGGGGCTAGAGTTAAGGTTGGAAACTCAGGTTTAAGCTCCCTTTCTTTTAATCCGCTTTGGATTTCTTCTTTCCATGGTACTGGAAAAATTGGTAAACAACAATACTTACAATCTCATAAAAGCTCATGCGTAATTAGTATTTAATTTGTTGTATTTTCCAGGGTTGAGTCCATGTGCATGCAGATGAAAGAGGTGGGCAACAAGGTCAACTTCATCAAGCGCTCCTTGCACACGCTGGACTCGCAGATCGGTCACCTGCAGGACCTGTCCGCCCTCACCGTAGACACCCTGAAGACGCTGACGGCTCAGAGGGCGTCGGAAGCCAGCAAGGTCCACAACCAGATCACCCGCGAGCTCAGCCTCTCCAAGAACGTCGTCCCCAGCATCGTCCCCGTTGCCGCCGACGCAGGTCCCCAGTCCAAATCCTCTGTCATGGGCAGACGCGGCGTGGGGAGCTACTTGGCCTCCGCCAACATCGCCGAGTCTCTTTTCGGGAGCGGCGCCGGAGGATCCGGGACCGAAGGAAGTCGAAGAGTCGGGCCGATTCACTTAACGGGACTGGGGTCGGATACCGATCCGAGTCCGGAAAGGAGGGGCTTGTTCGGGCACCTCGCCGCCAAGGCCGGCTCCTCCGGCGGCGGCGCCGCCAGTGCCTTTGTCCAAAGTGCTCACGCCGTTTCCCCTCCGGAGCTCCATTTCCGGGGCCACTCCCTCACCCGCAATAAGCTGAGCCGTCCACACGAGCCGGAGTATTCCGACACGCCATCCAGCCTGCCCAACGTGCCCTTGCGGGCGGCGCATTTCCACATCAGCAGCATCCCCTCCCAGCCAGGCGGCTCCAGCCACCCCGAGCTGGCTTTCCACCAGCAAACGCCTGACGGCGCCGACGTAGAATTCGGGGTGTTTGTCGGTAAGTACGATAAAGAACCCGGTTCTGTTCCAGAGATGAGAAAGGACGATGAAAGCCGTGCGTGCGTGTATTCGACTTCGGCCTCTCCTCTGCCTGCTCGCTCGCCCGCTTGCTACCCTGACGATGCACAGGGAGGGAGGGACGGGGCTTTGTGCTACGTTAACGAAGCTTTCTGCGATGACGAGGGCCAGACCACTCCGGGTACACGTGCCTCCCGCGCTGTGGCGGGGCCCCAGAGAAGAAGAAGCAGAGATTGCGACGTTTCTACGCCGCCAGGGTCCTGCCGTGAAGATGAGAATGGTGACGAGCAGACGCGTGTGAAAGCGCAAACAAGAGGTTTGAGTTGCAGGTTGCATCTGCCTGCTACCGGCGTCTGTCCACTTCCAGATCGGGAGACATGCAGCTTTTTCCTCCCTTTTCCTCTTTTGTCTCTTCTCGCTGCTTCTGTACATTTTGTGACCGTTTGCATGAGTGATTAACGGGATGATGGTACCAGGATACTTTCCACAGGTAGAGACGGGTTCAGGAGTCTCAATGAAATGTGGTGATGGGATTATCTTTGCCCCTTTTTGTCATCCAATGTATTTATCATTGTTTTGCCTGAAGAGCTTTACTATCAAAAAATGAAACGTTTGGTTATAAACTGGGATCGGGAGTTTCACAAAATCCAACAAGAATTGATCGAACAGATAATAATGTTGTCTTGCTTTCAGGACACAGAGAGTGTTTTGAACCCCAGCGCTCGACACCTAAAGAGACCCGAAGCCCCCAACCTAGTCCGGCCACCCGTACCAGACAATTGGTTGGTTATCTAGCTGTCACTGAAAATACGATATATGTTTTCTTACCATGTCGGCTTATCCGTGCGAAGGTGCAGCAGGAAGGTCCGGGTCACATCAGAGCTGTTAACTCCTATGCCGGTTTCACAGAGTTTGACAGGAGTCCCGCTTTTCTCCATCCTGATTCTAGTATGTCATAAGAAATAGATGGGTTTTTTCTGAGCTGGGTGAAATTGTGATGGACTTTTGTTTTTTTGGTCTGTAGCTCTGAGGAAGAAGGATCGTAGCAGAGTGTCAGCGGAAGATATTCTCATCCATGAGGATCCGCGGTCTTCTGTACCTGTGGTAAACGCATATTTCTTTGCCCTCAAAGAGCGCCACTCTCATCAATGTTCGAGACAAAAATAGTCCATTAGTAGTTCAAAATACTAAGAAAATACTCAAGATTTACCACATAAGTTCTGTGAAAGTACCAAAGTTACAAAATTAAAACTAGAGTTATACCACAAGTTTTTCTACAAACATTCAACACAAATTGTTCCCCTGAAATACTACAGAATGTCTACAGTAATGTTAAAAAAAAATCTACTTTGGAAATACTACAAAATACTTAAAAAACAAAACTACAGTAATTCTACAAAAATACTTCGGAATTAGTACAAAAATACTACTATGGAAATACTACTAAAAAGCAACAACATAAAACTACAGTAATACCACAAAGGTTTTTCTACAAACATTCAACACAAATTGTTCCCCCAAAATACTACAGAATGCCTACAGTAATGTTAAAAAAAATCTACTTTGGAAATACGACAAAATGCTTCAAAAATAAAACTACAATAATTCTACAAAAATACTACAGAATTAGTTCAAAAATACTATTAAGGAAATACTACTAAAAAGCAACAACATAAAACTACAATAATACCACAAAAGTTTTTCTCCAAACATAAAACACAAATTGATCCTTCAAAAAAACTACAGTAAATCTGCAAAAATACAACTACAGTAATGTTAAAAAAATCTACTTTGGAAATACTACAAAATACTTCAAAAATAAAACTACCACAATTCTACAAAAATACTACAGAATTAGTACAATAATACTACTATAGAAATACTACTAAAAGGCAATAAAATAAAACTACAGTAATACCACAGGAAATACTATCAAAATACAACACAAATTCTTCTCTCGAAATACTACAAAAAGGCTATAGATATACTACAGAAATTAGACTATAGTTCATAAAGTGAAATGGGGTAAGCAAGGGCGGGGCAGTGTCTTCTTGTAACCATGTACACTCATTCTGCTATTTGAAGTACTGTATTTTCCAGACTAAATGTTGCACCTACCAAAAAATGCATAATTAAAAAGGAAAAAACATATACAAGTCTCATTTTTAGGGAAATGTATTTGATAACATCCAACACCAAAAATATACATGACATCTTGAACTGCAATTTAAAATAGTGTGTGTGAATCTACCAAGTGCATTTGGAGTACCACTAATAAAATAACTCAAACTCAATGATACCATCAGGTATCTCACCGTAGTATATGTGGCAACCCAGCCAAACTATAAAAAAAAAAAGCAACCTATAGTCCTTAAACTACCGTAGTTTATAGCGAGTCGTGCTGATTTTATTTTTCTTAACACCCGAGCAACCCGCATACTAACACTATCATTTTCTTTCTTAGGAAAGAGTTCAGGTCAAATCAGCTCAAGCAAGCAGTCTGTATGTATCATTCTGTGTTTTTTGTGTGTGTGGGTGTACTAGTGTCAGCGTGTACGACCATGCATATAGATACTGTGTTATACTGTTTTAAATTATAGGAAAATATATAACTATATTTCTGCAGCTTGCATTTATATTTTTAAATTTAGGCTTTTATTAAACCTTTTTGTGCAATACTTACATTTTTGTTTAGCAGTAATGTTGTGTTGACTATGCTAAAATATGTGTCGCATTCAGGAATTCATGTAAACTTGACTTTTTTTATGTACATTTCAAATTTATTGCGGATTCTCTTCCAGCCAACCCCCTGGGGAAGACATATTAACCGGTAAGTTTCTTTTATTTCGTTTGTCTGCAGTGCGATCTTGCCACATTCTTAACCGTCTTAACAATAATAATGTTTGCCTTTGATGCAAAATTCATTTGATTTAACATGAGACATCCTTGATTCTGCTGGTTTGATTTCCCCATTTTCATTTTATTTTATTCTTTTTTGCAGCATCGGTCTCTCTTGGCACACCTCGCCACACTCACCTCGGACCCAGAAAGGACTGTGAGCAAAATTTCAATGATTCTTAAGTGCTCAGACAGAAATGACATGTTCTTGGGAAATGTTATTATCTTCCCATGACCGACCATTTCACTTTTTCAAAGTCACAATAACAACTAATTCCTTCTCTCTGCAGCCATTGGGTCACCATTCAAGCCTATGGAAAATTACCAATACTCTGGTAGGCTTCTAGATTACTTAATGTCATTATTGAGTCTCCACATCCTCATATAACTGCTAGTTTTTTCACTTACTAAACAGAAATACTGTAATCCCTTGTTTATCATGTTTAATGGGGTCCAGAACCCTCGGCGATACGCGAAAATCTTGCAAAGTAGAGCTCCCATTTTTAACATGCGCTCTGCCAGCCCCTGCTAACAGCAGTAGTAGACGGGGAGAATGGATTGTGGCTACCTTGGAGCTATTTATCTTAGGAAAAAAGAATGGAAAAAAGAGCTACCAGGCATGAAAGAAATAGGCTCGCTCAACCCCTACTCTCAGAAATAGTTGACTGGGGATAATGGATCGCTGCCAAAACCGTGCAGTTCATTTTAGACAAGCCGTTATGACATGCTTCAACGGCACTCTGCCGGCCCCTGTTTTCAGCAATAGTCGACTGGTAACATTAGATAGGAGCCACACATTTGATTTTAGGTGGGCCAGAATGGTACGTCTCCAGAAAAGGTTTCTCTGCCAGTCCTCGCTCGCAGCAATATGGTATTGGTGATAATATATGGTGCGGGGTCGCACGAGTGCAGTTTGTTTTAGGTAGAAATACAGTAACTGCGAAAAAAAAAAGCTGCCAGGCCCGAAAAAGGTCCACCCCGCCGTTCCCTGCTTGCAGCAATATGGGATCAGGGATAATGGATCCCAGCAAAAACAGTGCAGTTAGTTTTATTTTGGCTACAGTGACATTCCTCCTCTTTCTGTCACCTGCTTTCAACAGTTGTTGACTGGAGATAATCCAATCACAGCCATGCATTTCTTTGGCTGGAGGCGTGTCAGAATGTGCCTTCTGCTGGTTCCCTCTAGCAGCTATATGGGAATAGGGATAATGGATTGTGTCCGCGCAAGCGCAGTTCATTTTTAGCAGAAATACAATAAATGCAAAAAAAAGCTGCCGGGCCCGAAAAAAGTTTGCTCTGCCGTTCTTTGCTTGCAGTACTATGCGATCAGAGATGATGGATGGCAGCCATAATAGTGCAGTTCATTTTAGTCAGGCCACAATGACATGCTTTGATGGCCTGAACAAGGAAAAAAAGTGCTGCGTGCCCCTACATTTAGCAATAGTCGACCGGGGACAATAGATCAAAGCCACAGCTGTGCATTTCATTGGCATGGTGCCCACTCCCAGCTATATGGGATTGAGAAAAATGGATCATGGTTTTACAAGTGCAGTTCACTTAGGCAGTAATACATAAACTGCAAAAAAGGGAAAAAAAAAAGCCAGGCCTGATAAGAGTGCATTCTGCCAGTCCCTGCTCACACCAACAATTTGAGAAATCTGGATTGCAGCCAAAAGAGTGCAGTTCACATTTTGATGGACGACAGCCCAAAAGGATCTGCCAGGCCAGACAAAATGTGCTCTGCCGGCCTCCGCTTGCAGCAATATGAGATCGAAGATAATGGATCACAGAATATTTTTCAACTTACGATGCAATGAAGCCACAAAGTGCAAAGTAGCGAGGGATTACAGTAGTTATTTTTGATGCAAAAGGTTTGACGCTGCGCTGGTGTGTTTGACAACTTAAAATATGAATTGTCCTTTCTACAGCTGTTGAACGCAACAACTTGATGAGACTGTCACAGAGCATCCCCTTCACACCTGTGCCCCCCAGAGGTAAGGAGTATAAACAAGGGCTTTCCAAGGTGGTACCTGCGGGTACCAGGTAACCCCTAAGAACACCTGAGTAGCCTGCGAACAGTTTTCAAAAAAGGCTTATGGATCTTTACGATTTTCTAGTAAATTCGATTTACGAATTCATGATGTTTCATGGTTGCTCAATAACCTGTTCCCCAACACACAGACCTACTCCACATAATGAAATGTAGAAAATATTTCCGAGATTGTATGAATATAATTGATATTTGTATCGGAATCACGTTTTGGCAGGTCCAAAAATGTATCCACGAATTAATCTTGCATGTGCATTTATCAAGATAAGAAAATGACTAATATATTTTGACGATCTAAATACGTGTGTCAATATTTTTTAGACCAATCTCTCCCCATAGAGGTGTCAGTAATCTGTAGTTTACGCTTTCAGTTGCAGGAAGTTCTTCCCATTACTTTTTAATTTTTTTTATTTCTGTGTCTGTTTTAAAATCTGTGTGTGTGTATTTGTGCTCTTCAGTAACTTTTTCATAATAATCCTGCCATTCCTGCGCATCTTTGACTCTTAGCTGACTCGAGCAGACAGGAAACCCTCAGAGGTGAATAGTAGATGTGATACCTGACTTCACCTGTTGTGGATTAACTGTAAATCAGCTTGAAAATATCTGGCAGGATGTTATGAAACAATGTTGATAGAAGAAATCACAAGATGTTTACTGAGCAGAGTCGGGGCGGGGAAAAAATACTGTCGATTCCGAGAAAGAATACAATCGGTTCAGAGAAAAACATCACGTAACCACGAGGACGCAGTATAAAAAGCCCACTGTCTCCTGGACGGACTTGGCTTGGATGAATGTTGCTGAACGAATGCAATAAAGGGCGTTCCCTTTCCGTCATATCGTCTCTGCATATATTTTGTGGCGACGCCCAACGACGTCCTCCAAAATAAGTAGCGCCCAATGTTTTTTTCCCGCCCCGACTCTGCTCAGTCAACATCTTGTGATTTCTTGTAACAACATTGTTTCATACCTTCCTGCCAGATGTTTTTATCAAGCTGATTTACAGTTAATCCACAACACACCCTCATCACCTGATTTGCCAGCACATTTTCTTCCCATTACAATTTACCACTGAGAAATGATACCTTAATTTTTTGTATGGCCCATAATAAGTGTCCACGTGTGATGCCTAATCCTTGCACAAATACACATTTTAGTCCCCGGTTTAGGTGTTGCTTTCTCCTGTCCATTTGGGCGTGACACGTAATGGGCACTGTCATACAAACTAATACCAGCTGCCGTTAATCACGAGGCAAGAAATGCAATGGAAAAGCGAAGCCACCAGAGAGCGGTGTCCGCATCATTTTTGAGCAGACTTGTGAAACATGGCAACAATTTCAAGCATCTCCAAGCATGTCACCCAAAATTCAAGTTTTTTTCGATCCATGGAAACAGAACATTAATTTACAAGCACCTGTATGAACCCTGTGTTTACATTCCTGTATCAATATCAATTGAACATATGTCGCAGTAAGCCTTTTTTTTTCAATATGCCTCCGACCACAACAGGAGAGCCGGTGACGGTGTATCGGCTGGAAGAAAGCTCACCCAACACCATCAACAACAGCATGTCTTCCTGGGCCCAGCGCGGTCTCTGTGCCAAGATCGAGTTTTTGGGTAAAGAGGAGATGGGCGGCGGCCTCCGACGGGCCCTCAAAGTTCTCTGCACCTGGTCCGAATACGACATCCTCAAGCCCGGCTGCTTCTACATCGTCAAGTCCTTCCTGCCCGAAGTGGTCCAGACCTGGCAGAGCATCTACAAGGACGACACCGTCTTGCACCTTTGTCTCAGGGTACGTACCCCATACGAAGTCAAACTTGAACTTTCAGACTTAATACGTTTATTTATGGGGTTCTAGGAAATTCAACAGCAGCGAGCAGCACAGAAGCTGACGGTGGCCTTTAACCAGATTCGACCCAAACCTATTCCTTACTCGCCAAGGTAAGCAAGGCCACAGAAACCGCATCCGAGAAAAAAAACTAGAATTAGAATAAGTTTTGCCCGCAATGATAAAAATACTAAAATACTGTAGATCAGGGGGCGGCAACTTAAGACTTGCGAGCCATATATGGCTCTTTTCATGAGAACATCTGGCGGAGATATAATAGAACTTGCTATATACTGAATTGTGCCATGCATTTCTGATGTCAGCACGTGAATAGGCAGGACACCACAAAATAATTCAAGGCTTCGTTCCCGTATGCATACATTTTACTGCTTAAACCTTCGATGGTCTGGGCAAAAATTGTACTGTTTTTAGTCTTTGTAGTTTGTATTCTCCCTCGTGCTTTGCAGCACTCGTTTTTGGTTGCACGACACAATACAGCAACATCAGTGGTCAAATATTATATAGTGTCCCTTTTAAGCACCTAGTACAGCTCTCGAGGCAATTTGTTATCCAATGTTTTGTTTCTGATGGTGTTTTTCCAAATGGTGACTCGCAATGACTCAGCAAGCAACCTTTTTGTCACCTAACAAGATAAACAGGCTTCTGTTTTTCATTTTAATGTCGGCAGTCTATTTTTGCCTTTAGTGTCTATCCATCGCATTGCTACATGTCCATCTATTTTACAATTTGTTCTAGTGCTTGCTACATTTCTTTACTTATTTCTTTTGTCTCTGTTGACGTGAGAGATTATCTGTTAGACTATTGAGCATTGTCAAGTTGTCAATAACTGCTAACACTGTCTTCGACTAGCCATGAGCTCTTTCATCGCTTTTTGGGCGTGTCAAAAGCCACGATGAAAGTATTGTGGAATTGACGTGCCGGTAGAACTTCCATCTCCTGAATGTGCTGAAGGAGTATGTTACAAACCATTCATCTAACTCAACTTGTCATTTCTGCACGTTTTGGAACTGGTTTTCTATGTTGGTCAAAATGAAAATTAGTCGTTCGAATCGGTGGTGACAGTTGAGCATGTTGCCACGTCGGTGGCGTAATTGATGTTATGAAGTTGTAGCTAATGCTAATGTGAGTAATGTGCCTTTCGACCATCAGTAGGTGCGACGAAAACCAGGCTGGATCGAATTCGGTTGAGTTGCCAGGAAAATTCCTACAGTAATCAGGAGCACAAATTGAGAATGGGAAAGGGCAAGGTGCATTCAAACGCAGTGGACATTGAATCATTTTCTAAATGTGTCAATAGTAAATGTATTGTTACTCTCACAGAAAAAAAAATTCTGGGGAAATAATTGTGCTCTTCCATCCTCCTGAAAAAATTCCAATCAGCAATATGGGATTTGGGATAATGGATCGCGGCCTGACTTTTCATTTTAGAAAAACTAGAAGAAAAAAATCTGCCGGCATACTCACCAACACTAGCATTTTATGCGTTACACAACCGCCTTTCTCCAGTTAAAAACGCCTACATATTTTTTAAATACAAATGTACCATTTTTTTCCTCCATATTCAAACAACAACAATACAAGTTATAGAATTTTAGAGTATGGCTGCTTTATTTTAAAGTCTGTGCATGAATGAACCGCTCAAACGATCACATTGGTTTTCTATTTTGGTAAAAGTTGGCTATTTCCGGTATAAAACAAGCACGTGTACGTAATAATGGAGTACACAACAACAAATACTGCTCTTTAATGTAAAAGGAGTGGCCTCACAAAAGTGCACTCCAGCAGTCCCTTCCTGCTCGAATGAAAATACGATGGGGGATAGTGGATTGCAGTCGCACAAGTGCAGTTCACTTTTTAGTGGACATGGTGTCACAAAAGAACCGTCAAACCTGACAAAAATGCGCTGTGATGAATTGCGGCTTCATGGGTGCAGTTCACTTCGAGCGTAAACGACAGTGGGACAAAAAAAACACCTGCCACGCCTATTTGCTCTCCCGGCCACCTCTCTGCAATAGTCGACCGAGGGTAGTGGATGGCGGCCGCACGGTGCAGTTTATTTAACTTGGGCAACGATATCACGCTTCAGTCCACGTGTTGAATAAATTTTACCTTCTTAAATGGTTCTATCTCAACCCACAAAGCACTGAGCCAGCAAATATAATAAAGTACGAAATAGCGAGGGATCACAGTACGGGATAGATTGTTTTTGATGATAAAACGTAAATCTGCACCCAGGTTCCTAGAGGTGTTCCTGCTCTACTGCCACTCGGCAGGCCAGTGGTTCGCCATCGAGGAATGCATCACGGGCGAGTTCCGCAAGTTCAACAACAACAACGGCGACGAAATCGCGCCCACAAACCTGCTGGAGGAGACCATGCTGGCTTTCAGCCACTGGACCTACGAGTACACGCGAGGGGAGCTGCTGGTGCTCGACCTGCAGGGTAACGTCTCGCCTCGCGCTCTCTCGATTAAGTCGGCTCTCTTTTACTCTTTCTCTTTTTCTCTTTCAGGGGTTGGAGAAATCTTGACTGATCCTTCAGTAATAAAGAGTGGCGAGAAAGGGTACGTTCATGATTTTAAAGTAGTTGCAAGGGAGCTAAAAAATTGTTTCGTATGTGTGCGTGTAGTCGTCAACATTTTCCTATGCAACTATCTTTGTGACTTGAATAAATAATAGTTTTAGTGTTATTTTACATTGAGAAGTAGTCACATTTGCCTTAAATGCCAATTGATCACATTTTAGTTACATCAGGCCAGAGGACAGACATGATGCAGATGTGGCCCTTGGTGAAATAAGAGTTTGACACCACCGACTTAAAGCGAGTTTGTATTAAGATGCATTAAAAAAGAAATATGGATTATTATAGTAATACACAATACAAGAACTATAGAGAGATTTTCGAGGTGGATTATTTTGGCTTGACTCCAGCAATTTGCCTCCTTTTCCCAGAAATACCTTTCAACATGGCATGGCCCAAAATAAGATTATATATATATATATATATATAGGGCAGCACAGCGGCGCAGTGGTTAGCGCGTGTGCGGTACAGTTCTAAGATCTTGGGAACCTCCTGTGTGGGTTCAAATACAGCTACCGGACTTACTGTGCGGAGTTTGTATGTTCTCCCCGTGCTTGCATGGGTTTCCTCCGGGCACTCCGGTTTCCTCCCACATTCCAAAGACATGCATTTCAGGTGGATTGGCCGGTCCAAATTGTCCTTCGGTGTGAATGAGCAAGCGAGTTGTGTGTCCCTGTGTGCCCTGCGATTGGCTGGCAACCGGTTCAGGGTGTCCCCTGCCCACTGCCCGATGATTGCTGGAATGGGCTCCAGCTCCCCCGCGACCCTACTGTGGATAAACGGTGCAGCTAATGAGATGATGATATATATATTTTCTTTTTTTTAATTCAATTTTAGATTTTGATTAATTATACTGTTTTTAAATATCTTGATTGAAATGAAAACATTTTAATTTATCTTATTACTCAGAAGAAGATGGACCCTGACGCCAATAATAAATAACCCTTTACTGCAGCCCTTCATTTCATATAACAATTTCCCCCCTTTTTTTTTTCTTTTACTTCAATCTTTTTTTTTTTTTTTTTTGCGTTTGCCGCCCGCAGGTCTTACGACATGATCTTCGGACCGGCCAACCTCGGTGACGACGCCATCCGGAACTTCCGAGCCAAACACCGCTGCAACTCCTGCTGCAGGAAACTAAAACTTCCCGGTGAGACAAAATATTGTGCAAATATTACAGTGAAAAATAATATTTTATGAGGATATGTATTCCACTGGGTTATATGGCGCACCCCCAAAAATAGTTTTTGGTCCTATATTTTCCATACATAAGGCGCACCGGACTATAAGGCGCTACAGTGGGAACATCAACAAAACAGTCAGATAGTTCTGTCAAACTTATTAACCCCTTAACATTCCGACGACTCCCAAAGAAGCAAATACGCGTCTCGGACACGTATGGACACGGTGTTTGTGCAATGTCACCAATCACTCAAATGCGTAATTCCACGTGTCAAGTCATGTTTATTTGTATAGCATGAGGAAAGTTAAACTCTTGGGACTCAAGAAATGCCAACCATTTCTTAGTTTCTATTTTCTTTTTCGCTGGCAACTGTGAGGACAGCAAAGTAAGAATTTCATTGTGCAGGGAAACGTGGTTCTTCATTGTGCATAAAACCATTAACACTTTGAATTGAATTTGAAACTAGACTCATCACAGAAACATCATGATCAGTCTGAAACAAGATACTGGGAAAATATAAAAAGTCGTCTTGCAGACATCACGTTCAATAATAATACGCAACCTTGGTCCTCTTACATCCGTAAGTGTAATAAATCCAACCGTGTAAAATATTTACGTACTCCAAAACACATGATAATGCAGACGAATAATAAAAAATCTACGGAAAAGCATCTCTGCATCGGTGGACGTTGCTTGTTGCTAGCTGTCTGTTTAGCACCATAATTCCCGTATACAAATACAGACTAACATAGTTAAACATGTTTTTTCCAGGCCGTAGAGCAGACAAACTTGTGATTCACATCTTTTTCGGCCAATTGCAGGCTTTGTTTTGCCCCAATTTAGCCTACGTGAGCCTGTAAATGCTAAAAAGGACCCGCCTCCTTTACCTCCGAATAACTTAAACCAATAGTGACCGATTCGATTGATGATTGTGTCAATCATTGGTTGGGATGAAACGCCGACATACACCGTGGACTACTTCGCCCACGGAGGGAAAATGTAGTTGGCAGCTGCTTGCCTTAGGTGCGAGACTTTGCGACTCAATATTGATCCCTACATAAGCCGCACTGTATTATATATGGTATATGGTCAGCTTTTTAAAAAAAGGCTTTTAGGTGCGCCTTATAGTCGTGAAAATCTGGTAATTGTCGGAGGGAGATGAGTTTCAGGAGGTATATTTGTTGATATGGGGCACAGGCTCTGGCATTATTCGTCTTCATTTTTTTTTTATATCAGATCATCGAACGTCACAAAGTGACATAAAATGCACTAAAAAAAATTAGATTCTTTTTTCAGGGACACAGGTCTTAATTATTTTGCCATTATGGCCCTTTGGGTCAAAAAAGGCAAGAATTTGTTTTGCGGATCAATTTCTATGCAAGCCTGATAATAAATATCATGTCACGGTTTAGATCTGAAGCGGAACGAGTACACACCTGAGCAGGTGGCACACCGGGGGGCGGAGCCAAAGAGCCGCACCAATCCATGAGGCTTCCGTCGCTGTGACCAATCAACTGGAAGAATCTCTCGCGTTTCCACGAGAACGGCCTCTCGCTGTGTCAAAACACACACATCATGTTTGCATGTGCATACATGGGCAGGTACACAAATTCTTATTGTTATTTATTGATGTTGCCTTTTAACCTATAAATGTATATTGCAAAAAAGGAAAACAAGAAATCAAAAGTGCATTGTACATCTGTTACAGCATCACCGCATCATTTTTATTATTCCAAATGTCTTGTATCCATGCTTTTTATCATTGACTTTATGAAAAAAAGGGCAGATTGCAATGCAACTTTTCCACAACATTGTTTGTGTCTTTTTATTCCAGGAAAAAAAAGTGTCCGCCCTCGATAGCTTTTTTTATTTTTAAATGGTACGATTACGATATATTTGTCATCACCTGTCAAAAACCCGACGATGGATTCAATCTAGTGTATCTTATAGATACTGTTATTTGCATGAGCATGAGCTTTGTCATCTTTTATTCAGGGCACACTTTAAGGGTATTTACTGTATACATTTTGTACTCAATATCGTTTGTAACGAATAAAATTGATAATAAGTGGACCGTGTCACTTGATTGTACTGTATATACGCACTTACTGTACTTCACATACTGTAGTTTACCACTAGGGATCATTAATCTCACACTGTACAGTGCTTAATGATAAAACAAGGCACTATTCTCAGTTATGAGCAATCGAGTTTGTGTACAAAGACGTTTTTCTAAATATTACTGGACAAAAAACTTTCGCAGCACACAACGCAAAAAAGGTGAATTATTTCCACTCGCTGGTACAAAAAGCAAAGACTGCATTTATTTGTTGAATAAAACAAAGAAAAATCCATTTTTAGCTGGCAGCCATTTTGCCATTTGTGTTGGTCAGTGATGACCTCATGGTTGGTCAGCGCTCCAGTAACCAATTGCAGCTCTCCTGTTTTCTAGAAGTGAGCCATGATTGGTTGTTACTGACCGCCTGGTATGTCTTTTTCTTTTTAAAAGCAAAATGGTAGCGTCTGAGATGAATACTATGAAATTATTTTTCTGTTTAATCCTGACAAATGCAATAGCAGTGTCAAATTTTAAGTATTTGAAGTGAGGACAAATTCGCAATGACTTTTAGGGGAAGTTGACATCACTATAAATAGACAATTAATTCTGAAGTGAATGCTTCAAATAATAAAGGGTGGATATGTCTGCAATGACGTATTTGGGTGGGTTGATTTCACCTTAAAAATAGTGACTGTGTATTTTTTGACCACTAAATGTCACTGCATTCTGTTGTGCAACTGAAAACGAAAGCTACAAAGCACGAGAAAGAACAGACTTAAAACAAAGTGACCTAATCCTACCATTTTCTGTCTCCTTATTCTGACAACCTTATGCAAGCTTTATGGCTTTTTGGGTACCTGTAGCAGGAAGATGGCAGACAATTATGTCAGCTCAAGTTGTGTAAAAAAAAATGTGAATTTCTAGACCTACGAGAATGAAAAAAAATTGTGTGTTTATTTAAGGATTGTATGGCAGAGCAACTTGCCCTTTGTTGTGCTGTGGGCTAAATGTTCGATGTCAGGTTGAGAAGAGCAAAGGGGAATGAATGTTTGGTGAATGTGAGTGTGTTCTTGACTCTAGATACCTCCCACCAGGGGGATATGACTTCAGTGTATAGATAGATGGTCATTAGGGTAGTGTATGTATTTTAATGTTTTTTAATGTCAAGGCATCTCTAAATAATACACACTGTCCCTTTAATCCTTCTAATTTTGACTGCACATATTAAGTGCCTCCTTGTGGTAAAAAAAAAAAATCTTTCGGTACAGAAAAAAACAATCTTGATTTAAATGATGAGCAAAAATACATTTAAACATTTGTTTTCAGAAACTCGCAAGTTGAGAAATTTGTATTTATTTTACATTACATGAGCCTCTCCCAAAGGGAGCTCAGGAGGTAGAGCGCTCGTCTTGGGATCAAGAGGTTGCAGGTACGATTCCCGGCTCTTCAGTGTTATATGTCGAAGTGTCCTTGGGCAAAACACTGAATCCCTAATGCCCCCAATAAGCAGGTAGGCGCCTTGCATGGCTGATTGGCCGCTATTGGTGTGTGAGTGTGTGTGTGTGTGAATGGGTAAGTGTGAAGCACATTGTTAAGTGCTTTGGGAGGTCTTCATTGACTTGAAAAGCGCTATATAAATGGAGACCATTTTAGCTGACATATCTATCTACCTTCTAAGGGTATCCTTGTAAAAGCTTGTGAAAGGCTGCGCAAAAACATGGTGGTCAAATCATACACACTGTTCCTTTAAATGAGGATTTAATCCTTTATTCTTGAGTAAAATACTGCTTCAATTCTTGACAGCTGCTTTGACTCAAGTTAATGCAGCCTTAAACCTTGAACTCTCTGTTGTAACTTTGACTACTCATTTGACTGTCCCTAATATCGAGGTCATTGTCTTTTAGCTTGACTAGGAATGGAAAATCAGCCGGGTTACAACACGGTGCGTCGGCTACTTATGAAAAAGCAGATAATGAATTACCAAATCTGATCGCTAATGGTTCCTCTTTCGCTCATGATGTAACATACAACCCTCAATCTGCCAGCAGTGCTTAAGAAGGGTGCGCCGGTTTTTATTTACCTAAAAAGTACAACTGAATACAGTTACGGCGTCGCCGTCTCAAGTATGAGGCATGAAGTTGCTAAATTTCTCTTCATGTAGATATTCAACCTCATATTCAACCATACTCTCATCCAAGCCCTATTTTAGCTATCTATCTACCCTGGTCATATCCCTTGAGAAGGGTGACCGACAGCAAGACACACATACAAAAATAAAGAAAAGGAAAAAGTAGCAAAAAACACAAGTTTTGGACCATGGCCAACATCCAAACAAGTTAAAAGGCCAAAAGGTCTCGCAAACCCTATCTACAGGGTCACTAAATGTGAGAGGATGTGGAAGTAAAGCGACTGAGTGGAAGAAAGGAGATCGGAAGGATGATGACTAAAAGCCCTATTTACAACTATAAAATGAAATACTGAAATCAGAGGGCCTGCTACTGCACATATTTGGTTATGAGTCACCAACAGCGGATGGTAGGCAGTGAGTGGGCGTGGCTTATACAGGAACAACAAAATCAATTTACGCTAACAGTGTGCTGAATGTTGGCCTTTTAATTTGTAAACCTATTTTTGCAATACACCATGCCTGGAGAAATAAAACCTGTCTTGGACAGTACCCAGAAAAAGAAGGATATCTTGGAGTAGTTCGTAGCCCAAAGACTAAATGGATATGGAGTGACTCGGCTAAGTGTTTGTTTATAAGCTCACAGGATTGCACAAGCCAAGTAATAGGAAGCTTCTCTGCTTCCACATATTGGTCAACAATACACGTCTTCTTCTATTTTATTATATGGTTAGAAGCAGGGGGTCGGCTTCTATTGGAGTGTACATGGTAATTTGTAACTAGATACTTTCGTAGAAATTAGTTACTTTTGGGTGTCAGTAGCCTTGGCATGTTGATCACGGAAATATTTTTTAAATTACGTAACTAGCAACTGTAACTAATTCATGTTTTTCATTAAAGTGCCCAACGCTGGAAATGAAGAAGTGAATTCTGCTCTTTCAGTTTCAAAATGAGCAACAGAAGTTCCTGTGACATAATGACTCATTGTTTCACTTCACTTTCGGGCTTTTTTTTTCCCTTTGTAATAGAAGAAAGCTATGTTGTTGTTATTACACATGGCTCTATTTTCTGCATTGAAAAGTGCAAATGTGCACATAGCTTGCTGCTGAAAGCACATATTGGTCAACAATACACGTCTTCTTCTATTTTATTATATGGTTAGAAGCAGGGGGTCGGCTTCTATTGGAGTGTACATGGTAATTTGTAACTAGATACTTTCGTAGAAATTAGTTACTTTTGGGTGTCAGTAGCCTTGGCATGTTGATCACGGAAATATTTTTTAAATTACGTAACTAGCAACTGTAACTAATTCATGTTTTTCATTAAAGTGCCCAACGCTGGAAATGAAGAAGTGAATTCTGCTCTTTCAGTTTCAAAATGAGCAACAGAAGTTCCTGTGACATAATGACTCATTGTTTCACTTCACTTTCGGGCTTTTTTTTTCCCTTTGTAATAGAAGAAAGCTATGTTGTTGTTATTACACATGGCTCTATTTTCTGCATTGAAAAGTGCAAATGTGCACATAGCTTGCTGCTGAAAGCAGAAGGTTACAAGAAAACAGGAAATGAACATCAAACGTTGCTGCAGCAGTCTGGCAGACCGGTCTTGTGGGAGACGCCCTCTCACTGGGCGTGTGTTCTTCATAAAAGCAAGTTCAGACGCACGACTGGCGTGACTTAGCGTTTTGATCCCTGCGAGAATCTGCTCTACTTGTGCCGCTCCCCGACCAGCCGTCAAAACAGCCGACGAAATGCACGTTCACATTGAGTACTGGTGAGTTTTTTTGGCCTTTCTAAGAGGACTGGGAAATGTTTTTTTGGTGGGGTGATGGGTGAACTGTTTTTGTTATGGTTTCAGCGGCTCCTGAGGTTACGGCTCACGGGCCCGAAGCCTGGAAGCCGCTCTGAGGAAGGAGTTTCCCAACATCCAAGTCACTACCAAGACTGGCAGGAGAAGTACGAGTTCATTTCCTCTTCCGTTTTTACATTTTTCATCTGTTTGTTTTGGTCGAGGGGTCTCAAACAAAAATTTTTTTAGGGTTGAAATTGGGCCAAATCGGGTGTCCTAAAAGGAAAGTTCTGATGAAAAACAATCCAAGTCAAGTCATCCCTTAATCACAAAGAGTCTCAAAGGGCTGCACAGACCACAGATAATTGCAAACCACAGACTATTATGACACCATCCCGTGATCTAAAACCGACATGAGGGCAAGGAAAAACTCAAAACATGAACATGAGGAAAATGACATATGTATTTTTGCTACTCAAAATAAGATCTAAAAAAATATTTAAAATGAATACTAAAGCCAATCAGTGAAAAATTAATTGATAATTTGCGTGGGCTGAACTCAGATTAAAGGGATAGTCTGTATATTCGACCACTAGACGTGGCTGTATTGTGTAATGCGACCGAAAACAAGTGTGAAAAAGCACAAGTAAGCGTGCAAACTACAACCAAACCATACCATTGCTCTTTTATTTTCCCCCCACGAGGTGAGACTAAAGTTATGTAAAATAAATACAAATTTCTTTACCTACAAGTATGTTATTGAGATAAAAATTACAAAAAACAATTGATTACAAAATGCACGTTATAAAGAAGATAATGTTATTGCCACGAAACATTATTTTTGCGTGTGATGGAGGGGGAGGAGAAAAAAATGCATCCAGGCCACAAAAATCAAGTTGAACATGTTTCAACTTACTCTGGGTGTTGAAAGATGGGCGCAGCCAAAAAGTGACATACCGGAGACCCCCTGGGATATGAGGTTCTGATGATGGAACCCGCAAGGTAAAATAACTGTATGGGGAAGGGTAGAAAACCTTTGGTACTTGGCTAATGCATTCCAAACTCCACGTAAAACATTAAAATGATATGTATTAAATGTTAGTAACAAAATAGTCCATTGTCAGTACTTACATACTACATGTATAGGAATAAATACTTATAAATAAATATACATGTAAAGTAAAAACGAAATTGAATATACCTTTGGTGTGATGTGACTTGAGCTGGTACAGTGGAGTAGTGGGTGGATTCGGAGAAGGGATGTGACAGGTGTTTATTATTTAGCGGCTCCTAGTGGTAAAAAAAAAACCTTCATTCATTATAAAAATGTATACCTCGATTTGAATGATAAGCTAATAAGTGGACTATCATGTAAACGGGAAATTTTTAATGCCTTCTCGAGATTTTTAAATAACTATGAAAACAAAATTTGCGCTCGGCATGTTTTGCTTCTCCCTTTAGCATTACTGGAAGCCTTGGGACCCATAGCAAAGTTCAAAAATACAATAATGTACTGCCTCCTCAAGGTATTTACGAAGCACACCGAGATTCTGAACTGGATGTAGATAGTTAAAGGCATTGTGGGAGGGAGTTCAGCCAATAGCATTTGTGTATTTTCACATTTTTGTGTTTTTTTTTCTAGACACGGAGGGGTGAGAGGAACGCAATTTCAATTCTCTGCTTTTGCTTCAGAATTAACAATAAAGCTGACTTAGACTTTGATATTGTGACGCGAACCAATAGCAATCGGCATCTTATGTGACATCGATGAGTAGCGAACAGGCATTTTAGAGACATAATTCACCTTACACACAAAAACCGCATCGTTTCAAAGTTATGGGCAAGTGAAATAAATTGTTAATGTCGTACAAAGAGGAAATTATGGTAACCAGGGCCACAGAAAAACGTGTTATTCCACATCATATCGTGAAAACATCATAGTATTTTTCAGGCTTCGACAGTATAGGTTTTCATCAGCCAGCAAAACAATTTACACCATTATTTTTTTGTAAAATTAATCAATTATATCCTCTTAATCACTATAATTGTAAAATGTAACTCATAATTAGGGCGGTAATAATCGACGAATCGGTCTGTTAATCTTTTGATTCATTTTTAAAAATATTCCCATTGTGCAAATGATATGTAATATCCTTAAAAATCTGCCCCTTGTGTTGAGATAAACATGTCATTATTATTATATTTCGATTTAATTGATAGATTTGATTCATTTATGCTCCCTTTTTTCTTTTTTTATGGAGCACTGTCTGTTCGTTAACTCTGTAGTGTTTGACGGTTTCATGCTCGTTTTGTTTGAGATAAAAAATGTTGAAAAAAAAGATACTTTTATAAATACTGGCTCAGTGCATTCTCTGCCGGACCAAAGAGGTACCCTAAACTTCACAACGAGATCCAATGCACTTATTTGCATTGGTTTATAGTGTTAAGTAGCTCATAAATCACGCGACACGACGAACCTATGAGATAAGTAGTTGCCAACGTTTTAAATAATCCATTTTAAGCGATGTTATCGATTAGTTGTTGCAGCCCTACTCATAATGAAGCGCAAACACATTGTTTAATGTCAACAGAATTGAGATGTAGTCCAATCTGATATGAGACAGTGTTTGACAACTTTCATTATTTTTTTTGATCACTGAAAAACAAACACATGGAGGATTAGATAGCTATTTACCTATAAAAATAACAATAATTTTCCTCGGCAGCGAGTTTTGAGGTGACTGTGGATAATGACCAAGTGATCTACTCCAAGTTGCAGACTGGGTCTTTCCCAGATCCCAACCAAGTGAGCACACATTCTCACACTTCTAATTCTTCCGAGAATATCGTCTTCTATCTATGTTTCTGTTTGTGCACCTAGATCATCAAGGTCATTAAAACCATGATGCACTGAGTCAAAGATGAGATGGTGAGTGACCCACCAAAACGTCTGCACGATGCATGTCATGTGTCAAGTCAATTCATGTTCATTTGTGACGCCGTTAATCACAAGAAGTCTCAAAGGGCTGCACAGACCAGGTTATTGCAAACCACAGACTATTATGACACCATCCCCTGATCCTAAGAACACATAAGTAGACGCTTTCTTTCGCCAACAAAGTTGGACGCTGAGCCTGCTCAGTACCACATGCAGGTCTTTGGCTCTCCCCAGTTGCTCCCTGGCGCTTTTTCAAACATTGTTCATTTTTGTAAGACACAACCAGAAACTAAACACAGTTTTCCATAACGCCCACGTGATAGCAGCAAAGTATCATTAATTTAAAGTGGATCAAGTCCTTAATTGATAAAGTTGTGCAATGAATTATTACCCCAAAAAAATTCTAGTTAGTTTCTAGTTCACTGGTTTTGACTATTGCAGGACATTTTGGAAAAGAAACCCCTAGCGAGAAACGAGGGTTTACTTTACGCAACAAATTCAAAGTCGGCAAAAGACAATCACTGAAAAATTGCATATTGTCCAATTGTAGACACCTTTCAAGAGAATTTGAACTAATTACGTGAACCAGTAAAACACTGGTATTGTCTGGAAATATGTTAAAAATTACACGAAAACAACTTGAAGAGCCATTATTCCCATCTACAGCCTTCATGAGCACAATGTGCCTTACAACTGCCACTGTGAATATACGCATATGTATTTTACATCATTACTTTAGTGCTATCTACATGTTTATCTTTTTACACATTTTTATCTTTTTACTTAATCTTATTTTGCACTTAATGGAAAATCGATACCTCGGTTATCGACCATTATCCATTCAGGAACGGTGTTTGACCCCCAAAACATTTTTTTCCCAGAAGATATTTTTATACAATCCTATGACTTCCAAACTAGTAATAATTCAACCACTTTTTAAGCACTTTCAATGGCAGTTTTCTAATGTCTCCAGTACCCAGTATCTTGTTCTTCACCTGTGCTCTCGCGTGGGGCAATGACGTTTCACATAACGATGCCATACAAACTCATACCAGCTGCAGTTAATCACTAGGGAAGAAGAAATCCAATGGCAAGGCGAAGCCACCAAAACAGCCCTGCCGGCGGCATTTTAAAGCAGACTTGTTTTTTCTTCCTTCATTTGATGCGTGCTCTAATGAGTCAGGAATGTAAAGCATTTACAAGCACTTTACCCAAAATACAAGCACTTTTTCAACATTACATTAAAATTCAGACATTTTCAAGGATTTCAAGCACCAGTACGAACCTTCTGTGCCCCTTGACAACCATAAATCCCCAAAATGTTAATGATAGTGTACCTAAACAGACATAAATACACAACATATTGATAAAACTACAACTAAACTACAAAAAAATGTTTCTTCTTCTTCTTCTGGTTTAACAGATCCATCACTTTGGTGCATGAAATGTTATAAAGATAAAAATATAAACCATTACCTTTGAGTCAAGGTTCAATGGCAGACTCTCCATTCTCATAATTTATTTTTAAACCCGGTAGTTCTTCATAAATAAATAAATAAGACGTAAATAAGCATTTACAAGCACTTTACTGTACTATTTTGCGCCTGCCGCCATAAATACGCCCCGAATCTCAATAAATTGTCAAAATTTGACAATATCTCTAAATGATGCTACCCGACCTGGAAAGAGTAGCCAAGATGGCTGCTTATCTCACTCGGCCTCACCCTAAATTCCGATATTTCGTCCAAAAAATTACTCGAATTTTTTTATTCGAACGACCATTTTGTTTCAATTTATTGATTTGTTGGAGTACGGAGGTATAACTGTATTTCAATTGCTTCTAATCTCTTTCCTTTGGAGCGAAACACCGCAAGATGGCGCCATTTTTTAATTGTTTTTTTTTTTGCTCAGTTTTGAAAAGCATTGAGGGACCAACGTTCCTCGTAAAATAAAACGCATTTATTTATACAAGCATATCTCGGTTGTAACACTAAATACTATATTTTGGAGCGAAATACTTTAACAAAGTAAACAAAAGTGTCATTTTAGTCTGTCACCATTAGCGATAATCATCAATTCTGGTGGGCGTTGTGGTTGTCCGTAGAAGCACCAGAGCATGATGGGAAATCATCCAAGGGGGCCGGAAGCCAGAAGTCCTTCTTTCGATGACTGCACACGCCAAATCTAAAGAGCGTGAAGCACGATGCTTGGAGAAGGTCGCCTGCACGTCTGGAATCCGTGGAAGTTGTGCCCATCGTGGCTGCCTGGTTAACGCTTAGCCATAACGGGACGCAAGCGAGTCATTTGCACGAATTTCTAGAGCTGGGTTTAAAGGGACAGTGTGTAATATTATCCGTCCTAAAACACGCCGCAGGAAGTGGCGGTTAAGGGATCAGTGAACCGCGATTGGTAATAAAAACGCCATTTATTATTAAAAAAAAGGAAAATACATGAACTAAGATATAAAGGCGATATTTTCAGAATTTAGTCTAGAACTGTGCATTCATTTAACATATGAGCTTACTTGTCCAACATTTTGCTGCTACTGGTCACTGAGTCTCCGTAGTTTGTATTCTTACTTGTACTTTTTAGCCTTCATTTTTGGTAGATACACACATTACACCTACATCTGGGAAGCCAATAATACACACTGTCCCTTCGTATGAAATAATTTACATTACCTTTATCTGAATAATCAATTTATACAATTTGGGCACACCAGTAATTAAAAATATTTTCTAAGTCTTAAAATATATGGTTTACAGTAATTTCAGTGCAAGTAGTTGCCTGATTTTACATATTTGATGTGCATTTTAAATATTAAACTCATTTGACCTGTATTTCCTTAAATATCTAATATTGGATCAAACTGCATGGAATTTTTGGGCCTGACAACAAATGTAAGAGATCAAACTTCTGACTAAAAGTTGGGACTATTCATTACAATTTAAACCCAGCCCTGTACATTTAAAGCCACAGCGAAAACAAATTGTGCATGTTCTTTTTTTGGGGATGATTGCCGCTCTAATCGGGACCAATGGGTGTGTGGGGATTTATTTTGAATAGGATCATATTTCGGCCATTTTATTACAAACTTAAGATTGTGCGATTGGACTACCTTGATCAAATTAAATGCTTTTTGCTAAATGTGTGCGTTTTCTTTTTAATTGTTCAGGATGTTTAATAGGAACCTAGAAGTGGATTATTAGAAATTTCAAACACTTTTTACACTTTTGTGCAGTTTGCATTTCTTTGTTAAAGACACCCACTAAAGACTGAAACTGGGCAAGTTGCTCCCTTTTAGCAGAATATTTTGAGTTTTTCCAGGTAGTAAATAGACAAAATCAGAATTTTACAGACTTGATACATAGAATTTGTATCAAATCATGTTTACTTGTGACGCCCTTAGAGAGTCTCAAAAGTGCTGCACAGACCACAGATTATTAATTGTAAGCTACAGACTTATGACACCATCCCTTGATCTAAAACCTACATGAGGGCAAGGAAACAAAAACCTCAACATGAAAATGAAGAAACCTTGAGAATCAAAAGACCCAGAATCGCTTTAAGCCGCTTTCCCCCTCCAATTTTTTTATACTGGAACAGGATGTGTGTATCGCAATGTTTGCATAGTATTCATCACAAAACACAGAGGGGCAAAAATTGTGCATTTGAAGTCTTTTATTACAAAACGCGTGACAAATAAATACAACCAAAACAATGTAAAAATAGGTTGTTGGGAGCTTGTTCTGAAATTTCATTGGTCCCCGACATTAAGAAAACCTAAGACATTTAAAAGAACGTAACAATTTCCAAACAAAAAGCACCATCAGTAAACGGCCATGTCAGCCCTGCTGACCGGGCCTGACAAAAACACACAAGTGCGCACACACGCCCGACAACAAACCAGCCAAAAGAACGCAAATCGGTCTAGAAAAGAAAAAAGGTTTCATTTGATATAAATATAATATATTAATTTACACACTGTAGCAGAGTCTTAGGGTCACTGGCTCAGACGACGTGTGTCGAGAAGGCATCAGTTGTACAATCGCAAGAGACCAACGCCAGCGTGTAACGTGTATGTTGAGACATTCGACCGCTCGGTTGCGCAGCGTTCGTGTTGGGAAACGTCAGCAAAATGAAATGTTTTGACAACAACAGACAAAACGGCACGAACCAAACCGGTTAGCGACCCAGCAGGAAAGTCAGGCCGGCGAGGCCCATGCCGGCCGCTGCCAACAGCACGGTCTTCTTCATGGACGAGTCCTGAGCGGACGCTCTGCTGCTGCCGAGCGTCTTGCAGAACCCTTCCTGCAAAAAAAACAAAAAACCATCAATGGGAAGTAGTTACGTTAGTTACGTTCAGCAATCAATAGGAGGCGCCATTACATAGCATGTTGCTTAGTGACAAAACAATACAGTGATTTGTCATTTATCGCGTGCGGTATTATCTACCATTACAATCAAATACTCTTATACACTAAAACCAAAGAACAAACCCTTTTACTGTACACTCGTTTTGTTTTTACAAATAACTACTGTACAGTCAAATGAGCGGAAAGACTGTTTAGCCAATCAGATTGCAGAACACAAGGCACGGTGTAAATCTGAGAAAAAGTGAAACGTGTAAAATAAATCACGTTATATTGGAAAGGATTGCTGTACAGCTTATGTCTTTCAAAACTCCATACACATTTATCTAAATGAAGAAGAAACTGATAGAAGCTAGTACGGAATACAGTTTTGAAAAAGGGAGGGAAAATTAACCAAGATTTCTTTTTTTAAGTATACACCCTGGTGTTAATTTTGAGAGACAAATATCTTTAAAGGAACAATGTGTAATATTTATCTCCCAGTGGTACAAATACCTTTTAGAAAAAAAATGTCTGAATACTAGGCGAAAATACGTGAACTATCAAACCTATATATATTAAATCATAGTTTGAGAGGACGTTGTTGCGCGTCGCCCCAAAATATACGCAGAGATGAAATATGGCAGAGAGGGAACGTTCTTTATTCCATCCGTTCATTCATCCACATTCAAAATTCATTCGAGAGACGTTGGCTTTTATACTGTGTTCAAAAACATCGCATGATGTTTTTCTCAGAATCGAAAGTATTTTTTCCGGCCTCGGCTCACTTAGTCAGCAACTTGTGATTTCTTGTATCAACATTATCTCATACATCCTGTTGTCAGCTCAGAGGCTGCTGACCTACAGTTAATCCACAACATTTGGTTGAGAAATTTGTATTTCTTTTACTTTTAATCCCTAACTAGAAGTTGCTGCCATGTTCGTCTGGCATCTTGCTCCTCTACTGTGCTATGTCACACTGGTTCTCCTTTGCATTAGACAATACAGTGCCATTTAGTGGTCAAATATTACACACTGAGGCTTTAAGGGAATAAATAAGATGGTTTTATATTTACTGAGACATATGCTTTAAAGATTGAAATATTTGTGGGATTGGAGTAATTAGAGGACAATTATTAAATAGGTAAAAATGAATGTCAGTTAAGATATAATAATAGAAGTGTTATTCAAGTATTTTACCAATTACAAAATTTAAATGGACACTGTACATTTTGACAACTAGATGTCGCTGTACTGTTTGGTGTAACAGAAACAAACTACAACTGCTAAACCACAAAGAAGAAAAAACTAGTGTCTCGGTCACCAAACTGAACTATTTCTCATATTTTTTTTGTCCAGCCTTTCAGAATTTTGGGGGTTTTGAGGGTACCCATAGAAGCAAGATGACCAACAATTATGTCAGCCCCCTTTCAGTGAAAGTCATGCTATGTAAAACAAATGTACATTTTTTTTACCAACGACTATTTAAAATATGTATAAAACTAATATATATTTAATGCACGTTTAACTAATCTTGATCTCAATTTAAACTAATTATGTTTTTTGTAACCATTTAATAATGCACAGTGTCCTTCAAAGAATATAGTGATGACTGAATAAAAGGAAAATGTAATTGAACAACAACCAATAGTAACATGTTCTGATTATACACCAAGAGAGTAAAAACTAATTTAACAAAAACAGAACAGTGTTATTCCTGTCATTCCTATTGACCTAGGACAGACGGACCCTGTCCACAGTCCGATAAAGGACTTTATCATATATATATTCCAAACGGTATAACCAGATCGATTTGACTATAAGCCATTAAGATGTTAATTAACAATGTTGCCAAAACAACAGTCTCCATGTAAAAATAACTCGTTTTTACAACCCAAACATGCAAAGCGCGTTATTTTATTATGAACAGCCGGATTTTCTGAAGATGGACTTCCTTCTGCAACTCGCTAAATAAAGCTCCAAGCGTTTTGCTTCGGCGTGCAGGTAAAAGTGAGACGACGCGCATGTCCACCTGTTGCTGGCGTTTGCACAGCTGCCGCTTTGTCTGGCAACACAACTTTTTGTGCACTGCTTCATACACAAACCCGCACAAGTTCAAGCCCATGCGGCTGACTTCCCTTTGTGGCAGTTGAAGGCAGCTGCCAACTCTTCGCAGGGGTGTGCGCGTGTTTGTGTGTCACTTCCCATTCACAAAAAGAAGACGGCCAAGTGTGGCTATAAAATGCTATTTATGAGGTGTCTCGGTTCAAATATAGAACATTTTCCAGTAGACTTAGTGCGTGTCAACAAGCAATCCGTCAGCAAATTCATCTTAGCCGATTGAAGTGTAACTTTCGAAAGCAAAGTGCAGAAAAACGGAATATATAATTCAACGTTGTAAATTGTAAAACATATCCTGAATTAACTGACGATGGAGGGCACCCTTTATTATTCGCACAAAAACCCTATGTCGACTAAAAAAAAAACAAACATGTTTTTCATAAATTTACCTAGATGTTGTGAAGAGTTTCTGTAATTGTAGAGAATTTTAATCTAGATTTAAAAGCTGCGTCATCCAAATTGCTACAGCCTAAGGCTAGGTAAATACCAGACATTTTAAGAACTTTTTTTAATGCCTTTTGAAATCAAATTTAAGACAAAATCAATTGAAATAAACACAATTGAAACAACGTCTTGGAAAGTACACCCAGAAGTGCTGGAGGAAATCTACCAGTGGTTTAAAGGCCGGAGAATAAATGAATGTGAGGTGTCTCTGCTAACTATTTATTTGCAAGCTGTCAAGATTGCACATGCCAAGAAATATAACAGGGGAACCTCCGCAGGTTGATTAACACGATTTATTGTACTTCTTTTGTTATGTGGCTATTTTAAAGCAGTTTTAGAGGGTCAGCTTCAATTTGAGTATACAGTATAGTCATACTTTTAGAGTAACGCGCTACTTTTGGGTGTCAGTAAACTGGGGGGAAACAGAATTACTTTTTGAATAGATAGAATAAATATTGAACTAACTGAATACGGTTTTTCAGTAACGTCCCCGACCGTTACCTAATCTGCAAGGTTCAAAACATGTAGCTGCCAACAATCCAGATTATATAGTACTCTGGCACAACAGAAGGTCAGAAAACATTAGATTTAATGTAGCAGGAGAAGCTAAAGACAAATCAAACATACCCATCCATTGTTCTCGATCATCCACTCCTTCCTGTCCTCTCCAATGAAGTCGGCGAGGGTCTCGGCCAGCTTTGTGCTGGTTTGTGACCACTGGCTGAGGAACTGCCCTAACTTGGTGGCGGTGGCGATCTCCTCCCGCAGCATTCTGGCCAGCACGCCCGTGAAGGCAAAGAGGCACACCACCCTGCCCCAGTTCATGTGTCCGTCGCTCACCATTTCCTCCATGACGCTCCTGAGAGCCGAGCACAGGTCCTGCCCGCACTGCTCTACGAAGGTAAGCGCCACGCTGTGGAAGGACGCCTGGTAGAGCGCCTCGGCGTTCTGGGCCAGGCGCCTCATAGTGGCGGCCGCCTCGCTGGGAGGTGGAGGGACCGCTTTGGCATCCGCCGTGCAGCACAGGCCTATGTAGTCCTTGGCCAGGGCCAGGCTCTCTTTCCACAGCCCGCACGACATATTCTGCAAAGGAAAATTCAACAAGCCTGGTTAGCTGCACTTCTAATATACCTAGTGGTCAAGTTAGCACAGCACCACCAACAGGTTAACAGGGACAGTGCCGCTCTGCCAAATATTAAAAATCATATTTCTGAATGGGTAGAAAATTTTCAGACTTGAAAAGTGTTTAAGCTTATGTGTTAAGAGTTGCCAACTGAGTTCAACAAGTCCTATCTGCTTTTATTTTACTTTAGTAGAGTCATTCGGGGCGGAACGCATTAGGCTCAAGGAAAAGGGGACGGGAGATTGTAAAGGAGAGTGATACCATGCTCGTCCCCGCAGGTTTTTTTCTGTCAGTGTAGCATGAAAATGGTGAAAGTAAGAAATAGCCTGCTTCATTCAAGTTAAGTCCAAATGCCAACCTACACCCCTAGAAAGATGAAAACTATCTTTAAGCATGTCTAAGAAATGCATGTACTTGTATAAACGAGTTGAAAGGCTACAATCATCACTTTGAGCCAGGAGACGGCAACAGAGTATACAAAGTTTCAATTTCTGTACAGCTCCTTTAATTGTATGAATTTGGTATGAACATAACTGATTAATATTTGTAACAAACTTATTTGTACAAATTTTTAATATAAGAATACATTTTGATTTTTTTCAAATCTCTAGTTTCATTGAATATGCTTACTTGACAATTTGCTATAATCTTTTGAAGTTAACTACAAAAGATTACCAGTATTTGGTTGCTCCGTCAGTGTGAACATTTCACAAAACTAAATGTTTCCATTTATTGGCATTGACAAATAAGTATGCCTATCTTAATTATGTACCTGTAATGTATTGAAACTATGTAGATGCTAAATGTTATTGGACGATTTTTCATTCCACAACACCCAAACACTACCCTGTAAATATTTCTGCCTGTTTATCCAGACCTAATTTTAACTTATGAGTCTATCAAATGTACATCCTGACATACAATGTTCACTACGTTGTCATCCGAGAAAGACAATTCTAAAGATTGCGTGAACAAAAAAAAAAAAAAGTGTACACAACAAATGTTGCATTCGAATCGCACATTTATTTGTTGGAAATACAGTATTAGCATTTGTGATAAGGTTTCATGCAAAATGTAATTTTAGGTGACGGATGAAATCAGGTAAACAGATGCTGAACATACAAATTCTCTTGAACCAACAGTGTTTATAGTTTACAACCAGATTAGATCTGACAAATATTTGAAGGAGAAAATAATAAAATATGATAGATGTGCATGCAAGTATGTGAATTTTTTTAGACGCTCAAATAAATTAGGAAATGCCTTCTGCGATCCAAACCAAGAATAAATGTCCCTTTCTCAAATTTTTCCAAGGAAATGATTGTGACGTTTAAAACAAAGATATTAGACCACTTTCTGCCGTTTTTCCAAAAAGCGAAATTGACCAGCAAAACCAGAATGACTAAGTACAGTACCGTATATACTTCCATATATGCTTACATCGCATATAAGTACCTTTTATAAAACTGCTTTAAAATCGCTACATACCAAAATAAATAAATTTAAGTATTTACTAAACACTGATGATAATTAAAATATGTAGTTAATAAATAATATTGTGGGCAGTCTACAATACTATTTTACTTGAGTTTTTTGAAGGTAGTAACGTTTCAACTTACTTGATAATGTTTAGGGATTGTGAGCTCGAGGAATCTCTTAAAACTCTTATTACCTATATTTTATGTTGGTATTGTCTGTATTTTCTGTTCAGCCGTTTGAGACATCTTGTAATTAAGGGATATACAAATAAACAACTTGACTTTAGCTTTCTTGGTTGGTGCTTGGACACTACAGGCCTTTTCTTACCTTTACCATTTTGATGCTACACTGACAAAACAAAAAACTTGAAGACAGGCATGATCCCACCTGCCTAATGTGTTCTGCCTCAAACAGCTTTGCTAAAAGTAAGATAAAAATAGATGGGCTCGGTGGAAATTAAACAAAGGCTTTTTGAACTTAGTTCGCCATTGTGAATATAGTTAATAGATAAAACTGTCTACTTTCAACCTCAAATGATGCAGCCTGCCTTTAAAAATGTTGGTGCAAGATAAAATATTTTATATACAGGGTAGGGTTACTTTAACTTGATTACTTTCAATTACTTTTGGATTACTCCAATACCAAATATGATAAGACAAAAGAAACTAAATATGAATAAAATGACTAAATTTTGTGCAGGCTTGGGGAGTACATGGAACGGCAAAAATGATGTTGGGAAGCTGTTTGGATATATTTTCATTTTGTTTCTGTCACATTTTATGTTAGTTTTGCCGGAGATAAAAAAAGATCAAAGCCAGGAGAGAAAGCTTACCACGTGTTGTGAGTCATAATTGTATTCCTATTTAATTTATTTTGTCTTTTATTAGCATATTTGGTATTAGAGTAATCCAAAAGTAATTTAAAGTAATCAAGTTAAAATAACCCTACCGAACCCTGTTTATATATTATAAGTAAATGGTCTATTGTACGATTTTTCCCCAAGAGACCTCCGGGGATCTATCTACGTACATTGAAACTGACGTACCGGATTCGGACTACGCCACTGCCGTTTGGCTACGGTCCTCCAAAAAAAGTGTGCCACATCAAATAACGAGATAAAAAACCGACATACGTATTATATTTTAAGGAAAACATTTGTCCTTACCCCCAAAGGGGAACAACTCTAACAACCACGACAGCGTCCATAGATACGTCAAGCGTCTCCTACGGCTGATAAACGGCTTCCGGACGCCCATTCGCCGGGTGATAACTGACCTAAATTCGACTCTATTCACGGCAGGATATTCCTCTAAAACAACCAAAATCTAATTCGAAAAACATAACACAACCCCGCTCAGATAAAACGAGGTTTGTGCCGGTTAACTCGAAGGATTATGTCGCCGGTTAGCTACAAGGCTAACTGGCCGCTGATGTGTTACCAGAGCAATGGAGGACACAAAGGACCCAATTCACTACGCCGGCTTTTAAAAAGTCAACCAAGCTGAGCCGCCTCCGTACATTGACGCCTTATTGAAGCGGCATTTTTCACAAAACATCATAGTTGATATAACGACACCAAAAAAAGACAGAAACATCTAGAATAAGATGAATAAGAAGACTTACCCTCCCAGCGATAAAGAGACGGCTGTACTCTGAGCGGCGCAGAAAGACCGGCAGCGGCGGAGGGAGACGTTGGACCGAAGCACCAAAAAGGCTCATGTGAGCTTGTGTCTCACGCTGCGTGCGCAGCTTAAGTCAAAAATGGATCAAAGAGGTCGCCACTCTTTGTGACGTCACGACACGCTTTATGACCTTGCATCACATCAAAGAGGCGCTATTAATCTTGGAGAAATGATCCCCGGTTTACACACGGTTTTTCTAAAAACAAAACTGTTCTAGAAAGTTCTAGAAAAGCTGATGTACTTTTCCTGATGCGTTTGACTTTCATCGACAACAATCGAAACGCTAAATAGTAAATATGAGAGACAGTTATAACATAAAAAATGACATGCTCAAATATACTCACACAGACACAATCATACCCATGCACAAGCACTCCTCTCTCCCAGATGCTAAACTGTAGACCATAATATCTTACTAGAAAGGTTGGAAAAATGGATTGGCCACTCAGGAATCATCCTCTTATGGTTCAGATCCTACAACTAGGATAGGACGCAGTGTGTTAAATATGGTGAAGTGACATCTGAGCCCTTTAGCGTTACCTGTGGTGTTCCGCAGGGTTCAGTACTTGGTCCCCTTGTTTTCAGCATTTACATGCTTCCATTTGGTGATATTATTCGCAAGTATAATATCAGTTTCCATTGCTACGCAGATGACACTCAAGTATATCTTCCCTTGGAGGAATCTGCCACACTAGACTGTGGAAATATGCAGGCCTGCCTCATTGAGATAAAAGAATGGATGTCACTCAACTTCTTGCACCTAAACTCTGAAAAGACCAAAATGTTAGTTATTGGTCCATCAAAATGCAGTGACTTGTTCTAAAAAACTGCTCTAAATATTGACTAATATCCCCCAGTGACTCAGTCAAGAATTTAGGTGTCACATTTGACCCCGATCCGTCCTTTCAAACACACGTTAAGAATATTACGAGAACAGCTTTTGTCCATCTTCGCAACATTGCTAAAATTCGCCCTATGCCGTCCGTCTCAGTCGCATGCGGAGATTATAATTCATGCATTCGTTACCTACCGTCTCAATGACTGTAATGCACTACTCTCCGGTCTCCCGAAGTCCAAAATCAAGAGCCTTCAACTAGTAGAAAATGCTGCAGCGACGCTTTTAACTAAGACAAGAAAGTTTGATCACATGACCCCAATTTTAGCTGACCTGCATTGGCTTCCTGTAAGCTTAAGATGTGATTTCAAGGTTGTGTTAATAGTATACAAAATCATGCAAAGACTTGCTCCCTCATATCTTTAAATGGTAAACGGTCTGCATTTTTTATCTTCAATTTCTTCCATCTTCACTATAAATGTGGACTTGGAGTGCCACGTCCAATTTCGTTGTCACAATATGTTCAACCCATTTTGTAACAATGATAATAAAGGTATATTCTATTCTATTTATATACCGCTTGTGATGTCCCCCTATGTTCCGGTCCGGAGCCTTCCCTATGAAAATGCTGGTCTACTAGTGCTCCCAAGAGCCAAGAAGAGATCCCCAGGTTCTAGAACGTTCTCCATTCGGGCCCTGGTGTTGTGGAATGCTCTTCCCCCTGAGATTCGATCTGCAACCTCAGTGGAAATGTTTAAATCTAAGCACTGGCACCTCATGTGTCCTTACAGGGCACCACGTTGGATACCATTGGTCTAAAAATGAATTTACCTGCTAAAATGAGAGGCCAAACAATATTCCTCCCAAGAAATCTGAAGCAAATACTGACGTGTTGTAAATTGGAACGAGCACATGTTCTTAACATTCGTTTTTGCAGGTTCTCCGGTTATGCAACGCCTACATGATCATCTGACTCATTTTAATCTTGATTAAATCAATAGTTAAACAAGATGTTGTCAACTATTATAATATATTCACCTAAGGGTGGTCAATCTCAAACGTTATATTGTTTCTTGTAGATTTTATAGACATTGGAGTCTAACTTTGATTAAAAAAATAAACATTGCAGCCTATAATACATTGTTAAATTAATCCAAAACATTTTGTTCATTTAAGTCAGTTCGCTACAATTTTTACTCCGTAATTCTTATCAGTTCCAGGCAAGAGGTACTTTCACATGTAATATGAATTTGAAGTGGATATTCCATTAGTCATTTCTGTATTTTTGGTGAGGTTGAAAAACAGCCCATCACAACTCTCATGAACTTCAACCTTTCCAAAATGTGGCATAGACAAAAAGATCAATACCAGATCTCGTGGCCCTCAATTCAAACAAACAGCTATAGCCGACATGCAAAAACAATGCGGCGCAGTGGACTAATGGTTTGGTCTGACGATCGGGGGATCGAATATCGGCTCTGGCGGTACAAAAAGCACATGTTGCAAGAAATATATGTGCAGTTTATGGGGACAAAAGCACAACACAAGCCTTGCTCTTTTACGTCAAAAAAGGGGAACAATAATTTCAAGACGTTTGACCATCAATTTGAGCTCAATTGGTATACGCTTAATAGTCATCATAAACATCGGAAACAAGGTGAAATAAATAACACAAAACAGTAACAATTGTGTTTAATGACTAATAAATGTTCATTCAAATAAGATACTTGATAGAAAAAAGTACATTACTTTTCCTTCCGATATCCTGCAACGACTGTATAGTATATTATCTTATGTACAAAGAAAAATACAAAGTCACCTCTTGGAAACCTTTCCCAGTGAACCTAATCATTATCTTAGTGACATCATTCAATAACCAGAATAATACACCACCACCACTTAGTGTTAGAAGAAACATCCTACGGTTAGGATTTTTTTTGTCTTTGCCTCACTGAAGATTTGTTTTGATGCCATCATCGAATCCCGGTTCTTGTAAGGAGATTCTAAGCCCAGATCTGCATTTAAAAAAAAAAGAAGAGTAAAAATAAAAAAGGCAATGTATATATTATATAAAATGTACTATTTTCTTCAATGAATTGTGCTAAAATGAAGTGGCCCATAATTTTAAAAGGTATCATATTTTCCAGGCTGTATGATGGAGCCAAACCTTCCAAATTGGTCGAATACTAGTACAAAACGGGGATCGAACCGGATTATTGCACCGATTCCTAACCACCAAGTCGCTTAGGGACATGGATGGTTGATATCTATTGCATAACATCGGATGAAACGGGAATCAAACCTGTATCACGGTGGGTACTATCCACTAGACCACTAGGGATACAGATGACACATCAGGTATTATCTCATTATCACACTATTTTTTAGTCCGGGTGCCAGATAAGCAAGAGAAATGGGCAAACAAAGTAATTTATAATCGATATAAAATTTCTTTTCACGTTTTCTCAGTTCAAACTCAGAATTGTAATGCAAAAACTTGAATAAGTGCAGCCATGCGTTTATATGTTGAGAAGAGCAAATTACTTCCCACAATACCTTTTTTTCATTTCAAAACCACCGAACAACTTCCCACAAAGCATTTCTCTCTATTCATTAGTTTTGTCCCCAACCTAACACCAACAATTTGGTACAGTGACTAAAAATAGTGTGATGATGAGATAAAATTGAATGCCTTTTCATGTGCCGTCTGTATTCCTAGTGGATGGAATCCGGTTTTCATTCCTGTTGCATCAATTTCTATGCAATTGTGATCAGAGATATATTCCAAGTGATCAATGCACAAATACAGTACTTTAATTTTTGTGCTACCCTAGCCCTTACCGTAAGTTTAATTCCCAGGGCCTTGTATCTAATATAAAAATCTCAAATTATTTATAAATCAAAATTTGTGTGTGGGTCCGTCTGTGGCTTATAGGCTACGAAACGGCTCAACAGATCTTCATGAAAATATGGACAGGTGTACTTTAAGCCTCTGGCAGCGTCTTTTGCTACGTTAAATGTCAATGCATCCCCAATAAACACCCAAAAAAATTGATAAACATCTGCTTTTCGTGTGCAAGCGGCTATGGAAATGTATGTGGCTCTTTGGCACTCCCTAGTCACTAGGGCCTAGTGGCTCCCTGGGGCTTTTGAACAAACCAATGCCCCAAAAAAGAATCCCCGGCAAAGCCAAGCCTGGCAACGCAAAGCTATAATGCTTGTATTGAAGTAACACCGCAAAGACAACTTAGTGGGGGTGCGCCCTATAGTACGGAAAAGATGGCAAATACAAATACGATGTACATGCTTCTCACCCGTAAATTTGTATCCCAGGAGGCGGAGCAAAGCGCCGTACCGTCCGGTGACAATCGGACTCTGCTGACGCGGTTCTCGTGACCGTACATCGTGGTTATGCGATTTCCCTTCAGGACGTCCCACACATTGATAGTGTAATCGTTGTAGCCGGCAAAGAGAAGGCGACCTGAGAGGGACAAAAATGTGTGACGTGGAGTCGAATAGCACTCGAGTTCTTTAAAGCAATTTTTGAAGCTTTACCACTCAGAGAAAAATCAACAGTGGATGCCCCAAAGATGATGCTGTCTTTCTGGTAGACAGCCACTTCACGGTCAGCTCGTAAATCATAGAAGCGACACTGACAAAATTAATGAAATGGTCGTTTATGTTGAGAAAATATGTTCTCTTTATACAAGCACCTCTAAACATGAGAATTTCAGTACAGTGTATGCGTTTTATTTAAAAAACTTGCTCGCCATTTGAAGGAAAATCTAGTTGACGAGCAGTCCCAGAGGCTACCACTAGAGACGACTCATCAGTTGTGTCTGCTTACCGCTAGCCTAAGTTTGTCCAAACTAATGCGGGCCAAAAACAAATTGTACTGTAAAATGTTGTGCATGTATGTTAAGTTATAGTAACTTTCATTTGTAGTGTACAGTAAGTGCTTATGTATCAACAACAGTGTGTTGATCTTACACCTGCCAACCTACGCCGATTGCTCCCCTTGTTAATTATTGGAAATCCTCCTTATTAGACGATAATAAACTTTTCAAACTCGGCAGCTATTTACTGATAGCAAGACGGACAATGTAGAATACGAGACAATATTAGCAATTTAGGATGGCGTTGTTGTCCGTTACCATTGATAGAGACAATCTGGATTTGAGCTGAAATGGGCAAGACGAGATAGATCTTTTTTTCCCTCACCAAAATTGTTTTACAGCATACACAAGTTGAAATATTCAAAAAAATATATCAAATCCAGGGAAACCATAACAGTTGACAGGTATGCGATCCCTGTGATCCGCTAAGTGTCTCAACCATGGTAATTGCTCAGAATGAAGTGCATTTTATTCTGTTAATATCATCTTATCTATGTTATTACTGTATTTTTTGATGTTTAATTACCATTTGAATGTGTTTTATGCAGTATTGAGAACAACACCGATCCATAACGGCGCCATCTTTTTCAGTAAGGAGATAATGTAACCATTTTTCTCGCCGTTAACGATGTTCAAAAGCAGAGCATTACATACATTTTTGTGCGTGGCTACATACGTTTTCACGTACGTTTTAATGTTTTAGCTAAAGTTTTTGCACTTTTACGTATTTTCTCGCGCATTTTTACCTACGTTTTTGTGCATGTTGACCTACGTTTTCGTGAGTGATTATGTACATGCTGTTTGTTATATTATTAAAGTGTTTACTTATATATATATATATATCAGTTAATAGTTATTTTTTGGAAGAAGTACTGAGTAATTATAATTATTCTTTTAAAGTAACATGCCCAACACTCCTTTTATAGTTATTTTGGAGTCAGTTAGATCCTTTTGGGAGGACAGGAACAGACCAACTCGTTTTTAATTATTTCATATCGGGAAAATGTGCTTGTTACACGAGGAATCCGAGCGACAAGCACGATCCTGGGATGAATTAAACCTGGATGAAAAGTTACTACTGTATATTACATAATGATTGGGAGAAAACAATTTGCCATTGAACTGGATCAGCTATCCCGAGACCAGTGTAAAAAAGACTGTTTTACTTTATTCCCTGCTAATGCTTGATGGGAACTTACTCATACCCGTATTCAGTACACACTTACCGTGGCGTCATCAGAGGCGGACGCAAACGCATCTCCGCTGGGGTAGTACCTGAACAGACAGGACGGATAGGACGGGACTGGTTAGCATCACTGAAACCTTTTTACAGGAAACAAATCACACACAACAACAATTCTCTACTTGACTGAATGGGCTTAATTGAAATCCCAAAGATCTCCTTGCACTGCTCCAAATCCCACAAAGAATATATTTCTTAAACTAAAGGACTAACACAGTATAGATTTATTGAATAAAATAGTCTTTGTTGTAACTGATAACAAAAAGAACATTATTTGCAACAAGCTCAAAACTCCAGGATAAACACGTAATATAGATTTTAAAGAGAAAAAGGAGGTAAAACGTATTTCAGGATAAATAGTCAAACATGTCAGTATTTACAGTACGAGGTATTCCTTTGAAACTGGCCTAAATTCTAAGTGCACCAGTATGCATTTTTCATTGCACTAAATAGAGCAGCAGTGCAATAAAAAGTAGTGTGGTAACGTTAAGCAGCAACAAAATTTCGAAATAAGTCCCTCAAAATGTGAATACCCATTTTTCTATACAATTTTCAATAAAATTGGCAAAATAAACTTTTCACTGTCTTGTACGCCTGTTTAGTGGTGTTTATTTTTTTGTGTTAAATCGATTCCAATCTTCCTGAATAACTCAAATTGGTTTCCTGTTTAACTGTTACAAGGCAACGTTGTGATGAAAATAAAGACTTAAGTCAGAGGGAAATATTATTTGGCCTTGAAATCATCAGGTGCATCATAAACTACATAAATACAGCATCATCTGCTGACGATATGGTATCAATGGCATTCCTTTTGTAAATTTTCATCATTGCAAAAAGGTTTGCCATTGTTCAGTATCTTTGCTTTTCTCCAGTGATCAGCAGAGTAAGATTCATTAACATCAGTAGCTGGCAGCAGAATATTTTTGTTTTGTTTTGTATAATATGTGGCCATGAGGTAGTGAAAGGAAATATATTTGTTAACTTATTTTGTTTGATGAAGCTGTTTAAGATTACACCGCAAAAATAATAAATCAATAGAGTATTATCATTCTCTTATTTTCAAAAAAAAAAAACTGAAAATGTTCAAAAGCACTAAAACATGTTTTATTCCACTGCTGAGTAATTTTTGCTCACTAAGTTTTTTGTGGGGGAGCCTCAAAGAATCCTATGATGAATATGTGCCCTTGTAAACTATTGAATTTAGATTACAAATATGAAAGGCAATGACAAAGCAAACAAGTCACAACCTCATTAAAACTCCACTAAAATCCAAAATTACAGCAAAATTCTTAACGTCATGTCAAGTGTATCACTTCCTGAGCCACGGTGACCATAAAACAGCAGTATTTCCCATAGCATTAAAAAATTGCTGTTGCTACATGTTATTACACTTATTTTCATTGCACTATTGTTACAACTTCGGCCAGTTTTTCTGAACACTACGTTTTAATTTTTTTTGTCAAATCTTATAGGCTTATCGTTTTCTCTTCAAAGTATTTATTAAACGTGTTATCCTGAAGTCCCATGTCTAATGTTGTATATAATTTCTCACAACGTTAATATCAAAGACAATAAAGACAATTCTATTCAATAAAAGGTGAGTGTATCGCACGCACTTGACACAGTTGATGTCCGACTGGTGGTTCTCAAAGGACTGGATGTTCTGTCCAGAGCGCATGTCCCACACGTTGGCCTTCTTATCACAGCCCTGATAACGCGTAGAGTAAATCAAGAGTCAAGAGAGTTGATATGGTAAAAGAAAAAACAAAAAGCATATAAAATGCTGCCTAAGTGTGTGTGTTTCTTACGCCAGAGACAAAAGTATTGCCGGTTTCAGAGGGGGCAAGGTCCAGTGACAAGACATCGGCAGTGTGACCGTGGAAGCTCTGCAGAAGCTGTCCACTTTCCACATCCCACAGACCACACGTCCCGTCGCCACTGCTTGTAAGCAGCTGGAAAGCAAACATTTTTTTTAATCATGGATTGGGACTACATTGCTAGAGGAAGAATTTAAAATCGTGTATGCGAGTCGGAGCAGTTAAGAGCTGCAATGGTTAGTCGACGCAGTCGAAAAAATTAAAAAGAAATATTCGACAACAAATTTTATTTTCTACTTTTATTGCCGGACATTTTTCACACATGAACATAATCTCTGCGGAGTGTCACGCATGCACACTAGCGTATCATGGCGGTAGATCGGTGACGCACAAACATTTACACAGCACGACAGTCGAACGAAACTGAGTTCAACACGGCTCTAAGATTCAAGTAACATTCAAGCAAATACATTTTTGATGATATGCATTGTACATTTTATACGCATATGTTCCACTACACAAGAGAGCTTGAGCACTATGCCAAACTATGGCTTACAAACATTTGAAATTAAATACACGCAGTTTGGAGAACAAAAGTCACTTGTTAAAACACTAAGAGCAACAAACATAACTTGCTTAAACCATTTGATTTCAAACTGTTGAGAATCGTCAAGTTATTTTGTTTCAGATTTTGTGAGTTGACCACTGAATGTACTGCATAAAATGCACATACTTATTTAATATACTGTTGTACTGCTGCTATTGAACCAATTCTTGGTTAACAGGGATAAAAACTTTTTTTATTATATGATTGATTTGCCTGTCACTGAAAAAAAACAAACACTTATGGATTTATGTTGTCTTACTGACTGAGCAGTACGCCCAAACGGTTTTTATTTGTATAAAAAAAGATTATCTACTGTACCCATGTTTTTTGTGTTTATTATCATTTTTTATATAATTAACTTCATGCTAAAAGTAAAAAATTATAATCATCCGATTATTCGACCAATAGTTTCAATAGTCAGTGACTAGTCGCCTATTAAGTTAGTTTAGTTGCAGTTCCGTACTTTTGAGACAAGGCTAAAGTTTGGGGTTGGAAGACGAAGTGATTTTTTTTACAGAGGAGACAAAAAACAAGTTTTGAGGGAAGAAAAAAAGCTACTTTTTGTAGCAAAAAATAAATAATTTCACAAAAAAGTTTTCTTCATATCAAAAGAAGCTAATTATGGCGTATAAGATGATATGGCAAGTTTTTGGGGTAGCAGATGAAGTCAACTTTTGGTGTAGAAAAAAAACCGAGAGTCTGCAAAGAAAACAAGGCTAGTTTTTTGAGTATACAAAACAAGTTTTTGTCTAATTTGTGGTGACATGCTCAAAAACATAGCATCAAACATCGAGACAAAAGACAACCTATTAAAAAAAACGTGTGACTGAATTATTTGGAAAATAGAGTTTACACGTGATACTGACTAGACAAATCTTCATGCTAATGATAAAAATGTGCTTGGCAACAAAATAAGTGAAAGAATCACGGAATTACTGATAAGGTAAAAAAACAATGAATGCTAAATTTCAATGTATTTTTTATTTTCTTGTATGTACGAAAGCACTAAAAGCAAATTCTACAAGAGCATACATTTTGAGTATTTAGCAGCTTGTGTGAGGAACAGATGACGAGCACTTAGGAGATCCTTGCCTCCATCGACGTTCCCGGCGGATTAGAGAACCCGCCGGGTGACCAATCCGGGCGCACTTCCCGTTTTGCGTAGATGGCAAAGCTCCAGTTTCAGTGCCAACGCGCCACAATTATCTGTAAGCCACAATTAGTGACACGAGACCAGATGGGAGCTGCGCTGATCCGACGTGAGAGCTTCTGCGCCGAGTGTGAGGCGATAAATATGAAACCCGTCACGAACGCGGCATCCAAATGAAAAGATTCTTTGTGACCCGTGCATGACGCTTCCCGCCCGGGGCTCCACTTAGCAGTATAAAGACCGTCCTCATACGCCCGCCTGAGAGACCTCAAGTCACAATGTTCCACGCTATCTTAGATAAAAGACGCACAAGTTCTAAAAATACAGACAAGTGAGGACCTTTGTCGCTGCTTGTCAGCCTCTCATCACACACACCCTCACCGGCATTCAAGCATCTTTGCACTCTCGTTTTTGCCCAGTACAGTCTCCTCTTGTAAACAAATATGTAGTCAGTCTAAGCATGCACTCCAGTGTTTCCCTTAGGATTCAGTGAGGCCCCAGTGGGTGACCTTTTTAGAGGCGTCCGGGGCATACTCCCCCGTAGAAAATGTTCGTTTTAAATTCAAACGCATTGGTCTGGTATATTTTTAGAGCAAAATCAAGAAACTCAATCTATGATGAATGTTTGCCCTTGTAAACTATTGAATCATGAATTCCCCAATTATAAAAGGCAATGACAAACAAGTCGCACCCCCAAAGCATGGTAAACAAGGCAGGAGTTTAACACAAAAAAAGTCTGCTCGTCATCCAATTACACTAAAAATAAACTATTGTTGTTCTAATGCCAATACTGTATAGGGGTGTCTTAACTTTTAAGAATGCGGGCCAGATTTGGTAAAATGAAAATCTGAGGGCTTCAGGGCATTCTTTGAACAATGTATCATAAATTCAATCTCTGTGAAGGGTTTTCCTTTGAAGCATTTTCACTGTGCCGTAAAAGCTGCTTTAGTTTTTAAAAGTGTCCGCGACCAGTTCGCTGTATGCAGTTCGTCTGGCAAAAAAACCCAGCCATAGTCTCATGACAAATTAGGCAGACGCGGTAATCTCAAATTTCGGTGAAAAAAATACTCCAATTTCCACTTGTCTTTGAAGTGGTGGCCATCACAGTCAAGTTTCCTTTTTTATTTACAGTTGCCATGTCACCGATATGAATTTTAAATGTAATTAAATGTAATAATGTCGATGATTTGGTAAATTACAGTATTAAAAATCAGCATGGCTACTTGTATGATTGCTGCTATGACAGAATAGTGGTTCCTCTTCTATGGTTTACTTGAGGTTATTGCATACCTTTAAACCCCAAGGCAATAGTTCCCCCTTAATAAAGATTGCAATTCCCAAATTAAGCGATAATAAACCTTACACACGTAGCACCTGTTTACTCACAGCAAGACAAAGTAGAACAAAAAAACGTCTTTTTTTAAATGAATTTTCTCTCGTACAAAAATTGTTATACGCAGTTTAAAATGATCAATAAATATGGGGAAAATGTATTAGTTGACAGGTATATTATTGTACTGGCAAATTATTAGTGATAGGAATTCCGGCTCTTTTTAGAGAACTGGCTCATCTACCTATGCTTCCAAATGGTTAATTGACTGCATTTCATATAGCGCTTTTCAAATCACTAAAATTGTTTACAATGTATTTAACACTTACACTTCTTCAGATTTCCTTGTTGCTAATGTAATATCATGCATGAAATGAATGAATAAAAAGTGTATTACACTATATTTATACAACCCTGCATTTCACTCCACAGTACAAACTTTTTTCATACTAAGCAATTTTAAGTCAAAATACACATAAATCCAGGAAAAATAGACTACAAAATAAAAATATATATATATTAACGTCAGTACTATGATAAAAAAACACTATAAAATAAAAACTTTTAACTATTTACATTTCAACTTTTATCCAATGTACAACTAACCAACACAACCTCTGAAAAAATGGGCCAAAATATAAATTAAAATGTTTACAAAAAAAAAAAAAAAAAATGGGTTTCTTCAGAATATTAGCATTTAGAGAGACTGCTTTGGAGCCATTAATTAAAACAACTCCAAACTGATTATTATTATTTTTGTTCCTTCTTTTAAATCTCCAATTGCACTCCTTTCCTTCTGCTCAATGTGCTGTCATGCAGAAGATGCATTCTTTTATATTTTTCCTCAACAATTTACTTGAAACAATACTTTCAGTAAACTAAGAGAACATCATTTTTTAACATGCACTCACCTGCATGTCAGAGTTGGTGAAGGTGCAAGCCGACAGGTAGTTTGTGTGCCTGGCCACCAATTTCTTCTTGCTCACTGGGTTCTCGCTCGGATCCAGAGTAAGTGGGTACACGCAACATTTGTTGTCCAGACCTCTGAAAGACCGGAAGCACGCAAAATGACGCAAAGTATCTGGAGTTAAATCATTTTCAAATATTGTTGAAGAAACTTTAGAACTTATTCTCAAAAGTACTACCAAGGAGGATATTTTTACTTAACCCATTTAATGCCATAACATATAAAAACATTTTCAGAATAATTGTCCCTTGTTGCCAAAACATAAAAATATGTTTTTCTGTGTTATTTTAAAAACTTCCAAAGGCTTTGGCAATGCTGATCAGTAAGTATCCAGCCTCTGGGAATGATTTCAGTATAAGTGACCACTAGGTGGCAAGATTGATCTGATCAGATCTTTGTCCAAATATCGAGGAGCCCCCACAACCTCGTGTTGCTTTGCTTCCACTATCTAAATGTAAATGGTCTGCATTTATACAGCGCTTTTCAAGTCAATTAAGAACTCACAAAGCGCTTTACAATATGCTTCACACTTTCCCCTTTTCCACACCAAATACCTGCCATCGGGGGCATTAGGGATTCAGTGTATTGCCCAAGGACCCTTCGACATATAACACGGGGGAGCCGGGAATCGAACCTCCTCCAATGATTTAGAGTGTGTAGGCAGCCCCGAGTGACAAAATTCAAGTGATCACATCACCGGAAACATTGGACACTGAAAGGTTCTTGCATAATCTTTGTGTTCTTGCAATAAAAAGTTATTTTGCAAGCAAAGTACCCTCGTGTTTATGGGAAGCATTGTTTAGATATTGGAGGTATCAAAAATGCAAACAAAAACCTTGAAATAAAAGTTATGCAAAAAGCTGTTTTCTGAAGTTTTCTTGGAAAGAAGGATTTTCAATAAGGCAATGTTCAAATGTTGTTAAATACACACTGGTAAAAGCTAGACACATTTTTTCTTTATGAAAGATGAAGGTTCAAGCTTTCTTTTGATATGTCCTATGCATATATAGCTACATAAGTTTTCTCTGGGCCTTCAAAAAAGTCGAAACAGCAACATCAGGGATGTGATTTGACCAAAGTGAAATCATCTGAAAATTAGCCGGGGGTCTGGGGGCCGCAGGCACCCAGCTAGGTCCAGGGCAGTGCCCTGGTGGGGGGACAAGTGGGGCGAAGCCCCCCGGAGCTCATGGGTTTTCCGTGTTTTTAAGTACTTTCAATGCACTCAGATGACAAAGAAATAGACAAAACAACAGCATAAATTTTCAATGTATTTTGAACTATCCCATATAAAATTACAGTTTAAGTCAACTCAAAATCAGTCACATTAAAAAACATTGGACTGCCTTTGCTTTTAAAAACTATCACTGAGAATATCATCATATCTAACTAATGTGATTACTAAGTTAACACATAAATCATGTTAAAGAGTTCAAATTTCATGAACAAATAATTGTATCATGACCAAATGAAAAGTAACTGATATTAGAACATACCACAAATGTCTTTGTTATAGCAGATGTTATCTGTCGGAGTCATGTGCATACACAATGAACTACTAAATCACTGGCCATGCAGAAACATGAAATTCGTTCAAAGTTCTGAAATTTATATTTTCTGTCACATTCTAGATGAATTATAACATCACTTAATATCACAAATATTGTTTTCTACTCATTAAAACATTCAACATATTTACAGGAATATACAAGTGTTCATTCTTGAGCACAATCCATTCACATGACACAAACACTACTTCCTCCTAGACTTCATTGCTTTGGAATGGGTCTTTCTAGCCTGCTTCTGTGCAGCTTTGATGGTTCTTCTTGAGGCAGCCTTGCTCATTTGGGTGTCCTGTTTCACAGCAAGTTCTGTTCGTTTTGCAAACAACATAGCTGCTTCTGCATCCTTCTCCTCCCTGTACCTTTTGGAGGATGTCCTCAGATTTAGGCACAGTTTGGACTGCAGAGGATCCATCAGAATGTCTTTCCTTCCAAAATGGCTGACAGAGGTGGTCTTTCTTGCTCTTGGGGCATATTTCACAGTCTGGATAGAACTGTATGTGGCTATGTCCATTCTGCATGCTTTGGGGTTCATGGTAGAATATCATACAAGTACTTTATTTAAAAAATATAAATACTGACAATAATTTTGATTACTTATAGGCTTAATAATATTTTTAAATTTCCTAAATCATATTTTAAATGTTATAATTTATTTTTTTAATAGCAGCGTATCCGTATATTTGATAAATGAAAATATAATAATTATAGGCCCTACAGTAAAGTGTTGGTGTAATGTACACATGAAAATCTATTATTGTAATTGTTAAATATTTATGGCCATTTTTATTACGTTATAATATTTTCGAAAAAAAGGGGAAAACTGTCAAATAAATTTGAAAAGTTTACCACCTACCTCAAAATTCACGACTCTATCGGCAACTGGTACAGGTTGTTGGGGTGGATCACGTCTCTCTATTACCGCTTCCGATTGTGATGTCAATAAGGGATGGAGGCCGTAAAGTTTTGGAGTTTTCGTTTGGGCACCGAAACTTCCAGCGATGGAATAATTTGTTGTTCTTGACTGGAGTTCTTTCACGTGTTTTTTGCTCTTTGCGTGACTTTGAAGAGCTTTGAAACCTCTCCCACCATAGTCAATGGTATCATAACACCAAATGCAAAGCGCTTTCCCGGCACGATCGATCTTCCGAATAAAGTCACTGAAAAAATTCGTCACAGTCTTCTTTCCAACATTTGTAGATAATTCCTTCTCTAACCAGTCCCATCGAAACTTGTTTTTTACGATCTTATCAATTTCTTTAACTCGCGGAGCATCTTTGCGTTCGATCACGGACATCTTTCTTTAAACACCCGGCAAAAACGTGTGAGAAATGAACAATGGCATACTCCTATGCCTTTATAACAAGCGCGTTTATTGGTCAACACGGAGACTTCAACCAACCAATCAGTTACGGAAACACTAAAATGGAATGCTGTAGAGACGAAATCGGATTTTTTACCACTTAAAAAATCGGAAATTTTACAATTTTATTTTTGGAGATAAAAAAAGCGGAATTCCGCTAATTAGCGGAAAAATCACATCCCTGCAACATCGGCTGGCACCCACACTCCCCATTTCAGAAAAAAAGTCTGGCATTGAATGAGTTACTGTAAAATTTGGGTTCCGAGACATGGTTTGGGTCAAAAATTCGATTTAGCTTCAAAATCTGAATATGGTTTCTAAAAGGATTTCAACAAAAGATTAGAGTTTTAAAATGGGCTTTGAATTCTTTGTTAGGGTTTTAGAATTGGTGGTACGATTCCATAATATACTTGGGAATTTGACTGGATACACGTTTCTAATTTATCAAGGACAAAGTGACAAATGATGAATACACACCCGGACGCCACAGCACAACCTGAAGGAGCGTATGCACACGCTAGTACCCAGGTGCATGGCATGCTAATGGCGTGTTCCTGGAAAAGACACACGCACATATTGGAATAACAAAAATACCAATGGACACAATGAGCTTCTAGGTGTCAAGTTAGAGGGAAAAGACGACAGTGCCGAGTACACATGAGGATTATGTTATCACGTTCATGCGCATCTCTAAGTGCACTTGTAATCTTGTTTTTATGTGCTAGAATGGAACAAAACAGTGTAATCGGTTTTACTAGGCCACCAGGACATTGTTTATAGGTATTAAATGCAATCATTTTCTGAAATTTTGGGAAAGCCCCACTTACCTTGTTGAGAGTGAATGCATCCCACACAATCACTTTACCGTCCTATACAGCAAAAACAAAAAATATCTGCACTCAGTTTGAGAAAGTACAGTGTAAGATATTTTTAGTGCAATTCATACAGTACTACAACTTACAGTACATTATGTAATGTTGAAGCCCGATCCCATGACTCCTCTTTCCCCTCAATTCTACCGCTTACTCTATCACCAGAATGTCCAAACCCTCCACAAATCAGAGTGAGGAGAAAGAGTGAGGGACATAAGCCCCTTTTCACCAAGTCAGAACTGGAGCACCCTAGTTCCTCTTTAAGAACACCCCCTCAGTATTACTGACCAACACAGGAGATGAGGTTACAGGAAAGACGAGGAAGAGGTGAGTGAAATTTTAAAAAGCGGAAAAAGACACGAAACGGCAATGAACATTTTTGCAATTGTTACGTCACGATAAGCACAGCTCTAAGTGGTTAAACTGTAAGAAGGAAGGCCATTTCTAATTCCTGGATGAATCGCTTCTCTTGCCCTCACAGGAAAAGTTTAAGGGGAAGGAGAAAGAATAAATTAGACTGAGTGGGCAGGAGTGGACGGGCTCTAAGTATAGTATATTTCCAAAAAATGATAATGTTTAACATAACACAAAAAGTCCCCCTAAGGATTAACATTGCATCTTTGCAGTTCAATTGTGTGCATGTGCATACCTGCGAGGAGCTGACTATGCGTCGCTTGTCTTTGCACCAGTCCATGCACAACACCTTGGTGTTATGACCCCTAAGCAGACGTCTGGTCTTGATGGAAAGAGCCGACACCACCTCCACCTTCTCTGCCACCTTGCTTACTGCAAACCAGCACAGAACAATTTAAGATCTTGAAAAACAGGCACACAATTATTTATTTTTTATTTAAAAAAAACAGAGGTGCGTATTGACAAGTTACATTTACTCCGTTACATATAGTTGAGTATGTTTTGGGACATTTTGTACTACGAGTATTTTTAAATGACTGCACTTCTACTTCAGTAAATGTATGGAAAATAAACTGTACTCTTACTCCGCTACATTAGGCTACATTGAAACTGTTACTTATGTATATGCATTCCTCCTTTGCTTGTTTTTTTCTCTTCCAAGTCCCCCGAGTGAGAGACTGAGAGCCGGCCTTTTTGGCCCAAGGCCCGCCCTTTTTAAAGGAACCATGCAGATAGAAAACCGCCGTGTGTGTGGGGATGGGTGATCCGCCATGGACCCGAATGTTAAAAGATACAAATAACTGCACGGAAATCAAACTGAAACTGTATTAAGGAGATTTCATTTACTTTACCTTTTAAAAAGGTTAGTATTTGTTTTAAATGCTTGCTGCTTTTTATTGCACTCTATCTTGCTAAGATAAGGGGCACATAAAGCAACTTGTGTGTTTTTCCCAATCCTCAATAAAAAATTGGATTTCTTAATTGCATTTCTTTCATTTTGTCAAAACAATTAAACATTCCACAATTTATTGATACAGTAATAAAGTTAACTTGAGGCAGTATCATACAACAGTAGTCACATCATTCTCTGCAGGTTGTGCTGCATCCAACTTAGTCATTTTGATAAAACCCCTAGCAAAAAGTATGGAATCATCAGTCTTGGACAAGTATTCACGCTGACATTTTATTCTGTAGAACAAACTCTGATAAGAACCATGACAAAATAATAAAAGTTATTCAAAAGTGAAACTCCTTGGCATTCAGAAACACGAAAAGAATTGAATTAAACTTTGTGGTGGTCAGTAAGTGCTACTATTATATAGACCAAGCATAGGGAAAAAAGTATGGAATCACTCCGTTCTGATGAGAGAAAATATGGAATCATGAAAAACGGACAATAATCAAAACACATCGCTAATATTTAGTTGCACCACCGTTTGCTTTTATGACAGTTTGCAGTCTCTAAGGTATGGAATGAGTGACAGTGTCATTCATCTCTGGTGCCAACTCTCTTTGATTGCAGTTGCCAGATCATATTTGCAGGTCGGACAGAGCATTGCTGTGTTTTGAATTTTCACCAGAGGTTATCAATTGGGTTGACATCTAGGCTATTTACAGGCTGTGACATTGACTGGCTGTGTCCTTCTCCAAGGAATGCTTTCCAGTTTCTCTGTGGCATGATGCATTGCCATCCCAAAAGTTTTTACCAATTAAAGGAATAAGATAGCTGTCCAAAGTGTCAATGTAAACTTAAAAAAATATTACAGATTTGACAACAGCCATCTCCCAGTGCCTTTGCCTGACATGCAGCCCCATATCATTAAGGACTGTGGGAATTAGGATGTTTTCTATAGGCAGTCCTCGTAAATCTCACCGGAACGGCACCAAACAAAAGTTCCAGCATCATCACCTTGTCCAATGCAGATTCGTGACTCATCACTTAAGATAACCTTCATCCAGTCATCCACAGTCCATGATTGCCTCTCTTTAGCCCATTGCAGTCTTGTTCTGTGTTCAAGCGTCAACGGTGGTTCCATTTTAGCTTTCTATATGAAAATCCGATTTCTTTTAGGCGATTTTGCACAGTTCTGTCACATACATTATCTCCAACTTCCTCTAATTTCCTCCTCATTTGTCTTGTTGTGAATTTTCTGTTTGCAAGACATATGGCCTTTAGTTGTTTTTTCTTGACACCTAAGTGTCTTTCTCGTTGAAAGAGCAACAGTCAATTGTAGGACGAACCTTAACTTGCTGGAAAACAGGTTATTGGATACGAGTCTGGGGGGGGGGGGGGGGGGGCAACCACACTGGAGCCTTAAGTCTCACTGTATAACTATATAGAAATTAGTTCGCAGCTCTTGTCTTCCAAAAACACATTATTCATAACTTTGAAAATACCGGCCAACTGCTGTGCATTTTTTGGAATTGTGTGAAATGGATGAAATACAGAGAACCTTCGCTACTTCGCACTTTGGTTATTGCTGGCTCACTAGTTCGCAGATTTTTAAATGAATATATTTTGTCTTTTTCATTAATATTGTATCGTGCACCGTGTTTAGCTGGGACAGATTAAGGAGGGCGCTCTTGGGTTTGTGTGACTGTGTACTCGACACTGTAAACTGTCAATCAAACAGCAGAAGGGTGCTGCCTCTGTGAAGAAACTAGGAAGCACCGTGACCACTCTTAGCAGCTCGTTACATTAAAAGGAAAGTCCTCAATTAAATCTGATTTTAAGGAAAGTCAGAGAAGCGCAACAAAATTGCGATCAGCAGCGAGTGATTCGTGAGATTATTATTGGGTTCCAGAAAAGACTCAGACAGAATCTGGGAGAAGGCAAAAGCGGTGCTGCTAGTACTGCCTACTGCTAACGGCTAGGCTAACAACCGATGTGGACCCTGTATCTTGCCAACACCAGGTCCATTAGCTATGGAATGGATGACTTGGAGCTGAAAACTTGAGGGAAACCACTGCTTTCAGGACGGTCTTGTTTTAATCATCCCGGGGATCTGGCTCCTTTCAAGGACACCTGATGGTAGCGCGCAACTATCCGGCCGCTTTCTATATTGCTTTCTTACACTGAAAGGAGGAGCCCTCTAATATTGTTTTACTTTTGTATGATGCCAATAAAACCATTCAATTGCTATTTGTAGTGTGGCATTTGTAGATCTATAATTGTTCTTTTCTTCCTTACAGTCGTATACTCTTAGTCGGTAATGACATCATAACGAGATACGGGGATCCCTGTATGTAATACGAAATTGATTATGAGGTCATGCAGGTGAATTGGTTTTGCCTTGACCGCTTGTCATAAGTGACAGTTGGGGGATGGGCATGTGTGTAATATATATAGATTATATATATATCCCCGTGCTTACGTGGGTTTCATCTGGGCACACCGGTTTCCTCCCACATTCCAAAAACATGCATGTCAGGTTAATTGGCCGGTCCAAATTGTCCCTAGGTGTGAATGAGCCAGCAAATTGTCTGTCCCTGTGTGCCCTGCGACTGGCTGGCAACCAGTTCAGGGTGTCCCCTGCCCACTGCCCGAAGATAGCTGGGATGGGCTCCAGCACTCCCGCGACCCTACTGAAGATATGTGGTGCAGATAATATATATATACATACATATTTATGGGTATCTGTATTCATTATGTATGCCTTTTTCATACATTTGCCATTTTTATGTATATCTATCTCTTGTATTCGTGCTAAATATGTGTCTCGGCAATTTGTTGAGAAGGGGGGCTGTAGGGGGTCTCGCCCAGAGAGTAATTTAGTGCAGAACCGCTACTGGTTGCGATCATTGACAATGCATGGCAGTGACGCGTTCGGCAAGAATTTGACTTAATGAGTGTGGTGCGACCAATAATGCCCACATTGAACAAATTCGACCATTTCATGTAAAATTTGAGATTACAAGTTTAATTGACCAGATGTGTTTTTATATCATAAATGGTTGCCGTGATATTCAATGTCAAAATGAACCCATTATGAAACACCTTGTATTTCAATTAGGAAGGTTTGGACGTCACTCGTAAATTAAATATTAAATATTCAAATTTTAAATATGAATGGTTAAAAATAATTTTTTAACAGGAGTTGACCAAAAAGTCAAAATATGAATTTTCGAAAATGTTTGTCTTGACTTACATTCGACGTCGCTGAGCTTGTTCCTCTCCTCGTCCAACTTCTTCTTCAAACTGGCGCTTTCCCTCTTGAGCGAGGCCAAACTTTCCCCCTTCTGGAGTCCCTCGCACGCCATCTTCGCACAATTCACAACACACAAACCATTCGAGGAGAAGTTTAATGGCGGAAATTGGAAAGGAAAACCACAAGAGGGAAAGGATGAGTCGAGGTGGCGCGTGCACGAGCTGGACTGACCAGCGTAACTCCCGCGCGCGCGCGACACCTTCTACGCGCGCGCCCGCTTCCTAATTGAAGGCCCCGCCCCCTACCTGTACGAGTACGTAAATTGGAGCGGGCGTATTTTTACACTACGTTAACTCTAAAGGGACAGTGTGTAATATGAAGTGCCTCTTAGTGGTACAAAAGTACCAGGAAAAATACCTAAACATTCATATCAAAGTAATTTTTTATTTTAAAAAAATCACAAGTCGAAAAATTTGTATTTATTTCACATAGTGGAATCCCTACTTATGGTCGCCGCCATGTTTGTCTGGTAACTTGCTTCTACGCCGTGCTGTTTGGCACTGGTTTTCGTTCGCATAGGACAATACAGTGCCATTTAGTGGTCAAATATTACACACTGGTAACTTGCTTCTACGTTGTGCTCTTTGGCACTGGTTTTCGTTCGCATTGGACAATACAGTGCCATCTAGTGGTCAAAAATTACACACTGGTAACTTGCTTCTAAGCCGTGCTCTTTTGCACTGGTTTTCATTCGCATTGGACAATACAGTGCCATCTAGTGGTCAAATATTACACACTGGGGCTTTAAAACTTTATAAAAGTGTATTGCATTCACAGTACTTGAAAATAGATTTTTCTCAGTATTTTTTTAGATTAATCTCTTTTAGGGAGTCATCTTATAGCTATTTTTTTTTTCAATTTTGAGGAATGTTTTCCCCTTCGACCTGCAAAGCTACCGAGGACAAAAATACCAAGAAAAACTGGAAATAGACAATAAAAATCCTAATTGTAATAAACATTTTAAAAAAAACAAATAAAAAATAATTCATAAAATCAGAACAAATATTCCATAAAACATTAGAGAATTTCTTAGTAACGTACAGCCAAAATGGGGTCTGGTGGTGTGACACCTTGTCTGTAAATTGTAGTTAACACTGTACCCTAGATATACTGGACTGAACCACACCATAGCTCAGTGGTGCTTTGGCTTCGCTTGTACCAAACTTGGCATCACCATATTTTGAATATGAATCTTACAGGGAAGATCTGTATGATTTGAATTTGATCTTCGAGCCATATGTATTCATAAAAAGAGCCAATGGTGTCAGACCTATGATCTAAAACCTGTCAAGATTTTGGGACAGGAAGCTGTCGATTGGACATTCTGTTATTACCTAGATTTCATGTTAATGATGTCTTTGTATTGTCTGTTGATGTCCTTGCAACATCCATTGAAGTCTGGTCTTCATGGAAGCGGGACTACCTCATATGGGACCCTTTCTCAATATTTTTTCATTTTCTTAATGCTGAGGTTTTCAAGGTTTTCAAGGTTTTCCTTGCACTCATGTAGGTTTCAAATCAGGGATGGTGTAATGATGGTCTGTGCAGTTATGTAAAGTAGGCTTAAACGTATTTGCTTAAAGTGTGTATTTGTAATCAGTTAATGTTCCTTTTGGCCGTCTCTTAGTCTTCCTGTCTTTGTTTAAAGCTGTCAATGCTTTTCCATGGTGGAAGTTTTTTGTCTTTGTTTAAACCCACCAGTACTTTTCCTGTCTTGTGGTTTCAATAAAACACAGAGGCAGACAGGGGGGGTGAGTGTGGACGGTGAGCTAGAACGAGCCAATTGCTTGTCCTCCCGCTACTCTCCCACTCCAGCTGGTTAAAAACAAACAGCTTGCCAAAAACAAGTCTTTGCCTGATTTTTCTTCTACCGTTAGCCAATTTATAGCTCTCCCACGCGTCAGTGGTCTGCTTCTTAGACCCCACAAGTTCTTTGAGACTTTTTGTGACTACAGGCTATACAAATAAACATGACTTGACTTCATTCCAAATGATCCTTGTCAAGCAGACAAAACCTATGACATAATTACCTTCTCCACACAAAAGGAGCAGTAGTTGATAGCCTCCGTCTTGATGTAGATGTTCATGAGCGGGCTGGGGGTGCTGCAACTCTCGCACGGGCCAAAAGTCACCGCCACAAATGTCTGGTCGCACATGATTGCCTTTTGGGGAACGCACAAACCTGTGGCACAAACACTTCAAACAACAACACGAGACATTATAGAGCAATGGTGGGCAAATTACAGCTTGGGGACACATGTTTTTAAATACATACTGTGAAAAAAAATCATGCAATGTGATTTCTGGATTTTTCTTTTTAGTTTATCTCTCTCACAGTGGACATGCACCTATGATGAAAATTTCAGAGCCCTCCAAGTGGTAGGAATAGCAAAATAGCAGGGTGTTCAAATACTTATTTTGTGTTGTTATCTTTTGAGATGTAAATATTACAGAAAGTAGATATTCAAGGCCAATTCAATTAAAAAGTAGTAAATTAGTAAACTAAATACAACTACCGTAAAAATAAAGGTGGGGTTTTTTTTAAGTGCTTTGTCCCTATTGTCCCTTTGTGTGTAAACTATAAAAATAATTCTACAGAAATACTTAGTACAAAACTAAATATCAAATTTAGTCTCTAGAAAAGGCACCTAATAATTTATTTTGTTTTCATTATGAAAAGAAAACAATTATATGGAAATACTACAACAGAAATACTACAGAAATTGTACAAAAATACTACAAAATGAGTACAAAACTAAATGAAACAGGGACCTAATATATCATTTTGCTCTTACTCTAAAAAGAGAAACTATACAACAGAAATACTACAAAATCACTACCACAGAAATAATACAAAAATAGTACTACAGTAATACTACGGAAATAGTACAAAAATACTACAAAATGAGTACAAAAGTAAATGAAACAGGGACCTGATATATAATTTTGCGATCACTCTAAAAAGAAAAAAATATACGACAGAAATACTACAAAATGACTACCTTAGAAATACTCTGATACAGAGAGATTCATTCATTTTCGATCCGGCTTATCCTTACCAGGGTCTATGATACATAATACTATGATACAGAAGTAATAATACAGAAATACTACCACAGACGAACTACCAAAACATTATCACAGAAACACTACAAAAATAGTACTACAGTAATACTACAGAGATAGTACAAACATACTTCAAAATGAGTACAAAATTAAATATCAGATTTAGTACTTGAAACAGGGACCTAATATATCATTTTTCTTTCACTCTGAAAAGAAAAATATACTAAAGAAATACTACAAAAACACTAAAACAGAAAAAAAATACAAAAATAGTTCTACAGTAATACTACAGAAATAGTACAAAACTAAATAAAACAGGGACTGAATATATAATTTTGCTTTCACTCGGAAAACAAAAGTATACTAAAGAAATACTACAAAATTACAAAACTACTATTAGTTTAGTAACTTTGATACAGAAAGATCCATCCATTTTCGGTGGCGCTTATCCCTATTAGGGTCTATGAAACATAACACTATAACACAGAAATAATAATACAATAATACTACTACAGAAAACTATGAAAATATTATTACAGAAATACTACAAAAATACATTTAAAGTAACGCTATAATACAAAAATATTACTGCAGAAAATACCACACGGGAAATACTAAAAAATATCATACTTTAAAAATACCCCCAAAGCACTACAAAAATACAACAGAAATTATATTTCAAATTGTCACGGTTGCCATGGCGCCCAATTGGCCCCGCCCGTGTGGCGCCAGCTGCGGCTCGTTGACGGATTGGTTTCCCTTCTATTTAAGCTTAGTACACTCACCCTTTGTCAGTCCGTCAACGAACCTCTGCCCCGCAAGACGTGGGTTTTGACTCTGTCCGGTTCCCTTCCTGTGTTTCCTGACTGGTATTGTCCCTTCTATTTTGTCCTGTTTAACATTGATCTGCAGTTTCGTTCCCATCTATTTGTCCTGTTTAATTTCGATATCCAGTTTTGATATCAATCTCGCCTGTCCCGTCCTGTCCGGTATCGCTCCATCTGTCCGATATCTGCTCGAGTAATTGGAATCGATCTCGTCGGCCTCTGGCTTCCTGTTGTTCCACGCCTGACCGCTGCCTAACGTGGAAGACTCCCCATTTCCCGTAAAATAAAAGCTTGTGTGAGAAACGTTACGCATTTGGGTTCTCCTCCTGATCCGGTTCATGACCCAAATTTAGTGCTTAAATCGGGGACCTAATATATTGTTTTGCTTTAATTGTGAGTGCTTCAAAACCAATTTGATGAGACTAATCTTATAGTAACAAATATGTAAATGTAACGGGTGTAATAATAACTTTTGTTTTATTGAAATTCCTGCTGAAATATGTGTATAGTTTTTGGTAAGTGTCCTGCAATGATGAGTCCAACAGTGCCACCTGCTGGTATGGGGTGGGGCTTGGTTTTGGCTTGTGACATGTGACCGGGAGGCGGGGTTTGTTGGCAGTCTACAGAGAGAGCTGCTAACGAGATCAAAGAGATCAAAGCCAGCAGAAAAGCTAATGTTGTGACTCATTTCATCTGCAGTAACTGTAATAAAAACCTCATCATCCAGTCCAGCGTAAATGTGGATCTTTGGTGGGACAAGTACACCGCGGTTACATAAAGAAACATAACAGATAGATGTCTGCATATGTTTTTATTTATTAATGAGAAAAAAATTAGATAGGTCTCCAAGGCCAAATTTTGTATCCCAACAGGGCCAACCCCTGATTCCTTGTGTCAAAAAGATCCACTTTGACTCTTGCACCAGATCTTGGCCAAGTGCGTTTAAATTAAGTCGCCGCTAATCTTGTAAAGACTGATCCGAAAGAAAAGAAACGCTGCTATTCTGAGAGTGACACACAAAGAAAATATATCCTAAAGGAAAACAGTAAGGTCATTATTTCCGAACTCTAATTTTACAACATATTTTCATTGTGTGACTCTTTTTCTCGAAACAGTGTATCAATATAGCTTAGCATCATGGCTTCTTTGAGTATTAGTGCGAATTTTTGCTTCTCTATTCCAAGACTATTCCATTCCTGCGTATTTTCGACTCTTAGCTGGCTCAAGTAGTCAGGAAACCAGCAGAGGTGAAACATATGTAGAATTAGCAGTGAGATACCTCATCCCTGTGTAACTTTTTAAAGAAAAGAAAACTTTTAAAGTTGATTTTAAAGCAGGCAAGGATACGTACAGATTATAAAAAGTAAATTGTCACGGTTGCCAGGGCGCCCAATTGGCCCCGCCCGTGTGGCACCAGCTGCGGCTCATTGACAGATTGGCTTTCCGTCTTTTTAAGCTCAGTGCGCTCTCTCATACTTTGTCAGTCCGTAAACAAACCTCTGCCCCGCACGACGTGGGTTCTGATTTGGTCCCGTTTTCTGTTGGTATTTCCAGTCCGGTATTGTTCCCGTTTATTTTGTCCTGTTAAATATCGGTTTCCTGTTTCATTCCCGTCTATTTTTGTCCTGTTTATTATTCTCCCCAGTTTTCGTTCCCGTCTAGTTTGTCCTGTTTATTTCGATATCCCGTTTCACTATCAATCCTGTCAATCCCGTCCTGTCCGGTATCGACCCCATCTGTCCGATATGTGCTCGGGCAATTGGAATCGATCTCGTCAGTCTCTGGCTTCCTGTCTCTCCACGCCAGACCGCTGCCCAACGTGCATGACTCCCCATTTCCCGTAAAAAAAAAAAAGGCTTGTGTGAGAACGTCACGCGTTTGGGTCCTGATCCTGTTCCGGTTCTTGACATAAATATTGTATTTCTAGAGCAAGTACTTAGTTTGTTAAGCAAATAAATGATTTATTATAACAGAAAAATGATAAGGCACGTTTCTGTATATCACATTAGTTCTGCTAGCAATGTATCTGACAGGGTTGGGTAGGGTTACTTTAACTTGATTACTTTCAATTACTTTTGGATTACTCCAATACCAAATATGCTAATAAAAGACAAAATAAACTAAATATGAATAAAATGACCCAATTTTGTGCAGGCTTGGGGAGTAACGGAACACATGGAACGGCAAAAATGATGTTGGAAAGCTGTTTGGATTTATTTTCATTTTGTTTCTGTCGCATTTCATGTTAGTTTTGCCGGAGATCAAAGAGATCAAAGCCAGGAGAGAAAGCTTACCACGTGTTGTGAGTCATCATTTTATTCATATTTAGTTTCTTTTGTCTTTTATTAGCATATTTGGTATTGGAGTAATCCAAAAGTAATTGAAAGTAATCAAGTTAAAGTAACCCTACCCAAACCTGGTATCTGAAAACATAAATAAATACACTTCCTGCTAATAAACACATTAGAAAAAAAATAAAAAGAAGAATACATTTCCTGTTAAAAAACACATCAGCTCTAGTAAAATTATATTTTAAAAAAAAGGTAAAGAAGAAACCCCAGACAGGATGAAATAACAATAATTACATGTACTACTCATACATTCACTACAACAAAGCCAAAGGTAGGGTGACCTATGTGAATCGTGTAGATCTGAGGAGAAATTTTTAAAGAGGGGAAGGTTTTTTTTTTTTTGTTTTCTCTCAATACACTCACAATTTTATGCATGACCTTGAATACCAATCATTAAACATCTACACAACAGGAACTGATTTCGGTCTACTTTACTCTCAACAACACAGACTTAGAAGATTTAGAAAGAACAAAAAAAAGCTTCTTACCTGATAAAAATCGATGTGGGTACGTCAAGCAGGTTTTAATTTGTCCTGGCGGAAGTGAGTTGAGTTTTGCAGCGAAGAGGATTGTCCTTCACTAAGCTCCTTATGGAAAAGTGCTCAAGCTTCTGACTCTGCTCTACTTGGACGGACACCTGAGTGTCACCATAAAGTCTTTTTACCACTTTAAAATTGAAACCAGGGGTATAGTATTCAAATTTGTTCATTCAAGTTTGGAATTAGATTGCATTAAGTGAGTTTCAGGGTTCATGTTTGACAAAGAGGCAGCTGCTAAACATAAAATTGGTAAAGGAATAATTGTAATAAATGAGTTTAGAAGGAAAAAACCTGAAGCTAACGTTAAGACTAAAAAACATTAGCTATTTGTAGAGCTCACAAACATTGCCCAAATTCTTGACCCATTTAATTCAGCCTGTAGTGAATCTAATGCTGAAGGTAACAAACATTAGCTAGTGGTAAAGCTCAAAAACATTTCCTAATTTCTTGATTTACATAATTTAGCTTATACTGTACATTGATGTTCGAAGCTCATGCTAAAGCTAATAAACATTAGTCAGTGGTAAAGCTCAAAAACAATTCCCAATTTCTTGATTTACATAATTTAGCTTTTACTGTATATTGATGTTTGAAGTTAATGCTAAAGCTAACAAATATTAGCTAGCGGTAAAGCTCAAAAACATTTCCCGATTTCTTGATTTACATGATTTAGCTTGTACTGTACATTGATGTTTGACGCTCATGCTAAAGCTAACAAACATTAACTAGTGGTAAAGCTCAAAAACATTTCCCGATATCTTGATTTACATAATTTATCTTATACTGTATATTGATGTTTGAAGCTAATGCTAAAGCTAACAAACATTAGCTAGTGGTAAAATACAAAAGCATTTCCCAATTTCTTGATTTACATAATTTAGCTTATACTGTATATTGATGTCTGAAGTTAATGCTAAAGCTAACAAACATTAGCTAGCTATAAAGCTTGTACTGTACCATACTGCACGTTAATTGATGTCTTCGGCTAACGCTACAGCTAAATAACAGCTAGTAGTTAAACTCCCAATTTCTTGACTTACAAAATTCAGCTTATACTGTTCATTGCTTTTTGAAACTAACGCTAGGGCTAACAAACATTAGCTAGCAGTTAAGCTCACTAACATTTCACAATTTGGTTTTACAGGATTCAGCTTATACTGTACAATACTGTTCATTGTTGACTGAAGCTAACGGTAAAGCTGAATAAAATGAGCTAGCAGTTAAGCTCACAAACATTTCAGAATTTGGTTGTACAAAATTCAGCTTATACTGTACTGTACATTGCTGTCTGAAGCTAACACTAAAGTTAAATAACATTAGCTCGTGATAAAGTTCATAAACATTTCCCAATTTCTTGACTTACAGAATTCAGCTTATGCTGTACTATATGGATCATTGCTTTTTGAAGCTAACGCTAAATCTAACAAACATAAGCTTGCAGTTAAGCTCACTAACATTTCTCAATTTGGTTTAACAGAATTCAGCTTTTACTCTACTGTATTGCACATTGCTGTCTGAAGCTAACGCTAAAGCCGAATAAAATGAGCTAGCGGTAAAGCTCACCAACATTTCCCAATTTGGTTTTACAAAATTCTGCTTATACTGTACTTAACTAATTTCTTTTTGAAGCTAACAAAGATTAGCTAGCAGTTAAGCTTACAAACATTTCAGTTTGGTTCCGCAGAATTCAGCTTTTACTCTACTGTATTGTACATTGCTGTCTGAAGCTAACGGTAAAGCTGAATAAAATGAGCTAGTGCTAAAGCTCACTAACATTTCCCAATTTGGTTTTACAGAATTCTGCTTATACTGTACCAAACTAATTTATTCTTGAAGCTAGAGCTAAAGCTAACAAAGATCAGCTAGCAGTTAAGCTTACAAACATTTCGCAGTTTGGTTTTACAAAATTCAGCTTATACTGTACTGTACATTGCTGTCTGAAGCTAACACAAAAGTGAAATAACATTAGCTAGTAAGAAAGCTCAAAAACATTTCCCAATTTCTTGATTCACAGAATTTAGCTTCTACTCTATATCGTTGTCTAGAGCTAATGCAAAAGCTAAAAAATATTAGCTAAGGATAAAATTCATAACCATTTCCCAATTTCTTGACCTAAAGTGATTAGCTTATACTGTATTATACATTCTTGTCTGATGCTAACACTAAAGCTAATAAACATTAGCCAGTTATAAAGATTACACACATTTCCAGAGTAGTAAATAATGAAAACCCAAAGTTTCAGAGTTTGAAATCGTTTATTCCTTTTTTATTTCGTCATACTTTTACAGATTTGACAATTTATTCCAAGTTTTTAACGGTGAACACGGCACTAAAAGCACAGCTACCAGATACTACAAAGAGTCCAGTTTGTCCAATGGCGGAGCGAGAGAGAGATGATTGGATGGCCGGGGCGGTGGGCGGTGCTTAGGGATTTTCCACTTATTATCAATGACATAAACGTTTGTTTTTACAGTTTTCCTTTGCAGCGTTTTTAAAAAGTGCGTTTGCAAAACAGAAACAAATAAAAAATATGTTGCTACACTCCACCGATGTCAAAAACAACGCCACCATGTAAGGCCCCCCCCCCCCACTAAGCTAAAATCATTGACACTTTTTGTTAAACATTCAACAGGGAATGACATCATTGTTTTCCTTCTTACACAAACTGCGAATTTCCTTTAAAGTGAAATTGAAGAGTACATCTTATATTCAAGTTCACAAATTTTTCCCAACAAGTGAGTTTTATTCGGGAGACAAGCAGAAAAATACGCCACTTTGTTTAACTTACTCCTCTTGAAACATCAACCACTGCAAATTCTGAAGACGAGCATGTTATTTAATGTCAATTTAAAGAGGAAGTCAGCCCAAATACATTTTTTATATGCCTACCCCGAAATGCATGAAGTATTCTGGTTACAATTACATAGAATTACATAGAAATAATCCAAATTTGGGCGGCCATTGTTGAATTCGTATTCAACAAAAACCATTTTAATCAGAGGGCCCATTCAAAAATGTCGGAAAATCCATAGGGTTGGCTTCCACTTTAAAAAAGGGTTTTTATCAGAAAACTGGAACTGGTTTGTCAATATTTAAAGACATGCTGGTCCATTTTGAGGGGATTTTATAATAAAAACCTTTTTACTTGAATAATCACATAGTTTTACAATTTAAAAATGTTTCATCTTGTAACATTTACATACCTGTCAACCTGTACGTTTTTCCCGGACAAAGTACGTTTATTATGCATTTTAAGACGTGTACGACGAACAAGAAAATCTATACGGAAAAACGCATATTTGTCAATTACGAGTACCATCCGGTATACACCGACTATGACGAAACGGCAAATCAATCAAGTCAAACGAGTTCGCCGCGGAAGCCTCTATCTCGGTATCGTTTTTTCTCGTTGCAAACGAATCGAGCGGTTTGATGTAGTGAAAGGAAGTCCGTCTCTTTTTAGAGAACCGGCTTTTTCGGCTCGACTCATTAAAGACAGCCGTCTCTCAAACGGCTCACTTGCTTTGATGAATTATATTACGAATTATTAGGTTGTATAAAGTTAAGAAAAAAAGGAAGTATAAAATGAGAAAATGAAAAAGACAGGTTTGTGGTTATCCCTTTAATCAGTATATTACCAACAATAATTTAATGTAGAAAATGAATTCATAATTTGAATAATATTTTTTTTTATTCTACTTAATTATATTTGCATGAATTTTTTCCTTCTACAGTGAACGTCCAAGATACTTAATTTTTGATTTTTTTGTTTATAATAAACCTCATTCATGTCGAGCAACTCAGGATCTCACAACAAAATGTTAATTAACAATATATATGATATAATGAAACACATAATATAACATGTTAAACTACATAAATAAACACGTTTGAAAAAAAAATATGGTGTCAGATTATTTTGTAAGGAAAAATACGACAGTTTTTAAGGGCATGGAGCCGTGGAGGTTGACAGGTATATATTTAGCTTTTAGTTCTAAATAAATGAGAATTTTATGACGATTTTGGAGTATTTTAACTAATTTATCTTGAAAACTTGATGTGGTCCCAACAACTGTGAATCCATTGTTTTGTTGACATTCATACTTGGCTCCCATCTATCTTTTTGTATTTTTAGTTTCGTACTTCTTTATTTCACACTCATCCATTATCTGCACCGCTTATCCTAGGGTCGCGGGGGTGCTGGAGCCCATCCCAGCCATCTTCGGGCAGTGGGTATGGGACACTCTGAACTGGTGGCCAGCCAGTCTAATTCCCACTCGCAATGTTTCTTTATTCTCCTTACATTTCCAGTTAGGCCCCAATAACAGTTCCTTCCACATCCCGTAAATAGAGCAAATCCTGCAGCAAAATGACATTTTCTATCACTATCTGACCGTTTTGAAACAGATTTTCCCTGAACTTTCTCCAAACCATCACGTTCCAAACCACTTTGCAACCAGATCCAGCGACTCAGACCAAATTGCTGATGTCACTCGATCGACTGACTGAAAATACGTCACTGTTGCCGTACCACATGGTTGAAAAGTGCATTCAAATATGTATATATGTAAAAAAAAATCAAAGACGATCGATGTATATTCATTTACCAAATAAGCAGAAAATAAATACTGTCTCTTCGGTTCTGTAAATAAGGTTCAGGTGTAAGTTAGGTTTATGATGGCAAACAAATACAAGGCGGCAGGGTAACTGCACGAGACACAAATCATGAAAATAACCGATATGTAAAATTCCTTCCTGCCTATTTGCAGCTAGCACAGTCTCTAATCTGCTATAAGCCATAAAGGTCCCGCTCAGGGTTGGGTAGGGTTACTTTAACTTGATTACTTTCAATTACTTTTGGATTACTCCAATACCAAATATGCTAATACAAGACAAAATAAACTAAATATGAATAAGATGACTAAATTTTGTGCAGGCTTGGGGAGTAACTGAATACATGGAACGGCAAAAATGATGTTGGCAAGCTCATCTCATCTCTCATCTCATTAGCCGTGCCGGTTATCCTCATTAGGGTCGCATGCAGCCATCTCCGGGCAGTGGGCAGGGGACACCCTGAACTGGTTGCCAGCCAGTCGCAGGGCACACAGGGACAGACAGCTCATTCGCTCATTCACACCTAGGGACAATTTAGACCGGCCAATTCACCTGAAATGCATGTTTTTGGAACGTGGGAGGAAACCGGAGTGCCCGGAGGAAACCCACGCAAGCACGGGGAGAACATACAAACTCCACACAGGAAGTCTGGAGCTGGATTTGAACCTACGCAGGAGGTTCCCATGACATGAACTGTGCCGCACAAGCGCTAACCACTGCGCCGCCGTGCTGCCCTGTTGGCAAGCTGTTTGGATTGATTTTCATTTTGTTTCTGTCGCATTTTATGTTTGTTTTGCCGGAGATCAAAGAGATCAAAGCCAGGAGAGAAAGCTTACCATGTGATGTGAGTCATCATTTTTTCATATTTAGTTTATTTTGTCTTTTATTAGCGTATTTGGTATTGGAGTAATCCAAAAGTCATTGAAAGTAATCCAGTTAAAGTAACCCTACCCAACCCTAGGACTCCCTCTAAGCACATACACAAAAAAAAAATCCTTGAACATCTTCGGTTTGATTTTTGGGATCCTAAAATCGATTTGGAAATGGTAAAGGCAGAGAAAGATGACGCGAAGCTGTTTTGAGGCACTGAAAAAAAAATTTTGTAAAGCTACTCGAGGATCAAAAGAAGGATCAATAAATATAAGCGGAGACATGACATCATCGGCGCTACGTACACACATGATCTGATGAGCGCGAAATGAAAAGAAAAGCTCCCATCGGCAAAGCAGGAGAATGCAATAAATACACATGTTCATATTTATATATATTCATCTATATGTGCACAAATAACATGGCGACGGTCGTCTTGGCTTGATCGAAGAAAAGTCCGGGGTCAGGTGCCGTGATTTCACTTTGTGACATTTTCCTACCTCGAAATTCGATAAAATGTGAGAAGGCCCGGTCCAAACAGAACGTGGAGCATGCACGTGGCGTTTTGTGACCCTTTTGAGTGTGTGGATTTGGGTGGTCCTCATACATAGGGAGGATTTCCAAAATGAATATTTCAGTTAGAAAAGGCTTGAGTGTGGTGTGAAACCATGAGAAAACACATCTTGTGGAGTTTCAGATAGATCGGACATATTTGATAGTTGCCCCAAGGCCAATTTTATTTTTGAAAAGTGAATTAGAAAGTTGGATTCAAAAGACTCTCAAAGGGTGTAAAACATAAAAACATGCGTGTCGAATTTGTGTGGTAAACTGTGTTTAAGTATCATATTTTATTCATCACTAACTTTGTTCCAACTTAGTTTCAGATGTGATTGCTTAAGTATTGGAGTGAACAGAGGTCTGACTCGTGGAGATCTTGGCCCTCTCCAGGATTCGTACACCTTTTTTCATGGCTAAACCCAAGCACTTTTTAAGCCCTTTCAACACCCATTTTTTGTCTTTTTCCCCAGTACCATTTAAATACAAAATCCGGTGTGAATCATGTATTTTGTAGACCCAATATATCTGCTATATACATATGCAGTTTTTAATCAATACATCACTTTTCGATCTTCGGGAAATGGCGAATATTTTAACCATACGTGTGTAAATATCAATATGTGTATTAATACTAGTTTCATATCGCCCTGTTTAGGTGTAGCATGTAGCAAACCGTTAGAAGAAAAATATCATAGTTAAGCTAGTCATCTCGTGAGTTACCTTTTAAAGTGCAGTAAAGTGCTATTGTGAAGAGTTACAGAATGCTGTGCGTGGATTTGTTCCACGTTTTAACCACGGTTTGTATTTTCTGTTTGAGTCATCCTTCATGATAGCCGATACCTCCCAGCATTTTGGTGTGATTTACCGTTTCTGATGCATCTTTCCTAATGAATCTGTAGGAGGCGATGACACTTGACACGACAACGCCGTACAAAGCACTGTAAACGCAGTTCCTATGGCGGCGCCATTTTTAAGCCGACTTTATTATTATTATTTTTTGTTTAATATGTGATCTGTTGACTCAGACTAGCTAGAATTTCACCCAAACGTCAAGCATTTTCCTGACCTCGAAAACACAACATTTTCCTGGATTTCAAGTACCCAAAACAAAAACACCTCCTCCACCTCCTATTTCCAATCCATCTAAGACTTCACCAGATGTGTTTTCTCATGGTTTCACACCATACCAAGGCCTTGGCTGACAAGAAAAAAAAAATCGAAGGTCTGAAAGTTCACCCACAGTGGATGTGAGTGTGTGGCAAAGAGAAGCATGGATGATGGCAGCACGCCAGCTCAAACGCGGGTGAGGAAGGCCAGGTTAAGCGAGCTCGGGATCTGAATGGTCTCCAGGGCCAGGGAGGACGGGTTGAAGGGGAAAGTGATGGGGTAGATCATTTTGGTGTCCATCAGCAGTTGCGGACTTTCGCAGCGGTCCCGCAAACGAGCCTGCCAGGTAAAGGGAGGAGTCAAAATTAGAACAAGCTCAATAAGTTTATTTGCTTGCGACAGTTATACGAAATGTGTAAACAGTGTTGAAAGGAGTACTGTATTTTCCGCACTGTAAGGCGCACCTAAAAGCCTTTATTTTTTTTAAAAGCTGACCATGCGCCTTATAATACAGTGCGCCTTATATATGGATCAATATTAAGTCGCAAAGTCTTGCAACTAATGAAAGCAGCCGCTGACTAGATTTTCCCCCGAACGCGAAGTAGTCCGCGGTGTATGCTGGGATTTATATACCGGCGTTTCATTGGCTAACCAATGTGTCAATCATCATTTGAATCAGTCACTAGTGGCTAAAGTTATTCGGAGGTAAAAGGGGCGGATCATTTTATCATTTACAGGCTTCCATAGGCTAAAGGGGCGAAACAAAGCCTGCAATTGGCTGAAAAAGATGAATGTGAATCACACGTTGGGTTGCACTACGGCATAGAGAAAACAATTTTTACTATTCTGTATTTGTAAATATTTTACTCTCCTGGATTTACTACACACACGGTTGTAAGAAGACCATGGTTAAGTATTATTGAACGTGATGGCTGCAAGAGAACTTAGGTGGGCTATGCGGCTTTATATTTTCCGGGTATCTTGTTTTAGAACGATCTTGATGTTTCTGTGATAAGTCTATTTTTAAACTAAATTCAATTCAAAGTGTTTATTGTCATATGCACAGTAAAGAGCCCCGTTTCCCTGCACAATCAAATTCTTACTTTGCTGTCCACACAGTTGCCAGCGAAAAATAAAATGGAAACTAAGAAATGTTTGGCATTTCTTAAATCCCAAGACTTTAACCTTCCGAATGATATTTGGAACGATGCATTTGAGTGATTGGTGACATCGTACAGACACTGTTTCCGTACATGTCTGGGACACGTATATGCTTCTTTGCAAGCTTTCGGAATGTTAAGGGGGTAATAAGTTTGACTGAACTATCTGACTGTTTTGTCGACGTTCCCATTGTAGCGCCTTATAAGCCGGTGCGCCTAACGTATGGAAAATATAGGACCAAAAACAATTTTTTGGGGGTGCGCCCTATAACCCGGTGCGCCTTATAGTGCGGAAAATACGGTAGTGAACGTTAGAAACATTCCATTGTCGCCAGATAGGTTTTGTCTAACAGTGTGATGGATATATCATCTGCTGAGAATCACACCCGCGCAATAGTGTCTGTCTTTCAAGCGGGAACAAAAACGAACAGAAATAGCGGTGTCAACATCAAGTTACGCGCAACAAAAGTTTAGAAGCATTCTATCCTGGATACGGCTAATAAAAAGACTACTTGCACTATTTTCAAAACTGACTTTGCGTATCATGGCAGTAGATCGGTGACGCACAAACATTTAAAGAGCTTGTCGGACAGTTGAACAGAATATAGTCAGACCTGCCTTGGTAAAATTCAAGTAGCATTTAAGCCAATGCAGTTTTGATGACATGCATTGTACGTTTTATACACATATACTGTATTTCGCCATACACGAGAACTTGAGGATTATGCCGGACAAACGCTTTTGAAATTAAATGCATGAATTCCGGGGAACAAACGTCATTTGTTAAAACCATTTGATTTCTATTGAGAATAGTAACATTCTTTTGTTCCAGACTTTGCAGTTGACCACAGAATGTGCTTCACAATACCGATATCAGAATTGTCTTATCTACCGTAAATTCCGGACTATAAGCCGCTACTTTTCCCCCAAATTTTCAACCCTGCGACTTATTCAGAGATGCGGCCAATTTATGTAATTTTTTTAACGGCCGCCAGCCGTTATGAGAGGTAAGATTTAGACCGATGAAATATGCGCCGAGGAAAATCACAACTTATGAGCGTAAACATACTCTCATCGTGCAAATTGCACTAAATAAGCGTCGTGACGCAGCTTCCGTGTTTAAAGCAAACGGGCATATTGCTGGGGAATATTGACGTAAGGGAGCGTGGTAGACGTCATCATGTTAAAGTTTCTTTCCGATATTGAGAGAGACAACTTAGACGTCATTACCAATGAGCAAGAAGCGGATGGTCTGCCGCGATTCTAACGATTACGGCATTTATTTCCTTAACAAACTAGTTTACAGGTATGCGAGCGTCTTGTTAGTAGCGTGAGGCTACCTCCCAAAGGCACGGTTTAGGATGAAAGTTATATTATTATTACTAAAGCTTTGAAAACTCTCTCGATGTACCGTCTTTCTTTGTAAATATGTGTGATGTGTATTTGCAACTGTATATTTTTGTAATGTATTTATTTGTATTTCTTTGAGACACTTATTCTGCACGAGCAAATTAAAAAAGAGGGGCGGAGCAAATGCGGGCAGATGGGAAAGTGGAGCCCCGGTAAAGGTACGTTTTTGTGGATAAGGCGGACAATAATGGATATATATTTTTCCCACCCTTACCTTTGGAAATATACACTTTTTTTCCTTGGATTACTATCAACAGGCACCCAGAACCTGCAGGTCTGCAACGAATTTTAAGTACCTATGTCATTTTACGTTCATCCGGGCGGCAGTGATGTTTGGACTATGTGCTTCACTGAAGGACATTTAGTTCCAATCGCGGGACTTGAAGTTTGGCTTGGATTAATTTCGTGTTTATTTGATGTGGGTGCATGCGGCTTATATACAAGTGCGGCTTGTGTGTGGCCAAAATCGGTTTTCCCCCTAAAGTGTCATGGGTGCGGCTTATAATCAGGTGCGCTCTATAGTCCGGAATTTACGGTACTGTTCTATTGCTGCCAATATATGGCGAGTTTGAGTCCCCTGACTTATGATAAACCCACTGTTTTATGCAAATTGTCCGTCTTTTCAGCAGGGCTCTGTCCCAGTGATTGTCAAATGATTTAAAACATATTTCATAAAATATTGCGTTGGTTCTCACCTGTATGTTTCGGATGAATGAAACAGAAACCCTCTCCTCAAACTCGTTGACTGGAGTGTACAGGTTCAAGACTTTCACGATCTAAAATACACAAACGATACATTGTCTCAATAAAAATTAAAGTGAAAACGATACACAAGTGTGATCTACCTTTAACGTAAAGTAGGTGAACAGTCATGGTAAACTTGAAATTTACAGATGTAAATACGGTTCTTTGAGTTCCGTACGACTGCCAGAGCATCTGGTCACCTGAAATCTTTGTGTTCATTCGAGAATATTCTGAGGAAACTAACCTGCAATGTGACTGGAATTATTCAATCAAGAACTTTTTAAGGACTTTCAAAGCCAATTTGGTAAATTCTCCAGTACCATCAAATAAAAAAAATCCAGTGTGAATCATGTATGTTGCAGGGCCACAAATATATAAGCGACTTACATATGCTATTTTTAATCTTGCATGTTCATTCATCAAGACATGCTTTTTAGATCTTGCGAACAATACGATTGTAAACACTTTCGGGACAAATCTCTCCCCATATTGATGATGGGTTAACATGACACTGATATGTAGATCACATTTTCAGTTGCTGGAAGTTTTCCTATTACAATTTACCACTGGGAAACACTACCTTCATTCTTTGCATAGCCTATAATAAATGTCCATAATTTATACCTAATTCTTGCACTATTACACATTTTATAATGCCTTGGGCAAGACCCGTAGGGGGGCGATGACGCTTTTTCGGACAATGCCATACGTACTAATGTCAGCTGCCGTGAACTACAAGGGAAAACATGCAATGGCAAAGCAAGGCCACCAGAGAGCAGTGTCTGTATCATTTTTAAGCAGACTTGTTGAAAAACGTGTTAAAAATTTCAAGTATTTACAAGCACTTCACCCAAAATTCAAGCACTTTTCAATACTTGAAAACACATTAAAATTCAAGAATTTTGAAGGACTTCAAGCACCCTGGGTCACAGGTGTCACAAATGGCTGATTTGAAATGCATTCTTCGAACTTTACATGCGTGAAAGAAATATTCAGTGCTTCGAAGCGCTGCATCTGGCGGTCGGCAGGGACAAAATAGAAGAACCTTTTCGGTGAATTGAAGTGGTGTGCTGTACCTGTGCGGTGGTGAGGGCCTGGCACATGGAGCAGATGGCTTCGGCGTCCCCGTCCGTCTTCTTCTTCACCTGCAGTAGCTGAGCTGCCTGGATGAGAGGCTCCAGCGTTTCCTTGGCACCGCAGTTCATCAAACCTTTGTCACGTAGCCACTCCTCCAGCTGGCTCACATTGTACCTGAAACCACCACGGAGTTAGTAGATAACCCATGTAAAGAGGAATTCGAATTAATGAAATGAAATGATCTGCATTTATATAGCGCTTTTCAAGTCGAGACTTCCCAAAGCGCTTTACAGTCTGCTTCACATTTCCCAATAGCGGCCGTGCAGCCATGTAAGGCGCTGACCTGCATATTGGGGGTATTAGGGGTTCAGTGTCTTACCCAAGGACACTTCGACATGTAACACGGAGGAGTTAGGATTCGAACTGCGATCTCTTGATCCCAAGACGAGCGCTCTACTCCTGAGCCACCGCTGCCCCGTTATATCTTATCACAATAAGAGTTTTCTTACGGTCATTAAAATCAATGTTGTGAAACATTGTATGCAACAAGATTAGTCATGGTCTAACTTGGAATATCAAGACTTTGAAAAGAAAAAAGACCATCCCGATGAATTGGCACTAAAATTTTTTACAACATAGTGCTCGGAAAAACTAGCCTGAATATATGAAGAAGAATAGTGCACTGTAACAATAGTGCAAGGAACATGAGCGCAATAACCTTTAGCAGCAAACAAACAAAAAAACAATACAATTCACAATGTTATTTCTCCGTTTCAATAAAGTTTTGTGAAAAAAAGAATTGACATAGCGAAATATTATAGCAAGTCTATGATCGGTGCTGGCTGCAGGCAGAACTCGCACGCCAGAGTAGATGGCAGAAAGGACCTGCGATTATCATTAGCTATCAGTAGTAAGATATTGCTTGGAAAACCAAAACTCTCCTTTTCAAACAAAACTCGTTTTGACGCCACCCTGTGACGATGTGAATCACAAAGGTCAAAAAACCCCAAACGTCACCAGTTTTAGCCAAGTTTGGCCAAGTTTTTCTTTGGACGAGTGGAAATATCAGTGATCCAGGCGGCAGGCTACCCAGAACAGGAATCCATCAAGGATCTGATTGATCATAGCGCTCCATATTAAGGGCTCGATAGGAATTGAATTATTGATTTGAATCAACTTGTGCTTATATCACATACTTACGGATTTGAAATTCACTAAACTGGAGAACATAGATAGAAAGAGAGCAAGACATCTTTGCTTATTTAATGAACCTTCTTGTTGTTCAATTGAATTATTTAAATTTGATGTGTATTATTGTACTTTAAATTCTGACAAAAACAGATATAATTTGATTCTAAAATCCTTTTGGGGCGCATGGAGACAAATCTTGTGACTTAATAGGTTTAGAGTAAATTAGAGTAGATGACCGGTCATTGAACTGAAAACGGTAAATAAAAGAAGGTTGGTTAGGTTAGTCAACCAATGTTAACCAAACTTAGGATTTCTCATCTAATGCTTAAACCATCCATCCATCCATCCATCCATTATCTGGACCGCTTATCCTCAGTAGGGTCGCGGGGGTGCAGGAGCCTATCCTAGCTATCTAATGGCAGTGGGTGTGGGACATCCTGAACTGGTTGCCAGCCAGTCTTAGGGCACACAAAGACAGACAACTCACTCGGTTATTCACACCTAGGGACAATTTGGACCGGCCAATTAACCTGACACGCATGTTTTGGGGAATGTGGGAGGAAACCCCAGTGCTGGCAGGCATGGGGAGAACATGCAAACTCCACACAGGAGGTTCGATTTCATGACCTCAGAACTGTGCCGCACACGTGCTGTGGAATGCTCTTCCCCCTGAGATTCGATATGCAACCTCAGTGGAACTTTTTAAATCTAAGCTTAAAACACACTTCTACTCAATAGCATATGAATAACCTATACTTTATGTTGATAATATGTGTATCATTTGCCCTCATGTCGGTTAATAGTCTGTAATAATAGTTTGCAATAGTCTTTGATCTGTGCAGCCCTTTGAGACTCTTTGTGATTAAGGGCTATACAAATACACATGCCTTGACTTGACTAATCACTGCGCTGCCGTGCTGCCCTACTTAAACCAAATAAAATGAAATTATTTTTGACTCTATTGTATCCTTTATTAATCTTACTTATCAGCAAACCTAGAACTAGTCCAGTAGCTTTTCTTCCCCTTGCCTAATAGCATAGGTGCTTCAACAGCCTTTGATGCAGCTGTGGAATCCATGCAGTTCGCCCCAAAGGAGATCACAAAATTCCGTCTATTCTTCAGATAGTTTTGAGCCTTCGAGGTCTCACCATTTACCATTTCAAAGCCGTTCCTACCTGATCTGCATGCCTTTGCTCCAGGAGCACATGTCCTTGCGCAGCAGCAGATTGTTGAGCGTGACGGCGCCGATGACGTAGAACTGCTGCTTGACCACCTGCTTGATGAGCTCGGGGTCGGTGCCGTGCTGGCACATGGTAGAGTGGAAGGCGTTGAGCTGCCGCAGGATGGATTCCAGCGTGTACGTGCCCTCGTCGGCGATGCTGGACGTCCGCTTGCGGAGGCCTGTCGGCTTAACGCCCGAAACGCCCTGGATGGTCTCGTGCTCCAGCATGCCGGAAACTAAAGACGCAAAAATGAATACAGTGGAACCTCGGTTCTCGACCATAATCCGTTCCAGAACCCTGTTCGAAAACCTATTTGTTCGATCACCGAAATAATTTTTCCCATTAAAAATAATGAAAATTGTTTTAATCCGTTCCAACACCCTGAATGTTTACCTTGAATGTTTAACGTAAACATAAAGCTAACCCAGGCTAATCATACGTTCGCGTTATCGTAATCTTCCGTACGAAAGATTCCCCTAACATGAACGTGTAAAAATAAAAAAATCAGGTCGTTTACAAGTCATTTAGCACCTGGGTCTCCACAACGAGTGGTGAGCGGTTCATTGGAAAGGGGGCTCCATTCCAACACCCTTAATGTTGGGCACCCTGAATGTTTAAAGTAACCCAGGCTAATCGTACGTTCGAAATCTTATGAATAGGATTTCTTACCTTTGTGGTGGTCAGCAGAAGGCGCTCGCACACCTCCTTCATATTTGGCTATTATTTCTTTCTTAAATGCAATAGTTGTACGCACTACTTTTCTTTTTTCACCTGTAGCAACTTTGCTGCTTGCACTGACTTTCTTCGGAGGGATAATAAGGGGCTCAAACACCCGTACGCCGCTCAGCATCGCACCCTAGCGTACGCACTCACGCATTACCGGCGTTCGAAATCCGATTTTTTTGACCGAACAGCGAGCAAGAATTTCTCGAAATTTTTGGTCGGACACCGATTTGTTCAAACTGAGAGGCGTTCGAAAACCGAGGTTCCACTGCACATATCCAGGAAGATAACTCCATAGCCGGTGGTGAGCATACCTATCATGGGCTGAAGTATGTTCTCCATGCATTTGATGAGCTGCTGGTAGATTTGGATGGCCAGGTCGCTGATCACTGATCTGTACTCGGTCAGGTCAAAGTTGGACAGGCAGTGCTCGTTCTGCCTGGACGAGTTGTGCTTCATGAACACCTGGTGAGAAAATTTTCCGAGGCGGAAGCAAAAATTGGGGAAATTAGATACAGTAATCCCTCACTACTACTGGTTCACTGCTTTTGCAAATTTCGAATTGAACTGTCTTGATTGTCATTGATAGCAACGTGTCGTGCGTTGTGTTCTGCAGCAGACAGCAGACAACAAATGCCCTCACAGAGCAAGTCCTATACTCTCAGTCGGTAAGAATTCCATCTGAAGGTAAGTTTGACCCTTAGGGGCATTTATGAAAAGACGTCACTACAGATTTTTACGTGGTCCCTATTAACCGCGATAACCGAAGGATAACTGTACTAATTATGGGGAGAGTTTAACCTAGTGAGCAGGAAATAACCTTATGAATAATTATAATTTAATACATAAATAAATTAGGGATAATAGGAGGCAAATATGGAATGTTTTCCATGTATATGATCACTTTGTTGCTCAAATTGAAGGGACACTGTAATATTTGACCACTATTTCACTACCAAATAAGAACAACGAGTGCTGGTGGAAAACATCGAAGCGCACAGGGAGCGCAGTTGCTGTGTTTTGCGGAAACGTGGCTCACGTTTAGCACCCCGGACGCTAACGTGTAGCCACCCGGAGCTACCTGAGCGATCCGGCTTCAGCGCCGCTATACAGAGACACGAAAGCCTACGGGAATCGGAGAGGAGACGGACTCGCTAACACGAGGTGGTGTATCCCTGGACACATAGAAAAAAATTTCCATCTGCCGCAGGGATGTCGAACTTTTGGACTGGCGTGTGACGTCATCCACTCCGCTACAAGCACCCCTAGGGCATCATGTTCATCTGTTAATAAACAACGGGGTAGACTGCTGGAAGTGTGAATTTCCCTACGGGGATGAATAAAGTATCTATCTATCTATCTCTATCTATCTAGATGTTGCTTTATTGTGCGGTGCAACCGAAAACAGCACAAAGCACATGGAATAATAAACTACGGAGAATCAAAGTGACCAAAAAGCACAATTTTTCTAAAATGATTTCGCCCAGACTTTCACAAGGTTTTTGTTTTTTGGTGGTACCCATAGAGACAAAATGGTGCTGACAATCATGGTGAGCCTCATGCTATGTAAAATAAATACAAATTTCTCAACTTGCGAGTATTTAGAAAAATGCACCTAGCATGTTTTTTTGCTAATTATTCAAATCAATTTTTTTTAAATGTATACTATATTTTACCACTAGGAGGAGCTACACAATACACAATAATAATAATAATAATAATAATTTCCTTGTATTGTCATTCTGTGTAACAATGTACACAGAACGAAATGTCGATTGCACCTGACCCGTTGTAGCGAGCCGATGCAGCCGCAGCCAACAGAGGGCGCCGCCGACCACTTTTTAAGTCTTTGGAATGACTCGGCCGGGGCGCGAACCACCGACCTCCCAGTCTCAAAGCGGGCGCCTTACCATCTAGGCTACTGAGCACCTCTTTAAAGGTCAAATAGGGTGCAAAAATGGAGTTATAACAACCGAAGGTAAAAGGTAATAACGGGTTTGAAATATTTTATGGCAACTGCAAAATAAATGCAAAAGCATACAACTCCATTCTTTAATCCAGCCCACTGAGTATTGGGATTATAAGGAGTTGCATCTATATCTAATTTAGGCATTTTTGCAATTATTACAAAAAAATGCTATTTAGAAATGTGTAAAAAATAATCTACTGTTATTATCTGAAGCGCGGTCATTCAATTTGTTGTGGCGCGTGCAAGTACGTGCATTGTTTAGACGTGCTCGAATAAAATCTTTTTTCATGTTTTGGAGGTTTGGGTTGGTGAATGCAATTGTATTTGAAACATTCCTTTTCCAACTTTCACAGTTTTTTGCTACACAAACAGAAAACCGCAAGCACGAGCACAAAATCACTCTCCATCCTTCCTCCTCATTTCCTTCTACCTAAACAGCTCTGATAAAAGTAAGAAATGCACTGATGCAGGCTGGGAAAATGATAAAGGGTCTTTGAACTCAATTGGGCATTGTTAGCACATAATTGAGAAAATGTTGCATTTTCAAAGTACGCACCCTACCTTTAAAGAAAATGTCATCATTTTTACTACAGTATACCAAACAATGGAAATAATTTTGGTGTACATTTGCATTTGTTTTGCATAAATATTTATCTTTAGGTTAGTTTTTGCATTTTTGAATATTCATCTGATATCAGAGATATGTGAAAGCCATTTTTTTTTTTACCTCATCTCCACTGTATTGCTTCAAGCAGTGCAGGAAGCGGCAGGTATTGGATAGCCAAAAGGAGACCGTCTCAAAGTCATCCCCTCGTTTCTGGCAGAATAAGGAGAAAAAAAAATGGGTTTAAAGTTGGCATGGGGTAAATATGATAGCATAATTTATATGATGATAGTTATCGTTAAGACATATGATAAAAATGTTCGATAAAAGTCGATAGTATAAACTGTAATTACACCATGCGAACACCAGAGAACATAGAGGCGCTAATGCAGTGGAAAAACAAGTTCCAGGCTAACATTCAAGAGACGAAGAAGGGGACGAGTACCAGCCAATCATTTTGCAGAAATAGCGAAACAGCAGCTCTCAGGGTCAAAGCTAAAAGACTAAAACACGGTTAAAAAGAGTGATAAAGAGACGCAGGATAACTGCAAACATACCTACTCCAAACATGCTAAAAGAGTCTTAGACAAGAGACGCCCTTCATCTTCACTTGTTTGGAGGTATTTTGGCTACTTAGAGTCTGATAAAAAAAAAAAACAGCAGCGATATGCACTGCAAACATTGCTGACCAATACAGGCAACAGGACAAACGTATTCCACCATTTGATACTGTATCACTGTGGGGTCTAAGTAGCAGACCACTGAGGGAGAGCTAAAAATTGGCTAACGGTAGAAGAAAATTCAGGCAAAGACTTGTTTAGTTTTTAAACAGCTGCAGCTGGGGGAGTGGGGGAAGAGCGGACAATTAACTTGCTCTCGGCTCGCCAGTCACACTCACTGTGACTCTCCCCCCGTCTGACTCTGTGTTTTATCTAAATCACAAGACATAGAAAAGTACTGGTATGTTGAGACAAAAGATCACCCCCTGGAAAAGTACCAACACCTCTAAATAAAGACATGAAGACTAAGACGGCCAAAAGGAACAACAAACTGATTCGAAATACACACTTTGAGCAAATACATTTAAGCCTACTTTAAAATCACCCGCCAAAATACGATAAAGGAAAAACAATTCAGCCCCAAACGAGTGCTAGTGGACGTTCAACAAGGACCCATGAAAAAACCTTCCACAAGTGATTCAGCTGGCAAGCGCTGGCTCTGTATCACTGCTACCAGCTCCCCCTCTGAACTTGTTCACTTGTTTGATATTCCTCATATTTGTGAAATGCTGTGTAATAGTTTGTCATCCTGCATCTTCGTTCTGTCATTAAAGATTGGTTGAAGCAGCATCGGATTTGGTTAGTCTTCACTCAGGAGCAATAAATAGACGCGAACGGAAAAAAAGACGTGATAAATATTGCAATAATTTTTGATATCTACCAAAAATAAATGTTTTTTCCCAATTTTTGTTATATTGCTCTGGCCAAATTTAAAGTTTAAATTGCTTTTGAGTTCACCTTGATTCCTTCCCAGGCTTGTAAACCAAATCAGTAGCACCTAAAAACAGGGTTCGTACACTTATTTTATGGACAAATTTACTTTAGAAGCTCTTTCAAGGCAAATTTTTCAGTTTTTTCAGTACCTTAAAAGGAAACAAAATCCAGTGCCGATCAAACGATCCCCAAAAAGTTTTTTTCTTTACTCTTCGATGACTAAAATAAAATCGTTATTTCGCTGCTAGCACATACATTGTGCTATTTTGCGCTCTTCTGCCCTTTTGTGTCAATGGGCTGCTATAAACTGACATAAATTCTGTCAGTCTGCTTCAACAATGCTCACACGGCTTTAATATATCACGCTTGTTTACAAGCACGGAAAGGGATCTATAGGTGTTGGGTAATAATCGAGTTTAATACGGAAGACAAAAAAAGAAAGTACTGTTTGTATAAAAAGCTGAAGAATTTGCCAAATTTCGCCTCATTTTAATGATACTGATGAGCAGATTGTGCATTCAATCTTTCAATCTTGTAGACTGATGATCCTTTGCATTAGCTTTTACTAATTTCAAGCTATATATATTATATATATATTCATATATTTATATTTTTTGCATTTTATATTATTTATAGCACTGAAGAGTTAATATTTTCTATTTATATTTTATTGGTTTGCGTTTTCAGGGATTTTGTGTTGTTGTTCAACTTTAAATCTGTTTAGTGATTAAAAATCAAAAAATTCTTTGTATTCTACAGATATCTTTCGTAGATCCGTGAATATTTTAATTTGTATTTCACGTGTTCTGCATGGATCTTCTGCAAAACATATGAAATCACTAATTAGTAAATAATTTGGGGCATCATGTTTTATTATTGTTGATAAAAACAACAACAAAATCTGAGTAGCCATTTGGGAGCCAAAAGAGCTGGCTTCTCTCACTTTTTAAAAATGTTTCTTTATTTAAAAGCATGGTCTATCGCAGGGGTGTCAAACTCGTTTTAGCTGGGGGCCACAAATGCTATAAAAAAAATCTCACGGGGGCCGGACTAGTAAGTTTAAGAGAAAGAGAGAGGGAGAAAAAGAGAGAGGAAGAGAGGGAGGGAAAAAGAGGGTGATAAACAGATAAGGAGAACAAGGGAGACAGAGTAATAGTGAGAGAAAAAGACAGAGATATGAATGGAGAAGGGGGAAATGAATACAGAGAGAAAAAGAAAGTGAAAAAAGAGAAAGATACAAAGAATAAGAGAAGTGAAACAACAGAAAGAAAAATAGTCAGCAGGGGAAAAAGAGAAAGTGAGGTGAGAGAGAGAGAGGTCGAAAAAGGGAAAGAAAGAGGGTGAGAAAGAAAGAGAAAAATAGAAACAATTAAAGTGTAAATTAGCGAGAGAAAATAGAAAGAGAGCAAGACAGAGAAAAAGAAAGAGTTAGAGAGAGAGAGAAATAGAGAAAAGACAAAAAGAGAGAGAGAGCGTGAACAGGAGAAAAAAAGAGGGAGGAATAAATGAAAAAAGAAGTGAGTCAGAGAGAAATGGAGAAACACTACCACAATTGTTTTGCAAGTGTTAACTGGCTTTGGTGACATCCGATGGAAATATTTAAAACTACAGCTCATTTTCCTCTTGCGCTTCTCTCACTATTGTCTTGCGGGCCGAATTTAAACCATTGGTGGGCCTGATCTGGCCCGCGGGCCGCCTGTTTGACACCTGTGGTCTATCGAGTCAGAATGACAATCTTTTTCAAGCATTTTTAAGCACTTCCCCCAAAATGTAAGCATATTCCTGAACTTGAAAACACAACATTAAAATTGCAAGCATTATTAAGGATTTCATGCACCCGTACGAACCCTCTACACAACTGTTACCGGGTACCAACCTTGAGGATTTTTTTGATGCTGTTGATGGTGGAGGTGAGCAACGTGCGGACTTTCTGATCATCGTTGACGTAGTCGGCGTGCCTCAGACACATGAAGAGGATGTAAGCCGGCAGGCCCGGGATCAAGTTGACAGCCACGCCGCGAGGTTTTAGCTCTGCGTACCCAAAAAACAAACAAAGTGAGCGGTCGATGCAAAAATAAACAGCTGGATTTTGGTCCGGCGAAACAAAAAAGGTATCCATACGACTCACTAGATATCTTGCTGCTCTACCAACAGGTCGTTCAAAAATATACAGGGTTCGTATACCTTTTCCATGGCCAAATTCAAGCACTTTTTAAGGACTTTCAAAGCTAATTTCACAATTTCTCCAGCACCATTAAAAATAGGAATCTGGCAGTGTCTGAAACTCATGACAAAAAGTTAGCAGACACCAGAAAAGTTGCCTGCCCAGCCATAAAGTTTTTTCATTTTTCACAACTTGAAACACAATAAGACGACTAATCCCCCCAAAAAAACCATTGTTGCAAAGTATTAAGGATTGAAAATCAAATGAAATGATCTGCATTTATATAGCGCTTTTCAAGTCAATGAAGACTTCCCAAAAGCGCTTTACAATGTGCTTCACATTTCCCAATAGCGGCCGTGCAGCCATGTAAGGCGCAAACCTGCTTATTAGGGATTCAGTGTCTTGCCCAAGGACACTTCACTATATAACGAGGAGCCGAAAATCAAACCTGCGATCTCTTGATCCCAAGACGAGCACTCTACCTCCTGAGCTACTGCCGCCCCCTGTTTATATATAAGCGCAATATATAACAGAACAACACTTTAAAATTACGTTTATTATAAATCTACTTATAACATTCATTGCATGAATACGACATCGCTGTTTTCCATCTGCCATCAGTATGTACCTCTATTTACTCTTCTTTATTCATGCAATGTTTGCGTTGCGTCGTCTGCTACAAGCCACGTGAACTCCTCTTTCCACGATTCTTTTAATGTATGTTTACGTTTTGTAGCGTCATAAATTTTGTTTGCTTCTTTTGAATCTTTCTTCTGGGGCTAAGGTTTTGGCTTGATTCTTAACGACTTCTCCATTTTTTCTTGTGTTCTCTGTGCGTCTACTTTGGAAAATGATATGCAAATGGGAGACCTTATAACGCTCGGGTAAGTCCGGAAGTTATTCGATGCAGGCTTGTCATTGGCTGCTGAGTATGCAAATTGCCAAACAAACCGAAATTCCGAAATTTCCAAACCGAACGAAGATTTCAGAATCGGAATAAAGCAAACGTTTGATTTGAAAAAAATGAAATAAAATAAAAATAAAAACGATTTTTTTTTCTTTCTTGAAAAAATTGTCGGCCACCCGGGCAGAGACAATGTGTAAGTCGTACGCCCGACGTAAAAGATGCACGCCCGGGGCGTCCGGGCAGACGTTATTTCAGACACCGAATCTGGTGTCAATCATGTTTTTAGCAGATCCACAGACAAATCTACGATTTACATATGTGATTTTTGCATGTGCCTTTATTTTTAGATCTTGAATATATTGCGAAAATATTTCTGGATCCGAACAATTCCATTGTAAACATTTTTGAGACAAATCTCTCGGCCCCTACACTCGAATGGCAACAAAATAAAATAAGAATCAGCAGTGAACAAAAAAAGTGAGTTTAATGAATTAAATCTAACTCTTACTGCCATGATACAACTGGTCAAGTAGACATAGCCTACTGTACTTCAAGTATTTTGCTCACAGGAAAAGTCAATTGTTAAAGAATATTAAGTGGGTTTCACTCAAAGAATAAATCACAATCTTTAATCAGACAACTGCTCAAGTAGACATATGCTACTGTACTTTCAGTATGTTCACACATCAAAAGTATAACATTCTGAGCTATTAGACGTTTTCTAATTCAATGGATATCCAAATTATTGATTATCATCAATATCGATTAACATATTTGGCATTTCAATTCTATGTAAACCAAATTACATATTTACTTTTTCCATATTTAGCCTAAAATATTCCCATTCTCACATAAAATGTATATAGCTGATGTTATATTTTACTGGTTACTGTACAGCCCTTTGAGACTCCTTGTGATAAAGGGCTACACAATTAAATGGGTTGACATGACAGTGATATGCAGCCCGAGATTTTCAGTTGCAGGAAGTGCTTCCTATTACAATTTACCACTGGGAAACGCTACTTTAATTTTTTTTCATGGCCCATAATAAATTTCTATAGCTGATACGTAATCCTTGTACTAAAACACATTTCATAGTGTCCTGTTTAACTGTAACATGCACCTGTCCTCTTGGGCGTGACCTATAGGGGGCAATGACGATTCATAGGGCAATTCCGTACAAACTAATCCCAATTGCAGTTATTCACAAAGGAAGAAAAGAAATGCAATGGCAAAGCAAAGACACCAGAGAACAAGGTCAGCATTATTCTTAAAGCAGACTTGTTGTGAAACAAGGAAACTTTTAAAAAGTCACCCAAAATTCAAGCTTGTTCCAATATTTGAAAACATAATACACCCATAACAACCATGAATAGAACAAATATGAAACACTTTCTTAGGACCCTTGTGGTTTTCCGTCAAACCTGCTGTGACAGCTTGTTAAAGTATAAACCAGCCCTTGCCTCTGCAAAATCAGCCTATTTTTGAAAGGTGACTGTGGCACAAAAGAATAACCCCAAAATCCTTTTCGACACTGTAGCATCGCTAACGAGGCAACAGATTATCCCAGATAGTTCTACCCATTCAGCCCATGAGCCTCTTTGTGATTAAGGGCTATACAAATAAACATGACTTGAATTGACTTGTGGCGTGAACGATTTCCAAGAAGTTTCCCGGTTCTTACCGAGGATCAAGTTCTTGACCAGTTTCATTTCGTCCTCCTTCTTATACTCCAGCATCCCCTGGAAATCTTTCTCCCGGCGAGGAATGTTGACGGGGCGGATGGGCTCGTCTACAGTCTGTCCTGGTGACGTCTGGCTCTCCGTTTGACCGGCTGCAATCGAACAGTGCACATTGGATGAGGCTTTTTAAGCCTTTTACTTTCACAGGCTAACAGTATTTTGCAGATGTTACTCTAAAAAGGGGGTCTCCAACGTGGTGCCCCCGAAGGATAATTGAGGTGCCCAGGGACCTGTTCTGAAAACAGCTCACTAGTGGTGGCTTGTTGAGATTATCCAGTGAAATTATTATTTTAGTAGTCTACTCAGTCTATTTAAGGCTACTTCTTATAATTAACTTGATAATAACAAAGTAACAACATAGTAATAACATCACGTTATTTTTTGGGGGGAAAAGGATAGCAAACTGGGTGCCCTTTGCAATAATTAGCAACACAAATTAGCTCTCTGCTTAAACAAGGTAGGAGACGCCTTCTCTAAAATTTAAATAACGGGTTTAAAATGTCACAAATATGCATTCATGTGTGTTGTGCATGATGTCTTCTCATTACTCCAAAAAGTAGCATAGTTTTTACTTTTGTACAGAAAACAAACTTATCTTCTTTGCCCAAAATCTACTTTTTCTCCTACAACCAAAAACCAGTGTCACCCTTAATTAGAATGCTAAGTATCATCTTTTTCTATGCTAATAACTAGCGTTGCAATATTTGTCATAAAAAGCTAGGGTGGTATGTTTTCTATGCCAAAAACTTACTTACAAAACGAAGTACCATGTTTTCAAGACTATAAGTAGTTTTTTTTCATAGTTTGACCAAGGGTGCGACCTATACCCCTGGTGAGACTTACATGTGAAATTATATTAAGATGTATATAAACACATTATTATATAATTGAGTTTTAATTGTTTTTATGACTGGTACTGTGCATCAATTCACGTGTGATTTTCACACCAAACCACAAGAGGGCACACTAGCCCTGTAATGACAGTTTTAACCTTGCCATGTTGTGGTGGACATATTTAGAAAGGGAAAGAGGAAGTGAAGCGGCTTATCGTCTTGGAGGAGATGTTTAATGGTAAAAGTGACACCGAGGATGAATATTTCATTGGAATTAGTAAATAGAGTGAAGCTGATAGTTCAGTAAGCTTGTTCTATCTGGTACAGTTACCGAATTACCGAATGCAATAAAGAGTGTTCCCTTTTTTCCATATCCCCTCTCTGCGTATTTTTGGGGGCAACGCCCAACGACGTTCTCTCCAAAATAAGTGGCGCCCAACATGGCACCAAAAAATACGCAGAGAGGAGATATGGCGAAAAGGGAACGCGCTTTATTGAATTCGGGACAAGTTCAAAGTTCCAGACATTCAACATTGGTCTTTATAGTGTTCTCAAATAAAGTTAAGATATCTCGTGATATCAGCATATCAGCTTATGACCTCTTGCAACAACATCATCCCACAAACTTAACCAGATGCCTACATACTTATCATTAGTTATTATCCACATTCCACAACCGTATCAAATACATTTCCCCCCTAAAATGCAACTTTTACTCCGAGTGCGACTTGTACATTTGTTTCCCTTCCTAAATATGCATTTTTGGCTGGTGCGACTTATACTCCGGAGAGACTTATAGTCCGGAAAATACTGTATCTTCTTCAGTGAAAAGCTAGCATTGCCTTCTAATCTAAAAACTAGCATGTGCTTCTGCATGAAAACTAGTGTCGTCTTCTACATTGAAAATGACCTTCCTTTTCAACTAGCTGCTTCTTCTCAAGCTCCACAATCCATCTTCATCGTCAATATAAGTTAATACTTCGTTCTTTGACACTGAAAATGGCGTTCTTCTTCTGCTAAAAGTCATCGTCTCCTTCGATGTGGAAAACTAGAGTTAAACAAAACTAAATTTCCTCCATTATGGATTAACTAGCTTCATAGTCTTCCACACCACCAACTAGCTTCCTCCATGCCAAAAACACTGTTCTGTTCTTTGAATTGGAGAGCTAGCACTGTATTCTTCTGCATAAAGTTAGTGCTATCTTTTTCTGCTTGTAATTATTTACGGTGCCCCAAAAAGGCAACTTAATTCAACCCCAGGAATAAAAAAATCAGTCCACAATCGAAAAAAAAAAAAAAAAATTTGGCCCAACTACGTGGACTCATTGACATTCCACCCTGCGTTAGCTTCCTACCTCCCATCTCTTCGATCCTTTTGGAGTAAACCTTCAGCTGCTTCTTGAGCTTCCGGATCGTCCGGTCCTGCTTCTCCAGCTGCTCCATGAGATCCTGCAACGTTGACGGAAGGGAAACACAAAAGACGTGAGGACAAAATGGGAAAAGCTTCACTCTCAAACATTGTCACGCTCTAAGATAGCAGGATATAGGCCAGTGGTTCTTAACCCTGTTGGAGCTACCAAACCCCACTAGATTCATACGCACACTCACCAAACCCTACTTAAGTGTGGATTTGAATTTGAGTATTATTTTCTTAAATTTAAGGCATAAACTTTTTCTACTGGCGCGCAAAATGAGCTGTGCAGAACGAAAACCAACAAATCACAAAACTGGATATCAGTGAGACCTCTGCTGTTGTACTTGCGAGACCAGTGTAACTTCACCTTTGCAAGAAAGCGGACAAATCAACAACCACGGCGGCCAAAAACACGGAGTGTCATGAATTCACACATTCATGAAAGATGAACACTTGTTCATTTTGTAACTCACGGAATAGCCAAAATCGCATCTGCATACAACTGAATTCCCAACATGTCGTTTGAGTTCATTCTTAAAGCGACAGTATCCTCTAGTGTTATTTAACAGTATTTCAATTCAAATGACACAACCTGGAGAGCATTCAGTTGGAGGAAAGCTAGGTTTTGGATTTAATTCATACTTGGGGCGATAACACACGGTTGTTGACCTCCATGACTACTTCCGCAAACATGAGCATGTTGCGCGTGACGTCACATGGGACACTTTTGTGGAGTTCGCACAGGAGATAAAATGGCATACAAGTCACATTTAATTGGAAATGTGAATTATCTAGAAAAAAAATATTTCACCCAAAAATCAAAATTGCGCATTATGCTCTGCAGTGTGAAGCTAGCCTAACGTGGAAAATACTTGTTTCAGTGTCATATGTACAGAAATGTCACCAATTCTAGACACATGTGCTATCTTTAGTTGTCAAGAGGGGCAAATTTAAGAAGTTATATCGTATATATTTGCTAAACCAATTTCTTTTTTGCTCGACATAGAATAGATCTGTCATGATTACTGATGGGAGGCACCTGTGCCCGCTCCTTTGGCGCCAACTGCCTCTGACGCCGATTGGCTCCCTGTCCCTATTTAAACCCCCGTCTTTCGTTCACCTGTTGTCAGTCCGTCAGCGAACCTCAGTTCGACCCTGACTCACTCCTGTTTTGGCTCCCGTCTGTTTCCCGGCTTCGTCCCGTTTTCTGATCTGGACCACCTTTTTTGCTCTCCTGTCCCTGCTACTAACCTGTTTTTCCGCCCCTGACACCGCCATTGCCACTTCCGCATGCAGAGCAACCTGCTCCCCGCGACCAGCGGTCACCGGATCGTGTGTGAAATCCTTTCCCTTCTTCCCAATAAACCTGAGAGAAACGTACGCAAGCGGGTCCTGTCTCTGTTCTGGTCTTGACAGGATCGAAATATAAAGTAATTACACGTACTATGAAGGCTTTCACATATTGGATCACCTCTGAGTGCCCTAAATTCTGCACAGCACTGATTTCCCTGATTGTTATCGGAACATTCAACAGTCTATGATGCCTAAGTGGGGTGTTTCATCACGTATAGACATGATAAGTGGGTGTGTATTGAAGGATTTTATACATTTGACTATCAAGGATTTTATATGATTGAATACAAGTTACATTTATTGAATTTAAAGCTGTAGTTATTTACTGACTGTGCCTTTATTCAATGAGCAGTGAAAGTTCAGGGCACCCTGGTGGAAAATGTTGTTTACAGGAACAACGGGAACGGGACGCAAGGCTGATAAGATAATCAGCACATCCAGACGCAGAAAGGCCCTGATGACGTAGAAACGCTCGGTGTTGTTTTGAGTATTCCCAGACATCGCGACGCTCTTCTCTGATTGGTGAAGCCCAGGGGGGCTTTATTGGCACGCCCATGGGAGGAGCCGGCACACCATCTTGCAGGGAGACGTGGGCCAATAAAAAGAGAGCTAAAGAACTTCAGAAGAAGGCTTCATACAGACGCCAATGTCACTAATTCGGCCGTTTTCGATGGAGTCCACTTAGTTAAATTGTTAATGAAATTAAATCTGCCCCCGTGTGAAAATGTCGGCCTTCTTGTTCATCCTTTCCATCAAGAAACAAGCGCGCATAAATTGTTGGGTGAATGTAGGTTGTGTTTGGTTAATGGAGTCAGATAACTAATCCGAACAATTTGGTAAACGCTACATTTGGATATTTAATTCCCAACAATTCGGACCTCCGTTGCAGAGACTCCACCGAACCCCTGACATTGACTCACTGAACCCTCAGTGAGTCAAACTCAGGTTAAGAACCACTGAATAAGGCCTTTTATTCATTATAAGATCCTGCAAGATGAAAAAACACAGAAAGAGCAATATCCAGAGACAAAGCACAAAGTAGCATTCAAGTCAAAATACAAGCTGCTCAGCAGAGTTGAAAGGATGAAGTAGGACTTGCTGGTTTTTTAAAAGAGAAGGGAAAAATTGTGTGGAGTAGCTCCACTGTTAGATGCACTTGGCCTTCAGAAAACAAACTGCTGTTAGTTGAAACTCTCGTGCAGGACACACAGACACGCAGTCAGTACATACAACCATCCGCCGTAAAATGACGACTCGCGCCTCTTGGGATGCTGTGGGGTCATCGGCCACCAGCTCCTGTCAGGCGACATTATCCGCACGGGTGTGAGTGATGTTCATGAGAGATTTGAGTTGGACGTCGTGAGTGTTAGATGATCAAAACGTGTCTTTGAACATGTCGTTTTTCAGCTATATTAGTTTTTACATTGCCCTGCGATTGGCTGACAACCAGTTCAGGGTGACCCCATGCCCACTGCCTGAAGATAACTGGGATGGGCTCCAGCATCCCCGCGACCCTACTGAGGGCAAGCGGTGCAGATAATGGATGGATGGATGGATAGTTTTTACATGGTGACTTTGATGATTACATGATTCATTTTGTGTTATGAATGCACCATTTGGTTATACCAGTGTCTGAAACTCGTGACAAAAAATTAGCATTTTTCACGACTTGAAACACAATAAGACGACTAATCTTAAAAAAAAAAACATTGTTGCAAAGTATTAAGGATTGATAATCAGAATATATAACAGAACAAAACTTTAAAATTAAGTTTATTATAAATCTACTTATAACATTCATTGCATGTATATGACATCGCTGTTTTCCATCTGTATGTATCTGTATTTACTTATCTTCATTCATGCCATGTTTGCGTTGCGTCGTCTGCTACAAGCCACGTGAACTCCTCTTTCCGCAATGCTTTTAATGTAAGTTCACGTTTTGTAGCGTCATACATTTTGTTAGCTTCTTTTGAAACTTTTGTCTGGGGCTAAAGTTTTGGCTTGATTCCTAACCACTTCTCCATTTTTCTTGTGTTCTCTGTGCCTCTACTTTGAAATAATGATATGCAAATGCACGACCTTATAACGCTCGGGAGTTTTTCGATGCAGGCTTCTGATTGGCTGCCGGGTATGCAAATTGCCAAACGAACCGAAATTCCGAAATTCTCAAACCGAACGAAGATTTCGAAAACAGAATAAAGCAAACGTTTGATTTTGAAAATAAATGAATAAATAGATAAATAAAAAACCCGAATGATTTTTTTTTTTCTCAAAAAAATTGTCGGCCACCCGGGCGGAGTCGTTTTGTAAAAGATGCAGATGTTATTTCAGACACTGGTTATACAAATATTTGAATGAAATATTTACTTGTGTGCAATTTGATGGTTCAATAGGTGCATTCATTCACTGTTTTGTACTTCCCCAGCAGTGTTTCGAGGTGGTGCTTTGATAAGTGTGCCATACTCTTACACCACCTGCACCATCTAGTTAAATCCAGTTCAAACAAAGGTCTGTTGTGAAGTTTAGACTTCCTTACTTCGACTGGAAAATCTCATTTCAGTTAAGTTTCATTTTTGTCAATCCACGCCCCTTTTCCTATTAAAACAGTGGTAGCCCTTTTGTCAATGTATGTATTAGGGATGGCTGTCTGTGTATTATTTGCCCTCATGTAGGTTTTAGATCAGGTGATGGTGTCATAATAGTCTGTGGTTTGCAATAATCAGTGGTCTTTGCAGCCCTCTGAGACTCTTTGTAATTAAGGGCTATACAAATAAACATGACTTGACTTGAAACATGACTGTCCTGTTCACAAGCCTAGAATATTGTGTTTATGTCTCATTTTTTTGGGATTCTAACCCAAGTCGTCAAAAGAACTGCTCTCTTAGGCTCTTGGCCCTGGTGCTGTGGAATGCTCTTCCCCCTGAGATTCGATGTGCAACCTGGAAATGTTTAAATCTAAGCTTAAAACACACTTCTATTCTTTAGCATATGAATCACCTAAATTTCATGTTGACAATATCTGTGTATTATTTGCCCTCATGTAGGTTTTAGATCAGGGGATGGTGTCATAATAGTCTGAGGTTTGCAATAATCTGTGATCTGTGCCACTCTTTGAGACTCTTTGTGATTAAGGGCTATACAAAAAAACATGACTTGACTTGACTCTTGTTTCTTTGTGCAAATACTCTGTCCGAGTCCCAGAATTTGAATTTAATACGCACAGGGACACGAACTGTGTATGCCAACATTGAGACATTTATATTTGAGTGCAAAACTAATGACAGACTGAATTTAAGATGGGTGTTAACTGGTTTCTCTCATGCTTAAAAGTTGAATCTCATTCACAGCTAGCCAACATTTTCCTCTTTTACATGAGAAACAAGGAAGAAATACCGTAAATACCAGCCTACAATCAATCAAAAACGTTCCCGACCCCTGCTATAACTGAAACCGGGGAGTGTAAAAATGTTATTCTGCTGGTAATAAAATAAAATCCACAGCATACCAGGTTTTCGTTGGTGAGGCGAGTGATCTCATGCTGCAGACTGGCTTCGATGCGGGCCTCCGGGGGCAACTGGAGGTTCTGGGCCAGGAGCTGCTGCTGCCGGTTGTTCTCTTCTTTGACATTGTGCAGCTCGCCCCGCAAAGATTCCACCTCGCTGTCATAACTCCGCCGCTGCGTTTGCAGCTGGTGCTCCAGAAGCCTGCCGGGAGCGAGGATGATGGAGAGAGGGAGAGAGCGGGAGAGAGAGGTAGTGGGAAGTGTGGGTTGGATAAACGGGGAAAAATAGGGGAAAGACAAATTAGAATCTAAATTTGACATAAGAGATTACATCTTTCCTTCAGTTGTCGCTTCATACTTGGGACCAATGTTCCCTGTAATTTTCCACGGGTATGAACGTTCACGCAAAGTCGGTGAACAACGCTTGAAACAACAGTGAGCAACCATAATCCCAAGTGTGGCAAGATAATTAATTATTAAACATGTCCAAAACTTGACATCAAGTTACATTTTGCTGAGTTTCCGGCAATGCAAAATTATTTTTCTCTTTTGAACGAATTGACTCATGTACTATTGCAAAGGTTATACGGCCTACAAACGTCGTTTGTTCTTACAATTCTTTCACAAGATATCCATTTTTTTTATTTCCGGATATATTTTGTCGCATAATATTAACATTTTTCGGGGCTTATTTAGTCGGTTGTAAGATACAGAACTGTACTTAATCGCATTTCTTAGTGGAAGTACAATGTTGGCAACAATTTTATCTCATATAATTGGAAATTTTTGAATGCAACACAAACTTTTTCTTCTTTTTTCCATGTTTTTTTCTACTTTTTTTTTAAAAATTCCTTTAAAAAAATCTCATTGTGTTTATTTTTTCCGAGCTGTTACTTTTTTCTTTTTGTTCTCTATTTACTTTTTTCCCTACATTTCTTTCTCTTCCTTTTTTCTCAGCTTGTCACTACTTTTTCATTTGGGTATTTTTTTTTTTTTGTTCTATTCCCCCTTCCTTTAAGTCATTTTGTGCATAATTTTACATAATATTTGGTCATTTTGGGATTAAAGAAGCAAAAACAACCTGAAGAGCCGTTTAGGACCCGAAAGAGCCAGTTCCTTTTAGTGAGCCGACCCGAAGAAGCCGGTTCTCGACAAACTCTAATAACTTTACTCAACTTCGTTCTACTTCGACTCGACTTCAAAATACCGCATTTAGGACACAACGTCAGGGGAACCTGTGTATTTTTACCTTCATGCACTGTAACTTTGACTTAATTCGCTTCTTAATAAGTAATTTTGAGCCCTCATTTTTGTGCGCTGGCTCGATTTTCTTGTGCGCAGAGAATGTGCGAGCAGTGCGCAATTGCGCACGCGCACAGCTTAGAGGGAGCACTGCTTGGGACAAATAAAGATTTTAGAAACGACTTTGCTCATCTTACTCTATTTGTTCTTGTTTTTTAAGAAAAGAAATAAAATATAATTCAGGGTTCATACACCTTTTTACGAAGCCACAAGAGCAGGTCTGTTGGCGTCATTTTTGAGCAAACTTGATTTATTTTTCACTAATACGTGGTCTTTCGAGTCAGTCTGCCGGGAAACATGGCAACAATTTCAAGCATTTACAAGCGACTTTTAATCCTTGAACACGCAACATTGAAATTCTAACATTTTCAAGGATTTCAAGCACCTGTACAAACCCTGATAAATGCAAGAACTTTTTAATTGGAAAAACAAGATTAGAAATATTGTTTTTTTTTTTATGCATTACTGTGAAAAAACATCTTGAAAATGTTTTCTATTAAAAATAATGTTCATTATTTCACAAATTTTAGTCAAAATACTGCTTAAAAAATAGAATAGAATATTATTTTCCCATCCAAAAATGCTGGAAATAACAAAAAATGTCTACCATTTGAGTTATCTTTGACAGGGTTTGTACACGGTTTCAAATGGAATCATTTTTTAAGGAATTTCAAAGCTTTCCAATGTCTCGAGAACATTAAAAGAAAAAAAAATCCAGCGTGAATCATGTATTTTGCAGAGTAACAAATACATCCGCAATTTTTTTTTCTCGCATGTCCATTTTTCAAGTCATATGATATTTACATCTTGAGAAAATCCCAAATATATTTGTTTTGGAAGATAAGAAATATCCGTAATTGATACTTAATCCTTGCACTGATTCACACTTCATAGTTCTGTTTAAATGTAGTATGCACCTGTACTCTTGAGCATGACCCATAAGGGGCGATAATGCTTCATAGGACAATGCCGTACAAACTGATGCCAGCTGCTGGTAATCACGAGGGAATAAGAAATGCAATGGCAAAACGAAGCCACGAGAGAGCAGTGCTGCTGTCATTTTTAAGCAGACTTGTGTAAAACGTGGCGACAATTTCAAGCATTTCACACAAAATTCAACCCTTTTTTAACCCTTGAAAACACAACATTAAAAACCAAGCATTTTAAGCCCCTGTACCTTATTTTTCATATTTAATATTGAAATCACTTCAAATACAGTAAAATAAGAAAAATTATCCCTCGTTTTCTTTTCTCCACTACTTGACCAGATCAGTATAAAATACGTGTCATACGAGCATGTACAAAATTAGCTGAACTATGACAAAATAAGCCAATTCTCACGGTTGCCATGGCGCCCAATTGGCCCCGCCCGAGTGGCACCAGCTGACAAATTGGCTTTCCGTCTATTTAAGCTCAGTGCTCTCACTCTTTCTGTGTCAGGCCGTCAACGAACCTCGCCCCGCAAGACGTGGGTTTTGACTCTGTCCTGTTTTCCTGTTGGTATTCCCTGTCCGGTATTGTTCCCGTTTATTTTTGTCTTGTTTAATATCGGTTTCCAGTTTCGTCCCCGTCTATTTTGTCCTGTTTAATATTCTCTCCAGTTTTCATTCCCGTCTAGTTTGTCCTGTTTAATTTCAATAACCTGTTTCATTATCAATCTTATCGGTCCCGTCCTGTCCAGTATCGACCCCATCTGTCCGATATCTATTCGGGCAATTGGTATCGATCTCGTCGGCCTCTGGCTTCCTATCATTTCACGCCAGACTGCTGCCTAACCTCCATGACTCCCCATTCCCCGTAAAATAAAAGGCTTGTGTGAGAAATGTCACGCGTTTGGGTCCTGATCCTGTTCTGGTTCTTGACACCAATAAGTCAATCCTTATGGTCTTTAGCTTTATCAAATATCAGGCAACATATAAATAGTGGTATCCTAACACTTGCACGTTGGTGTTTTATGAAACCAATGTAAAAAAAAAAAGCCCCAATTAAAACAATATCGTTTTTTTCCGGGAGAAAAAAAATCAAATACAACAAAATCATTTTAAAGTGTCATGCCGAGCAAAATGTTATCCCAAAGTCTTAAGCAGAATGCATAAAGTTCACAGTTACACCTGACTGTCTCCTTTAAGCCCTGATTAACCAGCCACAGCTCTCCATCCTCATTCAGCTTTTGGAAGTCCGGAGCAGCCGATCTGACCGACACACAACACAAAAGGGACAAAGAAAGGGAACATGAAAGGCACAATGAACAAATGAAAACGTGCAGGAAGCGGGGTTAGGACATGGACATGGTTAATGACTAAAAATGCGATGTTAAGGGTATAAAAACTGTGTTACTACAACAGGGGCTGAAGCCAATTCAGAAGAGCTTAGATTGCTTAGATAATAGAAATATTTGACTGTAATTCACTCTTATGGTGTGTGAGTGTGTGTGTGTGAATGGGTAAGTGTAAAACACATTGTAAAGCGCTTTGGGGAGTCTTCATTGACTTGAAAAGCGCTATATTAATGCAGACCATTTACCATTCTTAATATATCTGTTATTATTACCATAACTTAAATATATGAAGACTCTCCGTTATCATGAATTATTGTTTTACTAAATCAAACTTAATTTAAAAAAACAAAACAAAGGAACATTTCTGAAAAGGGATATTAAAATGAATCAAAAGTTTCTCTCATATCAATAAAGTTTAATGTTAAAAGTACTTAACATTTATAACGTAAGTTTATCGTTAATATTGCATGCCTTTTATTTTATTACGACACATTTGTTGAATTTGTTATGTATATCAGTAAAAATTATATGAAAATTCGTACTGTTTTGGGGTATGCTTATTGAAGTACATAATTATATTGTATTTATTGCAATATGAAATTGCACACAAATGCAGTTTGTTTATATTGGGGTGATTACTTGGACTGAATAAAATGGAGACAATCAGCAAAAATAAATAGGAGGAAAATAACTTTAGGAAAAAATGCACAGTTCGCTCACAGTTTCATATTTTAGCACAGGGCCAAAAATATGTTATCACAACACGTCACATGTAAATAAGTGAGGGTAGCATGCTTGACAGACAGGGCATTACGTAAAACGGCACAATCAAAAGAGATCCGCTTCCAAGGAATTGCTAAACCGAACAAAGTAGAATAGTTCTTGTATTGAGATTAGACAGTTTTAGTGTACAGTGGGGCAAATAAATATTTAGTCAACCACTAATTGTGTAAATTCTCCTACTTGAGAAGATGAGAGAGGCCTGCAATTGTGAACACGGGTAAACCTCAACCAAATTAGACAGAATGTGTAGAAAAATAAAAGACAACTATATTTGATTGAATTTTAAAGAATGTATTGCCAAATTAGAGCGGTCACCTACAAACAAGCAAGATTTCTGGCTGTCAGAGAGGTCTACCGTTTTCTAACGAGGTCTAATGAAGATGCACTTGTTACCTGTATTAATGGCAGCCATTTTAAATCCATCCATTACCCATCCATTATCTGCACCGCTTATCCTCGATAGGGTCGCGGGGTGCTGGAGCCCATCCCAGCCATCTTTGGGCAGTGGACAGGGGACACTCTCAACTGGTTGCCAGCCAGTCACAGGGCACACAGAGACAGACAACTCACAGGAGGTTCGATTTCATGTTCTCAGAACTGTGCCGCACACGCACTAACCACTGCGCGGCCATGCTGCCCCATTTTTGATAACAAGAACGATAAGCAAAAATCCCAGAACAACACGTGGGGACCTAGTGAATGACTTAGAGAGAGGTGGGCCCACGGGCTTCTATCAGTAACACAATGCAGCGCTAGGGACTCAAATCCTACATTGCCAGACAAATCCCTTCCCTGAAGCCAGTACATATACAGGCCCAGTACGTTGTTCACTAGAGAGCCTTTGGATGATCTAGATAGATAGATAGATAGATAGATACTTTATTCATCCCCGAAGGAAAATTCTAAAAATCTAATCTAAAAAAGGACTAGGAGAATTTGGTATGGTTAAATGAAACAGGTCACAACACAGGTTTTTGTGCTTGGAGGAGAATACTAAATACTAAATTGCATCTGAAGAACACCATACCCACTGTGAAGCATGGGGGTGGAAACATCATGCTCTGTGGCTGTAATTTTGCAAAGGAACCAGGACAACTGATCTGTGTAAAGGAAAGAATGAATGGGGCCATGTATCAAGAGATTTTAGCTGAAAAGCTCCTTTTGACATTCTGTCTCTAATGGTTCAGGTTTACCAGAGTTGACAATTAAAGGTCAGAGATTAGTGGTTGACTAAATACTAATTTGCCCCACTTAAGGTACATCATGTTAAGCAGGCCATCTTTGCTTGTACTAGAAACAAGGAGATGTTCATGCACAAAACATTCCGGAACTATCAGGCCATAATATCCTGCCTGCAGGGAGCGCCATCCTGCAATGTTCTTGCTAGGACATCACATCAATGCAAACCACTTTAGGGAAGCTATTTAAAAACCAAGTAAATTCTACACTGACATGCTGTTAAGGGCTATACCCAAAATGTTTCCGTGTTGTGTAATGAGTAAATATGTTTATTCACTCTTCCGGCATGGCCATGCTTGCATGGACCACCGTCATCCATTACCTGAGCCTACTCAGTAGATGTTTGACCTCAAGCCGCTTACACGCAAACCTGCCAGATCTGCACGGAGCAAGTTGGCGTTCAGTGTCCAGCAACTGAACCGAACACGGTGCTGGTTTGGAAGAATCAGCTGCGGAAAGACAGTTTCAAAAAATGCCTACCTGTTTGTGTCTTTCAGGCCGAGGTAGGCTTGTTTGAGTTCGTCGGCGTCCTTCAGTTTGGAAATGTCCTCTACGTGGACGGCCACTTCAGTCATTGTCTCCTGTGTCAAACATGGAAGAGATATTGTTAGCAGTCATGCAAACCTGATTGGGAAAAATAGTTGCAGCATGCAAGTTGTGTATCAAGCAGTAAGGTACCAAATTTCCCAGACTATAAGTTACAGATTTTTTAATTGTTTGGCCAGGCATGCAACTTGCGCCATCATTTAAAATACTATAATATACTGTAAAATACTGTACACAAGAATACTGAAGTATTTGCCTTCGGTGCAGAAGGCACTGGGCAGAAAGAAGAGAGTGCAGTGCTGTGTGACAATCTCTGACCACGCCTATCGCTCACCCAATCACCCAATCTGTCTGCTTGGCTTGCGTTTCTGGGTTTTTACAGTTTGTTCTCTGGGTTTTCATCATAAAGTGTCTCAACAATGAACAAAGATCGTTTAATAAGCCTTCATTTAAAGGGTTCCTAAACGACCAATAGCCAAAACGGGGACTGTTGGTGTGATAATTGACTGTAAACTATAGTTGGGACTTTGCTCTATATATATTGCAATGATGAACCGTTCATTTAACTAGCATTATGTGGGCTATGCATGCACCAAATTCGGCTCTGCACTTATAAGAATTAGAACGCTGTAGAAGAAATTTTCATAATCAAAATTTTATCTCATACCCATGAAATACTCATAAAAAGAGCCATACGTGACCCCGGCCATAAAGCATCGTGTATAACGTGCACCCCAACAGAGTTCTTTTTTTAGGTAAAAAACAAAACTGCGTCAAACACAAATAAATAAGGTGCGAACGAACTACACTTATTTTAATCCATACATGCCACCTTAAACGTCCGATTCAAGATGAAAAATCTCCTAAATATTTCCCCTCAGATCTACACGATTTATTCAGGTCAACCTTTTTTACTTCAAAACGGCACGTTTTGACAAAAGTGGAAAGATTTCCATGCTTATAAAAGGAAGCTTCTGGGCAAAGCATTTGTGACATTCATGCAAGGGCAAGTACTGGTTTACCTTCTCATCCTGTGGGAAAGCGTGCATGGAGGAGAGAAGGTGGAGACAGGAGCGTTAGACACTGAGGATGCAACCAAAAACATTCAAAAACACATTGCATATCATCTTGGCGGCACAATGGCATCATTAGGCATATTTTGGAGCTGCTGTTAAGTACACTTTCACAAAAGTGATGAGTTAGCAGCAGTTTACTAAGGGAAGCCAATGTGTATTCAAATTTAGTTTATGTAGAGTATATTGAAAGCAGCTTCATGTAAGACACAAAAAAAAAGATCACATAAGCAAAAAGGTGCGTGAATAAAAAAATATAGGCCATTGATAACCCAAATTCAAGTTGAGAACAGCTAAGGTGTTACTCTGCTCATTTGAAAATATTGTGAGTCAGAAATGCCGCCCCCTAGCATACGTCACTCGCGCAAACGTCATTAAAATGACTGTATCGCATTTTTGGGGGAAATGCAATAGAACAGTAAAGTACAGAGAATTTGCACCTTTGTCTATGTATCACTTTTTTAAATGACACCACCATTCCTTACTAATCGGGTCATGAATGTTCAGAAGATAAGGAGTCATTTCGTTTAAAGTAAATTTTTTTAACTTGCTCAAGAGAATTTAATCATATTGTGTAGATTGCAAGCTGCAAATAGTGAGCTGAAAAGCAGAAAATGGCAGGTGACAATGAGTCTGATGTAAGTGACATAGAAGCTGAAAGTGGAAGCGGTCGGATTGTTTCCCGGGACAGTGACACAGAGGATGATAATGTCTTGGTTTAAGTGATTTGGAGTGAAAATAATAGTTGTTTATTCATGCTAGACTTATCTGAATAACTCTATGTTACGTCGTTACTGAAGTTAACAGGCGTACCAATCATGTTAGTATACCGTACGATGATATTCAACCTGTTGCTCTCTTTTACTTTTAATTGCCTTCAAAATGACATGTTTGTTTTTGGGTTTTATCAGGTACATTTCCCCCAAAATCCGACTAATTATGCATTTTTGGGGCTGGTGCGACTTATACTCCGGAGCGACTTCTAGTTCAAAAATACAGTAATCGAAAAAACCTGCTTTTGACTCTAGACATCCGAAAACACTACAGATTGTCAGTCTCACTTTGACGAGCCTAAAAAGTGGGTGAAATTAAACATGCTCATGCTAAAACAAATAGCTGACAAAAGCAAGTACGCGTTAGTAGGACAAACCTTAAGGTAATATAACATAAATGTACCTTGTGGTGCCTGGCTTCCTTTTGACTGACGAGCTGCGAACGCAAAATCAGCACCTCTTCCTTGCGCACCTCCAGCTCCTCGCAGGAGGAGTTGAGCTGGTCCAGGAGAACCTTGTAAGCCGGAGAACCCGGCGCACCGGCGTTGGATGCTGTCCCACCCAGCAGGCTTTTTCTCATCTCGGAGAGATCGTGCTTCAGTTTCTTGTTCTCAGATTCCAGCTCCTGACGCTAAGAGCCGAAAGGAGTCCAAATTCAAAAACTGGACAGGAAATAACTTCGATGCATTCAATTGGATTCAATCAAGTTACCTTGAGCGACTCATATTCCAACTCTGCACCACGAGCCTTTTTGAACTCGGATTCATCCTGAAACAAGGAGCATAAATTACAGTAAAACCTCGGGTAGTGTTTAACTTATTCTTTGTTCAAAAACCAAAAAGTCACAACCTTGAGTATGGTACTAATTGAACTTAAACATAAAAAGTGTGGCCTTGACGCTAAAATGTGTTATACCATAATTTGTCAAACATGCTTTATTCTATCCATCTATCTACCCTGGTAATATCCCTCGAGAGGGGTGACCGACAGCAAGACAAACACATAAAAGAAGAAAATAAAAAAGGGAAAAAGTAGCAAAAACACACACAAAAAGTCTTTGGACCATGGCCAACCCAAATGCCCAAATACCCAAACAAGTTAGGCACCTCAGCACCCAAGTCGGTCATGCTTTCGTCCCTCCAGATGAAACGGGACACAAGAAAGCGGCCATGTCACTCGGGTCAGGGTGACACAACATACTCTTCTGTTCAACAGCAGAGCCCGACCGCTTTCACCGGTTTACCCCTTTCGCATCATACAGGTGCCCTGCCCATCCCTTAGAACACGTCTAACAAGCCACTTTCCTTTTACAACACCTCTCCACTCATTCCTATCACTAACAAGGGCTAGCTAGCTCTAGATAGCTAGATACTTTATTCATCCCCATAGGGAAATTCACACTTTCAGCAGTATACTTATGTTGAGATATAAAATAATAAAATAAAGATATAGAATACAAAAATACCCAATATAACGTAGGAGCTCTAGCTTCCACTACAGGGAGTGCAGAATTATTAGGCAAGTTGTATTTTTGAGGATTAATTTTATTATTGAACAACAACCATGTTCTTAATGAACCCAAAAGTCTCATTAATATCAAAGCTGAATATTTTGGAAGTTGGAGTGGGGCTTTTTTAGTTTTAGCTATTTTAGGAGGATATCTGTGTGTGCAGGTGACTATTACTGTGCATAATTATTAGGCAACTTAACAAAAAACAAATGTATACCCATTTCAATTATTTATTTTCATCAGGGAAACCAATAAAACAGCTCAATATTCACAAATATACATTTCTGACATTCAAAAACAAAACAAAAACAAATCAGTGACCAATATAGCCACCTTTCTTTGCAAGGACACTCAAAAGCCTGCCATCCATGGATTCTGTCAGTGCTTTGATCTGTTCACGATCAACATTGCGTGCAGCAGCAACCACAGCCTCCCAGACACTGTTCAGAGAGGTGTACTGTTTTCCCTCCTTGTAAATCTCACATTTGATGAGGGACCACAGGTTCTCTATGGGGTTCAGATCAGGTGAACAAGGAGGCCATGTCATTAGTTTTTCTTCTTTTAGACCCTTTCTTGCCAGCCACGCTGTGGAGTACTTGGATGCGTGTGATGGAGCGTTGTCCTGCATGAAAATCATGTTTTTCTTGAAGGATGCGGACTTCTTCCTGTACCACTGCTTGAAGAAGGTGTCTTCCAGAAACTGGCAGTAGGACTGGGAGTTGAGCTTGAGTCCATCCTCAACCCGAAAAGGCCCCACAAGCTCATCTTTGATGATACCAGCCCATACCAGTACCCCACCTCCACCTTGCTGGCGTCTGAGGCGGACTGGAGCTCTCTGCCCTTTACCGATCCAGCCACGGGCCCATCCATCTGGCCCATCAAGACTCACTCTCATTTCATCAGTCCATAAAACCTTAGAAAAATCCGTCTTGAGATTTTTCTTGGCCCAGTCTTGACGTTTCAGCTTGTGTGTCTTGTTCAGTGGTGGTCGTTTTTCAGCCTTTCTTACCTTGGCCATGTCTCTGAGTATTGCACACCTTGTGCTTTTGGGCACTCCAGTGATGTTGCAGCTCTGAAATATGGCAAAACTGGTGGCAAGTGGCATCATGGCAGCTGTACGCTTGACTTTTCTCAGTTCACGGGCAGTTATTTTGCGCCTTGGTTTTTCTACACGCTTCTTGCGACCCTGTTGACTATTTTGAATGTAACGCTTGATTGTTCGATGATCACGCTTCAGAAGCTTGGCAATTTTAAGAGTGCTGCATCCCTCTGCAAGATATCTCACTATTTTTGACTTTTCAGAGACTGTCAAGTCCCTCTTCTGACCCATTTTGCCAAAGGAAAGGAAGTTGCCTAATAATTATGCACACCTGATATAGGGTGTTGATGTCATTAGACCACACCCCTTCTCATTACAGAGATGCACATCACCTGATATGCTTAATTGGTAGTAGGCTTTCGAGCCTATACAGCTTGGAGTAAGACAACATGCATAAAGAGGATGATGTGGTCAAAATACTCATTTGCCTAATAATTCTGCACTCCCTGTATATTTACACCATCCATCTATGTCAATCGCGGCCTTGCTCTTGGTCTTCTTCCATTGACTTCTGCTCTTTAGATCCTCTTCAACATTCGTGCCTCATCCATCCACTCCATGTGCCCAAACCAACCGAGTACTCTCTTATCCACACGCTTGCTCATTTCCACTACTACTCCAGTTCTGTCTCTCACAATTTCATTTCTCAATCTGTCGAATCTTGTCACTCCTAACATACTCCTCAAACACTTCATCTCAAAAACATTGAATTTCTTTCTCAAATCTGCGTTCAGGCTCCAAGTCTTGGCACCATACAACACAGTCGGCACAATCACACTCTCATACAGTCCCCTCTTAACATCCATACTCATATTAATGGCCCCCGGCAAAAATAATAACCTTATTTCCAGAAAATGAATTAATCCCAGAGTTTGTGTTTTGTAAGAGTAGCAAACATGCCCAGTAAGTTTATTGTGTGTTTGCTTGTGGGAAATTAGGTGTACCCTGGCTCTGGTCCTCTGGAACTGCTCCTCCTTGTTTTCCAGCTCATTGCGCAGCGACTGCTTTTCTTGCTCCAGCTCCGTAAGTCGCTTCTGCAGCTTGAGCGTGAGCGAGGTATCCATTCCTCGAGTTAAATCCTGCATCGAGAGTCTCTATTAAATGAGCACTCGTAAATCCGTGAAAATCCGGTTTCCTACTTCTGCGGCCTGGGATCCGTCTTCCGATTCGGCGAACTCGGACTTGAAGGTATACTCTGACTCGTTGCTGCTGTGGGTGGAATCTGTTCTCCTGTGGCCTGGCTTGGAAACATGCTAGGAACATGTAAAGAAAATGTCAATTACTAGGGAGAATGTTGGAGAAAATAATAAGAAGAAAATGTTTGTCCTGACTTCTTTGAGGTCGTCGTATTTCTCCTCCAGGCGAAGGTGTTCTGTCAGGAGATTCTGGTACCGAGAGCGCTCCTCGTTCAGATCCGTTTCCAGCTGCTGAGTCTCTGCTGCAATCGCACGAGCCATTTTCTCTGTAGAGACAAAAAAAGAACAACAAAAAGGTAGAATTTGGTCAGGAAAAAAAAACGGTTTGAATTAAGTAGTGACATTTATTATTATTATTACATTATTTACCAGGTTTGTATTGGACTACAGTATTCTCCAGATCAGTGTTTTTCAACCAGTGTGCCGGGGCCCACTAGCCTGCCGTGAGACCTTATCTTTCCAAAACATCAGGCTATCATTCAGTATTTTTGCTATCTTCAGACGAAGAACTGTAATAGTCATCCATATCAGTAGGTGGCAGTCGATTTTTATATGCTTCTACTCCGGTGAGATTTCCTGGTCATCCTGGAACTGGGATTACCACTTGTGAGGCCCCTTCTCAAGATTTCTTTTTTTCCTCATGCTGAGGTTTTGAGTTTTTCCTTGCCCGCATGTTGGTTCAAGATCAGGCGATGATGTAATTGTAATCCTGTGCAGTCCTTTGAGACATCTTGCGATTAAAGGCTATACAAATAAATGTGACCTGACTTGGTGTGTGAAATTATAACCAAATTACTATATTTAAGTATATATACTAACACTACTACTACTACTACCACTACCAATAGTATTACTACTACTACTACTACTACAGGTCAAGTCATGTTTATTTGTATAGCCCTTAATCACAAAGAGTCTCAAAGGGGTGCACAGACCACATATTATTGCAAACCACAGACAATTATGACACCATGCCCTGATCTAAAACCTACATGAGGGCAAGGAAAAACTCAAAAACCTCAACACGAGGAAACCTTGAGAAGGGACTGGACATGAGGTAATCCCCCTTCCAGGATGACCAGGCTGCAATTTGATGTTGCAATAACAAATAATACACAGACATTGTAAACATAAAATATAGGTTATTCATATGCTATAGAATAGAAGTGTGTTTTAAGCCTAGATTTTCCCTGAGATCCTGAAACACACAAAGCTGGTTATGTCTGCTTTTTTTCCCTTCGATTTAAATAGTTTCCTTTTTTTTAAACTTTATTTTCTCTTAACTGGACTTTTTTTGCTGTGTAGAGTTGCAAAAATAAAGTAAAATATACCCACAAAGCAAAAACTAAACCTTGCAAAAATTGTATTTATTATTAACATTAACAGTTGTTCTCATTTTTTACAGTTTTTGCTGAAAGATTTGTAAAATCGTCCCGTTACCTTCTTTTCATACATTTGGTGATGACGACATTCAAAAAACATGGATTTGATAAAGCGTGTCTGTGTGTGCGTATGCATGCATGAACGTCTGTGTTTTTTGTATGGAGAGTTGAAAAAAACGAATTGAAAGATCCGTGTTTAATATTATCCATTATTATTTGTTATTAGAGAAAAATACATTCAAATTAAGAATAATTCACACAGATTTTCCTATACTTTTCTTTGAATTTAAAACTTTAAGATTATTATCATTCGGGGTGCAACTGACGATTATTTTAATATTACAACAATTAGTCAATTATTTTTTTCGCAAAATCAGATTTTTATTTGAAAAAAATGTGTAGTTTCTTCCTCTTTATTCATATATTGAAGTTTTGGACAAATAGAAAAAAACATTTTATAAAATGAAACAAAAAAATCCAAGTTTCAAATAACTTAATAAACAAAAAAGAAAATGAATGCTATACTTTTTTAAATAGCGCAACATCGGATGAGAAAGGAAGTACTTATGGGATCAAGAAGACCTCGTGCATTAATACGTTTTTATCCTTTTGCAAATGTTTATCTATTCAATTTGTTTTGCTTGCAATGAAAGGAGAAGCCCTCCAATTTTGCTAGACTTTTATGCATTTATTCATACATCAAAATATAGTCTCGATGCGCAATCTGCCAAATAAGAGTGCTACAACAACTTGGTCGCCAGACCAAGAACACGTCGCATGACAAAATGTGGTATCGAGTCACCCTCTGCTGGATCAAAGTGGTACTACAAGGTCTCAACATCACAACAAAATTCTATGCACTCTTGTTTGCATTGAATTAATGTGCTGAGAGAAGCATACATTCCGTGAGACAACGAATAGATGATGAAACTCCTTGTTTACGCTTTTAATCATCAATTTTAATATATTTTATTGATTCGTTGTGGCATTATGAATTTTAGATATTAAAAGCGTTGGTGGGTTAAATTATCCATAAAAGTTTTGGTTATTTTTAACACTCCCTAGCAGCACAGAAGAAATTCTCAGTGTGGCCGAATAGCCCTATGTTGCAGACACTATTACTCACCTGTCATCTGCTGATTCTGTTCCTGAATCGACCTGTTCAAGTCGTCTTTCTCTTTCTTCAGCAAGCCATTCTGCTCCTTCAGTTCGGATACCATCTGACACAAATAAATGTGGAAATTACATCACGACCTGTCAACTGATTTATAGTTCACTAAAAAGATGTGAGATACTCTGAGATTAGCTTGATTGGTCCCCGTTGGAGACAATACAATAAATGAAATAAAGCTTAGGTTCTTTGCTATAACAAAAGGTCTGTAGCCTAAATCCAGACTGCTCTCTACTCGACTATGCTACAACTCATTGGAGAGATCACTGACTGAAAAACTAAGACATAATTATAAGGAGATGAAAACAATTCTCATATTTGTGTATCCAAGAGAGGGATAACAAGACGTCTTCTGATTTTGTTCTCACTGTTTCATGAGAAATTGGGTTTGGAGCCAAAAAGATGAGAATTGTGTGGGGACCTGACTGTTACTGTGTCGGGCAATACCTGTGTGGGGGCATCTCCGTGCCCAATAACCCCTTCCTCTCCATGTCGGCTAAATTGAAGGAAAAAATGTTTGTCTTTGGTGCGATCATGGTACATTTTGGTCATGTAACTTAACAGGAATACTGCTGCTAGGAAGGACTGGAGAGTCTCAGAGCCAGAGCCAGCAGGCTCAAGGACAACTTCTTACAACAGGCTGTCAGGACTCTCTCCCTGGCTTATCCCTTTCCACCCCTCTGCTTCTGCTTAATGAATGCAAAACTGCTCTATCTAGATTCCGGCTATACTTTGCATATTTTTATTCGAAACTTTTTGTATTTTTACATGCATACATTTTTCTTTTTTATGAAATTTCTGCTATTTGTTATTTGTATTGTGTCTTATTTATTGCAATACTGCACACGTAGAGGAGGAAGTATTTTTTTGTGGATATAGCATATTTGACAATGAAGTTAAAGTTGAGTTAAGTAAAGGGTATAGTGGTGATGGTGGTTGGGTGAGGGGTAATCTACCTATTAATAGTAACTTGAAATATATATTGACATAAAGAAGTAAAACCAAGGATCTTTATCTTGATACAAATTGGTGAATGCATAACTTTTTAGAACCGATTGTGGAATTGGTAATTAAATGCATGCATTAAATATTCAAATTGCTAAATCATTATACTCTCCCGGATTACAAGTCATCAACAGGTTGTAGTTTATTAGGCTTTAATGATAATTAACTACGGTATTTTTTGGACTATAGGGCGCACCTAAAAACCCCAAATTGGCCAGAAATGGGAAAGTGCGCCTTATAATCCAGTGCGCCTTATTTACAGGCAGATTTGGAATTGGAAACGCATAGTCATAATTAATTGATACTGTAACTGTTCGGCCTTTGACAAACATATAGAGTGCCCTCCTAAAATTAATTTTAGTGGTAAAACTAGATGTTTTATTTAAAAAAATAAATGTTAAAAGTAAATGCATTTATTATTTACGCAACCCTTGCATTACTATAGTTAAAATTCCATGTTCCTTATAGTCCAGTGCGCCTTGTATATAACAAATATATCACAAAAGACTATTTTGGGGGGATGCGCCTTATAATCCAGTGCGCTTCATAGTGCGGAAAATGCGGTACATTAAAACTTTAGAAAATATAATACTTTTGTTTGCGCAATGATGTGGAATACCATTTCTCTGAAACTGCTTTACGAACAGCTATTCATTATTAACATGTAAAATATGCATCTTTACAGGGTCATTCATATTATAACAGTAATTATTAATTAGTAATTAAATAAGCTACATATACATAAGCTACGTATCTTTTCCCCTTGTGTTTTGTAAAATGCTTATGTCACGGTTGACATGGCGCACAATTGGCCCCCGCCGTGTGGTGCCAGCTTCTGTCACGGTTGCCAGCGTGCCCGATTGGCCCCGCCCGTGTGGCGCCAGCTGCAGCTTGTTGACAGACTGGCTCCCTGTCAGTATTTAAACTCCGTCATGTCAGCCCCCTTTTGTCGGTCCGTCTGCGAATCTCCGTTTTTACACAGCAAGCCCTTTTTTCGCCTGTCCTATGTTTTTGCTCTGGGTTTTTTTCCCACTACGATCTGTTTGATTTGGACTTTTTCCGTTCCCGACACCGCCATCACTCGCCACGGAAGTCCCACTTCCGCGGCTGAGCAACCTACTCCCCGCGATCAACGATCTCCGGATCGAGTGTGCGCTCCTTTCTCTTTTCCCCAATAAAACTGTGAGTAACGTTACGCGAGTGGGTCCTGTTTCCTGTTCTGGTCCTGACAGTTTATCAAAGGTTAGGATTTTAAACTCATTGTAACCTTGTATTTGACGATAAGTGGTAAAAATGTCAATCAATTAATAATATTTTTTATAAGTATTTTTTTTGTTATGTGCATAATTTTAATAAAAAAAATAATACAAATGTATGACAATGATAAAAAATAACATTGATAATAGGAGCTGTTAATTAAAATAAGTATGATTTTAAAAGAAATAAGAATTATGATGACAACAATATTTTAGCATATATTTTCATGATGAATTATTGATAAACTATTATTATTATTAATATAATTAATTTTTGGGAAGTGAGGAAGGAATTTGGGTTTTTTGCAAGCTCAGACTTTGTTTAAATATTTGCAGTATTTTCTTATTTTAAATTGTAGGTGAGAGCTGGTCTTATTTTATTTTTTAAATCAATGAAAAAGCAAGCAGGTGAATATTCATTTAGTAAATCAATAAAAACCTCAATAAATGACAGACTCAAAAACAAGAAAACTGAAAAGAGGCTAAGAATTGAACCAAACTTTGACATACGATCTCCATTTTGCCCTTGTACGACTGCGCCCAGTCCTCGATGGTTTTCTTCTCCTGCTGCGTGGTGCTCAGCTCCTTCTTCAGCTTCTCCAGCTCCTCCAGGAGACAGTTGACCTGGTTGCCTTTGCACCTGGCATCCTCCTCCACTCCCCGAAGGCGACCCAGTTCCCCACGGAGCCGCTCGCTTTCTGTGGTGTAGGTGTTCTCCAAGCCTGTTAGCTTCTCGCTGACTGACTTGTTCTCTCTGGTCTGGTAAGGGAAGAAGAAGATAGAAGTCCATAAATGAGAACAATTAGAGGTAACATCAGGCTTAAAAAATCCAGCCAGAACTAGCCCGAACCCGACGAATTAACTTGATTTGATTGACAGAGCCTGAAGCAAACCTGAATTTCCATATTTTATTTGTGAGGACTGTTTTTTAAATTGTGAGGAGGAGGGCTTCTCTCCCAAGCTCTTTTGGGGAATTTGTCCCCCCTGTCGCGCAATGCAGCCCGAGCGCCAAGCAGGTTGTCACGATTACCAATTGGAATAATCTGCGCCCGCTCATTTGGGTTCTGATTGGCTCCCTGTCCTGTCACTCTCCTGTTGTCAGTCCGTCTGCAAACCTCTGTTGATACAAGGCAAGCCTTTTTGACCCCGACTTCCACCTGTCCCGTTTTTGCACCCGTTTTTCCCACCTGCCCGTTCCTGATCTCCCCGTTTGTCTCCGGCTAAGACCTGTTTTGATCCCGACTACGTCTGCTCTCCCGTCCCGGCTTACGACCCGTTTTTGATCCCGACTACATCTGCTCTCCGGTCTTAGCTTACTACCCGTTTCTGACCCCGACCACGTTTTTGCTACTCTGTCCCGGCTTTCGACCTATTTTCCGTCCCTGACACCGCCATCACCTGCTACGGAAGATCCACTTCCGTATTCATTTTGATTTTGAATATGTCTTCCCTGCAAGGAAGAAAAATTGAATCAGAGTAGGCACTTAGAAGCTTCAGCTTCAACCTACTACCTTTGGGCACATGTTAATGTATTGTATAATTGTATTGAATAGCTGTTTTTAGGGAAAATGTTTTTGGTTTCCTCATGTTAATTCTTGACTGATGTCGTTTTTTTGTGCTGAGCCTAAACATAAAACCAAAAACAAACCAAAACACGCAAACAAAACAAAATTGCGCTGCGGCGTAGTCTCCCACCTGCTCGTCGATCCTCCTCTGTAGCTGCATGATCTTGTTCTCCATTCCCTTGTTGAGCTTCTTGAAGTGTTCCACCGAGCGGGCTTCGATCTTCAGCTTCTTCAGCTCGCGCCTGGCCCTCATCCTGCGGATGCAGCACTGCAGGTAGACGATGGAGCTCAGGCAGCGCTTGTACCAGCGTCGGGCCAGCAAGCCGCGGGCGTGCTTCTGGATGATCACCGCCTTGTGTTCGCGTAGAAGCTAAAGAAGCAAGCGAGAGAGAAAAATAAACAACACCGAATGGACTGAAGATTGGAGGAAGTGCTGTGGCTACAGATAAACATCCATCCATCCATCCATCCATTATCTGGACCGCTTATCCTCAGTAGGGTCACGGGGGTGCTGGAGCCCATCCCAGCTATCTTCAGCCAGTGGGGAGGGGACACCCTCAACTGGTTGCCAGCCAGACGTAGGGCACACAGGGACAGACAATTCACTCGCTCATTCACACCTAGGGACAATTTGGACCGGCCAATTAACCTAAGAAGCATGTTTTTAGAATGTGGGAGGACCCCGTAGTGCCTGGGGGAAACCCACACAAGCACGGGGAGAACATGCAAACTCCACACAGGAGGTTCGATCTCATGACCTCAGAACTGTGCCACACACGCGCTAACCACTGCGCCACCAAAATCTTCAAAACTTAAATTATTACAAAATAAAACAATATCTTTAGATATACCGTAATAAACGGTTCGCAACGCTTACTCACATATAACGCTCACCCCTCATTTCTTATTAGAAATCAGTAACAAATCGTGTCTTACTTTTTGTCACATTTGCTGTTGCATAACAGTAATTGAAGCCAGATAGCAGCGGTGAGAGCACCAAATTCTCTAAATGACATACGAAAAGGCAGCCGATTTTATCTCATTATCACTCTTTTTTAGTCACAGTACCAGAGACAAATGTTCATGTTGTTTCACATGTGACAATGGCAATAAATGTGTCACTTACAATACTTAGAATAGAATAGAATAAAACATTAGAATTTAGGGTCACACATTATCATAAAGCTAGCTTCGTAATTTTGCTCTAAAAATGCACCAGTTTGATGCGTCTGAATCTGAAATGAAGAAAAAAATCTTCCCCTTGACTGTCCACCCACCAGGGTCTCAAAAATTCTCTGGGAAACACTGAATCTATTTTCCTACTACAATGAAAAAGTAAAGTAATTTTTTTTAAACTTTTTTTAATCACAATCTGAACAAATAACCTAAGATTAGCACAATTATCTGCCAACAACACAAGGGAAAAAAATGTATGTGGAAATATCAACATAATTTTTTAACTAATTGCAGTGTAACCTAAAGTAGGTAGTTGGTCGGTACTAGTAGACTGCTTGGGAGTAAGAGGTCGCAGGTTTGATTCCCGGCTCTTCTGTGATATATGTTAAAGTGTCCTTGGGCAAGACACTGAATCCCTAATTCCCCCAATAAGCAGGTAGGCGCCTTGCATGGTTGACTCCCTATTGGTGTGTGAGTGTGTGTGTGAATGGGTAACAGTGAAGCACATTGTAAAGTGCTTTGGGGGGGTCTTCATTGACTTGAAAAGCGCTATATAAATGCAGATAATTTCATTTCAACTACACAAAATATTCTGCATTCGGAACAGTGTGACCTGTCAGTGCATATCTTGCATTAAACTCAATAAATGTAACTTGTATTCAATCGTATAAAATCCTTTATAGTCAAATGTATAAAATCCTTCAGCATCAAAGAAGGCGCTATTGGTGTGTGAATGTGTGTGTGAATGGGTGTGTGAAGCACATTGTAAAGCGCTTTGGGAGCTATATAAGTGCAGACCATTTACCATTTAGGTTTGTAAAAAGTTAACTGACCCAAAATGCAAAATTAATTCATAAAATAAATTAGAAAAAAGGATAAATAGGTGTCAAAGTCAAATTCTGGATAATCATAAAGGATAATGGGTTGTCTGCGTATGCATTACCGCTCGGTACTTCTGGCGGGCCATGTAAGCTTTGAGGATGGTCTGTATGGCCAGAGCTGCCTTCTGCTTCTGCCTGTAGCGTTTCCTGGCCACATACATCCTCTGGTTCTTCTGAATGACGGTAGCTGCTTGTGTGCGGCGCATGAACTTCGCCAAGCTGGAGACCAAAATGCAAATTTGAGAGGACTTCAGTATTGCAAAATCTGGAAGCTGTAAAATATGAGGTGCAGGTCACCCACCAGCGTGCTTGGTAACCTCTGGTGAACCTCTGGATGGTGATGGCAGCATCGCGCATGCGCATGTACTTCTTGCGCGCCAGCCAACAGCGGATAGTTTTCTGGATGCGGATGCAGGCGGCCCGCAGCTTGTCGGCTCTCAACTTTTCCAGGTAGGCCACCTGGCCCGCCCTGAAGAAGATCTTGGTCTTACCAAACTGGTATTTATCCTGATCCTGGGGGTGGAAAGAAGCAGTTAGATTTCCAAACTGGGTTCGTACATTTTTTTCATGGCCAAATTCAAGCACTTTTTAAGGACATTCAAAGCGAATTTTTCAATTCCTCCAGCACCGTTAAAGAAAGAAAGTCTGTGTGAATCCGTGTATTTTGCAGATCCACAAATATATCTGTGATTCACGTATGTGATTATGAATCTTTTGCATTTATCTGCATTTATCAAGACCAGCGATTTTGAGATCAGGGTTAGACTGATGCGAGTTTTTTAAGGATTTCAAGCACCCGCACGAACCCTGGGTATAACAGACGAGTGAGCAATATGGCCCAAAAATAAGATCTTGATTTTATCAGTTAATCAGGAAAATTTCGATTTTTAATCAATTTCAAACACACATTTAAGTGTTCTTGATCGGAAATTGACCCCAAAAAAGGTCATTACATTTAATTCCCAGCCAGTAATTTAGTATCCAAACCTGCACGAGCTTCTCCAAAACGTTCTTGCACGTCAACTTCTTGTCAGGGAGAACATCCTTCTGCTTCATCAGCACCCTGTAACGGCTGAAGAACTCCTGGTACGTCCACCTGAATTTCATAGGGAAAATCTTGAGGCACACTGCTCTGGGAAATTATTGAAAAATGCAATTCTTAACTCCAGTTTAGTTTTTAAAGTAGAAATTTCCAAGAAAGATACCACTTTACATGATATCTAAGTGGGAGCAAATCAAACTGTTACCTTCTGTATAATTGAAGCTCAAAGTAACAGTTAAAGTCTCAGTGTGTAATATTTGACCACTAGATTGGCACTGCTGTCTAATTCAAACGAAAACCATTGCCACAGCAAGGAACAAATATGACGGCGACTTAAATGGGAATTCTTCTGTGTCAAAGAAACACAAATTTCTTGACCCTTTTTTTATAGAGAAGTTAACATTTGGATGATAGTTCATATCTTTTTGCCTGGTATTCGAATCAATGTGGTTGGTTTTGGTACTAGTAAAAGTCACTAAATACTACACCCTGTCCAGTGTCTGAAATAACGTCTGCCCAGACGCCCGGGGCGTGCATCTTTTACGTCGGGCGTACAACTTACACACGGTCTCCGCCCGGGTGGCCGACAACTTTTCCCAAATCAAACGTTTGCTTTATTCCGATTTCTAAATCTTCGTTCGGTTTGAAATTTCGGTTCGTTTGGCAATTTGTATACTTGGCAGCCGATCAGAAGCCTGCACCGAATAACTTCGTGCTTCCGGACTTTCCAGAGCGTAATAAGGTCGTGCATTTGCATATCATTTTACCAAGTAGACGCACAGAGAACACAAGAAAAACGGATAAGTGTTTAGGAATCAAGCCAAAACCTCAGCCCCAGAAGAAATATTCAAAAGAAGCTAACAAAATGTATGACGCTACGAAACGTAAACGTACATTAAAAGCATCGTGGAAAGAGGAGTTCACGTGGCTTGTAGCAGACGACGCAACGCAAACATTGCATGAATGAAGATGAGTAAATACAGGTACATACAGATGGCAGATGGAAAACAGCGATGTCATATACATGCAATGAATGTTATAAGTAGATTTATAATAAACTTAATTTTGAAGTGTTGTTCTGTTATATATTCTGATTATCAATCCTTAATACTTTGCAACAACGGGTTTTTTTTGCAATTAGTCGTCTTATTGCGTTTCAAGTGGTAAAAATGGGGCAGGCAACTTTATGGCTGGGCAGGCAACTTTCCAGAGTTGTCTGCCCTGGAGTCCGCTAACTTTTTGACATGAGTTTCACTGCACTGTTCCTTTAAGAAGGTGAGTTGGAGCTGTGACATCTCACTTGCACGGTTTACAATAGATTGCATGCTCTCTGGTCAGTAGTAATGTCATCGAGGTATCTTTAAAGGTATGAACCACCAGAATACAGATGTTTGCACTGTACACCTTTCACTAATGCAACTATATTTTTTGGTCACAAATAAGATTTAAAAAATGGAGATGGAGATATCACGGAACACACAGTCTTAGAGTACATCATTTTAAATTTTTGCGGTTGCACTCTAAAGCACCATTACATACATTCGTGAAACAGTTTACTGAGGTCTTATCGCTACCTGGATGGGAAACCAGCAGCAGAGATCCGGATGGTCTCCAGGACACCACAAGCTCTCAGCTGCTGCACTGCACGTTTGGGATCAAATCTGTGGATCATCACAGATTGGAAAAATATAAAGGTCTGTTTTGTTAGGATCCACTGATGTACAATGGCTTGCGAAACTACTTGGCCCCCTTGAACTTGTGACCTTTTGCCACATTTCAGACTTCAAACATTAAGATATAAAACTGTAATTTCTTGTGAAGCATTTTCAATAAGTGGGACACAATCCTGAAGCGGAACACACTTTATTGGATATTTAAAAACAATTTAACAAATAAAAAACAATAAAAAGGGTGTGCAAAATGATTCAGACCCTTTACTTTTAGTGCAGCAAACTCTGTCCAGAAGTTCAGTGAGGATCTCTGAATGACTCAATGTTGATCTAAATGACGAACGATGATAAATGGAATCCACCTGTGTATAATCAAGTCTCTATATAAACGCACTGGCACTGTGATAGTCTCAGAGGTCCGTTTAAAGCCCAGAGAGCATCAGGAAGAACGAGGAACACACCAGGCAGGTCCGAGATACTGTTGTGGAGAAGTTTAAAGCTGGATTTGGAAACAAAATATTTCCCAAGCTTTAAACATCCCAAGGAGCATTGTGCAAGCAATAATAGTGAAATGGAAGGAGTATCAGACCACAACGAATCTACCAAGAACGGGCTGTCCCCCTAAACTTTCAGCTCATACAAGGAGAAAACTGATCAGAGATGCAGCCAAGAGGCCCATGATCACTTTGGATGAACTGCAGAGGTCTACAGCTGAGGTGGGAGAATCTGTCCATAGGACAACAATCAGTCGTATACCGCACAAATCTGGCCTTTATGGAAGAGTGGCAAGAAGGAAGCCATTTCTTAAAAATATCCATAAAAAGTGTCGTTTAAAGTTTGCCACAAGCCACCTGGGAGACACACCAAACGTGGAAGAAGGTGCTCTGGTCTGATGAGACCAAAATCGAACTTTTTGGCAACAATGCGAGACATTATGTTTGGCGTAAAAGCAGTAAAAGTCTGAAATGTGGCCAAAGGTCACAAATTTCAAGGGGGCCCAAATAGTTTCGCAAGCCACTGTAAGAGTAGGTACTCACGAGAAGGCCTGCTTGAAGTCATTGGGTTTGATGCAGCGGACGTAGTGCGGAGTGGTGGCGTTCAAGGTTTCCATGAGCATTTGAAGGGAGTTACGGAACTGCAACGAAGATTTGATATTCCTGGGAAACATGTCCGCCGTGCGGGTGAAGGCACCCCGAATGTCCTACCTGGCAGCCGACTGTTTTTTTGTGCTCCTTGCTGCTGGTGTCGCGATTCTTGTCAGGTTTGATGCTGAGACGGGTCCTGCCTCCCGTTCCGGGGGGCTGACCCGTGGGGCTGGTGGCTTTGCCCTCATCTTGAAACAGCTCCACTAGCAGGTTGAACTGGGAACAGCAGGGAAAAGACACTCAAGTTAAAAGAACGATGAGGAGTCTCTCTCTCTCTCTCTCAGTCTCTCTCTCTCTTTGTCTCAGACTCTCTCTGTCTCTCTAGGTCTCAGTCTCTCTCTCTAGGTCTCTCTCTCTAGGTCTTTCTCTCTAGGTCTCTCTCTCTAGGTCTCTCGGTCTCTTTCTCTCTCTCGATCTCTCTCTCTCTCGATTTCTCTCTCTCCCTCGATCTTTCTCCTTCAGTCTCTCTCTGTCAGTCTCTCTCTTTCCGTCGATCTTTCTCCTTCAGTCTCTCTCTCTCAATCTCCCTCTCTCTCTCGGTTTCTCTCTTATGGTCTCTCTCTCTCTCTCTCTCTCTCTCTCTGTCTCTGTCTATCGGTCTCTTTCTGTCTCGGTATCTCTATCTCCCTCCCTCTCTCGATCTCTCTCTCGGTCTCTCTCTCGCTCTCTCTCTGTCTGTCTCTCTTTGTTCTATAGTGTGGCCCCCGAGTTAAAATGAGTTTGACACCCCTGCCTTAGAGTCATGACTCCGGCTGCAACGATTAGTTTAATAATCGAGGAATCTGTTGATAATTTTGTCTGTTAATCGATGAAATTGTTTTTTTGATAAAAATATTTTTAATTTCCTCATCTTTATTCAAATATTTAAGTTTTGGATGGATAGAAAAATAATGCACGCAACTACGAAATATATCATAAAAAAAACAATACAAAAATCCAAGTGAGAACAAAAATACATACACAATTATGCTATAGAATAGAATAGAATAGAAAATAGAATAGAATAATCTATATTGTCATTGATATTAATGTTGTGAAGCATTTTATACATCGTGATTAGACTTGGCACTCAAGGGTAATATAGTAAAAACTATGAAGGGAGAAAGACAAGACTCTCCAGAAAAATAGGCAAAAGAAAGAAATAATTACAATGTAATGCTTAGAAAACTGGCCTAAGTTATAATAATAATGTTATGAAGAAGAATACTTGCAAATATGGATGGTACTCTTTTTATATAAATTTATATAAATTTTATTTTATACAAATTTAAATATTGGGAACAAATTTGTTTTTTTTCCAGTTAAATCTTGAAATATGTTAAACAATTGGCAACTGATATATAATATGCGTAGGAATCTGACCCTTGTGTTTGGGTAATAATGTCAGTTATTATTTTTCTTTTTACTTTATTTATCTTTTTATTTATTTTTTCAGACTGTTTTCTCTGTATTTCGGCAGAACTGTAACCTTGAAAATTGTTTACTTTGTAGTATTTGACCGCTTCTAGCCAATTTTGTTTGTAATGATGCAATGTTCAATAAAAAATAATTTTAAAAAAGTAAGCCACTTCCTTATAAAAAAAACTGTCTCGAGGCTCCTTCTGCTGGACCAAAACGGTACTACAACCCTCAACGTCACAAGGCAATTCAATACACTCGTATTTGCATTGATTTAACACGCTTATTGGCTCATAATTCACGCTACACAACAAATAAATGATGAAAGTAGTTCTGAACGCTTTTAGAAAACAATACTAATCCGTTTTATCACTTTGTTGTTGCAGCCCGAGTCTCGATGGATTTCAGAATGGTGACATATTAATGTACTCTGCTCCAAACATGGGTTTTCACGTAATTTCCATTGTTAAAATGACAGGCACAGGTGTAGTGGGGTCTGATGCACATTTGAAAATGGGAATAATGCCAACATGCCCCATTTTAAAATTTAATACAATGTTTTTTTTGACAAAATGAATGCGAAGAAGGCAAATACACATGGAAAAGATCATTTTAAAATACGGTTCTTAGATCCGCGTAAGGAAATTCACACTTCCAGCAGTATCCTTGAGTTAAAAAATAAAATGATAAAATAAAAGATATAGAATACAAAAATACCCAATATAACGTGTTGATAAAGAGCATTTAAATAGTGTTACGGAAAATGCAAACTGTCATAAAAATAGGGTAATATGCAAATGTTGGGGTGGGGTTTTATGTGGGCTAGTACTCCCCCGGGTGGAGTTAAAGAGCCTCATGGCATGAGAGAGAAATGATCTCCTCAGTCTGTCCGTGGAACAAGACTGCGACAGCAGCATGTCGCTCAAGCTGCTCTTCTGTTTGGAGATGATGCTGTGTAGTGGATGTGGTCCTGGACCCTTCAAGAATAGTTCTAGATTTCTATAGGACACCTTTTCATGTCTTTATTCAACAATAGTTTTTTTCTGTTTAGAAGAAGAATCTACTTTGTAAATTTTGGTGCCACGGTAATGATAGGACTTGGAAGTTCTAAAAAAGTTTTCCCTTTTCTTTCTTAATAGTCATGCTGATCTTTGAAACATTCCTGTGGTGGTAAATATGGCAACTACAGACCTGGAAAACTATAAATTTCATCAATTATACTTACTTTAAAAGGGTTAAAACCAGACATGGGGACTTGAGACTTAGTGACTTGGACTCGAGTCGACTCGAGTCGCTGTTTTTATGACTTGTGACTTGACTTGGACTTGGCAATCTAAGACTCGGGACTTGACTTGTGACTTGACTTGCCCAAGAAAAAAATACTTGGGACTTACTTGGGACTTGAAGGTGAAGACTTGAGACTTACTTGAGACTTGCACATGTGTGACTTGGTCCCATGTCTGGTTAAAACCATCATGTTCAAGTAATGTTTTTGTGGAACATACTTTTAGTACGTGGAGCATCGACTTTCGATTAGTTTTTGTTAAAAAAAAGAGAAGAAAAAAAAACATTCAGTCAGTGATTAGACCACAAACAAAAGGTTAACGTTATTATATTATGACATGATTAGTTTAATGTCCATAATAATGTACAGGTGCATCTAAAAAAAATAAAATCCCAAAAAATGAATTCATTCAAAGACTGTTATAACGTAAAATCTATAGTAGTTATCGGCCAATTTATTAGAAATGAGATACTATCAAAATAAATTAACTTCAGAGCGATGATACATAAGAATTTTAGAATTTGTCTGCTAAATAAAGGGTTCCTACGCTTGAAATTCGTGTAAATGTGCTTAGATTTAGGGTGAAGTGCTTGGGAATGCTGGAAATTGTTGCCCTGTTTTCTAAACAACTTTGCTTAAAAATGAAAACGACACTGCTCTCTGGTCGGCTTCACTTTGTCACGTCTTTTTTTATTTTATTTCATTCACTTTTTACTTCTTTTTCACTTATATTTCTATTTATTTCATTATTTCTTAGCTTTTTACTCCTTTTTTTCTCTTTTTTCCACTTTTTTCCTTTTTCTTCTTACTACTGTCTTTTTTTCATGTATTTTTTTATTTTGGGGTTTTTCTCTAGCTTTTTCTTTTTTTCATTCTTCCTTTGCTCCTTCCGAGCTTTTCACTTGTTGATTGTTACTTTTTTTTCTCTCTCTTTTTACCTTAGTTCCTTTTATCTTTCTCTTATTTTCTTTTCCCCCTAGCTTTTACTCTTTTTTTGTTGCTTTTTATCTTAATTTCCATCTTTTTTCTTCTCCTTTTTTCTTCTTTTGTATATAGGGCGGCATTAGCTCAGGAGGTAGTGCTTGTCTTGGGATCAAGAGGTCGCTGGTCTGATTCCCGGCTCCTCCGTGTTATATGTTGAAGTGTCCTTGGGCAAGACACTGAATCCCTAATGCCCACAATAAGCAGGTAGGTGCCTTGCATGGCTGACTCCCTACTGGTGTGTGAGTGTGTGTTTGAATGGGTAAGTGTGAAGCACATTGTAAAACGCTTTGGGAGGTCTTCATTGACTTGAAAAGCGCTGTATAAAAGCAGACCATTTACCATTTAGAATAAATGTATTTTTGTTTCTTATGTGGGATTGACATTTTCAAAAGGATTTTTGTGGTTTCACTATTCAGTATATTCACCATGTCTCCAAAGCAATGTGTTAGCCAAATAATTTTTTGAAACAACTTGAAAACATGTGTAAGAAGCCTTTGTGTTGGATTGTGGGTAAGCTTTATGATTATTTTCATTTATAATTAAATGTGGTACAAAATAACACTTTTAAGATGGGATGTAAATTATTTAGAAAGAGGACATTTCCCTCTGAAATCAATTATATTTTCCACGATAAAAAAATTGAGATGCACCTGCATATGCTTTTAGTACAGCATGCATATTATTAACTGAGATGTAGTTCTCTGTGCCGTGTTCTTGTTCACATTGTCAAAACCCTCTCCCAACATCGATTGTGGTTCTAGTATTGTGTACTATCTATTTAGTTACACCATCTTTGATTTTTGCATTTCGGAGATGGAATATGAGCTTGCTCTGTCCACTCCACGCATCGGCCCGGTATTGCAGTACCTCCGGGAACGGTGCATTCGCAATGATCGCAGCATGGCTTTAGGACTAGGACCTTAGCTTGGCCTTTTGGCTGAGAGTAAGTGTCCCGGCTCCTAGGCTTTGTAGCGTATTATGAACTGACCGATAACGGATAATGGATAATGAATAACGAAGATAGATCAATAACCCTTAAAAACCCCAAAACCCCCCTCACTCCTTCCCGGCCTGCGTCTTTTATATCAAAGCATGCTTTATTTTCAAATGGTCAGTGCCTCTAGTGCTACCCATGCATCAAACAACGGCGGAAAAACCAAATCCAATGACCCAGTGCTGTTAGAGCGAACGAGTCGGCGGCTGAAAGAGAAGATAAGGAAAGCGCCAGAGGCAGATCGGCGTTGCGTGAAACGTTTCCGTTTACCTTCTGCAGACGGTTGGGGGAGGGAGGAGGGTTTCGTGATGATGACACGAACGATACACGTGGAAAAAACATGGAGACACAATGACAGCAGAACACATTCAGATGAAACGTCATCGTGAGTGGCGTCGCGCATGTTTGAGATTGAAACAAAATGGCAAATCAAAATAGGTAAAATGGAAGTGATGATGACTGAATTTCCAGTGATAAATTCAAGATCCGTCAGGATTTTTGAATTTTGTATTTCCTTGAATGTCATGTTGTGCAGGTGAATGAAAAAAAAACTGCTTTTGTAAAGGAATAATATATATTATTATATATAGTCGAGTCACAATTATTCGTATAGCCCTTAATCTTGATTCCATTTTACATTGTTAGTCATTTAGATCAACATTGAATCATTCAGAGATCCTCACTGAACTTTTGGACAGAGTTTGCTGCAGTGAAAGTAAAGGGGCTGAATAATTTGCACACCTACTTTTTCGTTTTTTATTTGTTAAAAAAAGATTAAAATATCCAATAAAGTGTGTTCCACTTCATGATTGTGTCCCACCTATTGTTGATGCTCCACAAGAAATGACAGTTTTATATCTTGATGTTGGAAGTCTAAAATGAGGCAAAAGGTCACAATGTTCAAAGGGGCCAGCCACTGTATGTGTGTATATATATATATATATATATATATATATAATTTCTATTCTGGTAACAGGGGGAGCTGATATTTGAGGAAATATCAATGTTTTGTATTGTCCACACTATCAGGTGCATTGTATTTTAAGGTACATCCAAAATAGTCTTTTGTGATATAATTTACACAAAAAGCCGCACTGGACTATAAGGCGCATGGAATTAAAACTAAAGTAAAAGCGAGGGTTGCATAATAAATAAAGGCATTTAAACTAAAATATTTTTTCCATAGAACATTAGTCATTATTATCTGGTTTCACCTCTAAAATGAATTTTAGCAACAAATAATTTACATGTTAACCACATGAGGGCACTACTCTATCCATCCATCCATTATCTGCACCGCTTATCCTCAGTAGGGTCGCGGGAGTGCTGGAGCCCATCTCAGCTGTCTTCGGGCAGTGTGCAGGGGACACCCTGAACTGGTTGCCAGCCAATCGCAGGGCACACAGAGACAGACAACTCACTCGCTCATTCACACCAAGGGACAATTTGAACCTGCCAATTAACCTGACACGCACGGTTTTGGAATGTGCCCGGAGGAAAGCCACGCAAGCACGGGGAGAACATGCAAACTCTGCAAGGAAGGCTCGTAGCTGTATTTAAACTCATGACCTCAGAACTTTGCTGCGGGTGCGCTAACCACTAAGCGGCACTACTCTATACGTTTTTCAAATGTAGAACACTTCAGGTGCATTGTGCATTGAACACGGGGCGGCATTAGCTCAGGAAGTAAAGAGCTTGTCTTGGGATCAAGAGGTCGCAGGTTCGATTCCCAACTCCTCCGTGTCTTATGTCGAAGTGTCCTTGGGCAAGACATTGAATCCCTAATGCCCCCAAGAAGCAGGTAGTTACTTGCCTTGCATGGCTGACGCTGCTATCGGTTAGTTAGTGTGTAAAAAGGGAAAAAAGTGTGAAGCACATTGTAAAGCGCTTTGGGAGGTCTTCGTTGACCTGAAAAGCGCTATATAAATGCAGACTGTTTACATTTACATTTACTTTCAGTATCATTTAATTGTAACTATGAATTTCCAGTTCCATCCGCCATATTTTCTTGTAAATAAGGCGCACTTTTAGTACTTAGTGCATTTGAGTTGCCCTTCATTTATTACAGGTCCCTTTTTTCAGTACTCTAGTAATAAGAGTACGTTTTCTATGAAATGTTTAACAAGTACAAAACAGTCATTGGAATAATTTTCCAACAAACAAACTCGTGTTATTTTTTTCAAAGTAGATTTTCCGGTTCTACAAAAATAATGACTTGGGTGTGAATGTCATATAAATCCTAATAACATGCACACACTAAAGCACACACAGTAAGATTTCTGGGATAAGCTTGGCAAAGAACCTCAACTCCTAATAAAAGCTAATCACATGAAATCCTCATTAAGGCTTAATCCCGATTGTTTAAGTCTCACTGATGCAGACGCCGTGCACGTGTTTGCATGTCAGTCTCTGGCTGTGCAACATATTGCCACTCATTTGGCCTCTTCCGTTGACGTCTGAGGACACTGACCGAAGCTTAGAATCGCTGTAGGATCAACACTCAGTGTTTTTCGGTGTGTCAGGATTTAGATACTTTTAGTCCAGTGAGGTTGATCGAAAGTGATCTTTTACACAATCCTCTAATGTTAAATTCCTCTTGAGGTTTCTCAAACAAATAACAGGAATAAATGAATATGTAGTCCACATATCATCCACTTAAAGAAATATATGCTTCCCTTTTCCCTCCATGAAAAAAAATATTCAAGTGTAATTGCATTAATTCATAGATTTAGTTGTGCACGGATATTAAAAAGGTCTGGTCCCTTCTTAAGGTTTCTTCATTTTCCTTATGTTAAAGTTTTTGGATTTTCCCTTGCCCTCATGTAGGTTTTGGATCAGGGGCTGGGGTAATAGCGTGCAGTCGGTAGAACCTTTAAAGACTTTTTGTGATTAAGGGCTATACAATTAAACATGACTTGATGAACCTACTGCTGCAGTTTTTAAAATGGCCTCTAGAGTTTGCTGACGTGCCAGGTCTTATAGAGATCAACTTGTAAATACAACTCACCTTACTAGCCTTGAGGACCTTGATTTGTTCTTCATTCACCGTGTCCTTGTTTTTTTCCAGGAAACCTTCACATTGATATTCAACCTGCAAATGTACAAAATAGGGCAATTTGTGTGAAGACTATGTTTACGAAACAATACATCATGGTGTGTTAGTCCCAGACCTGTTTCTATGTAATTTTGTAGCATGGTGGCTAAAATGCACATCATATTCCTGTGTTGTATTCAACATTCAATTCAAAGCATCAATCACATTACCCCAATTTTAACTAACCTGCATTGGCACCCTGTTAGCTTAAGATGTGATTTTAAGGTTCTGTTTGTAGTATACAAAATCATGCATGGACGTGCTCCCTAATATCTTTCAGATTTAATTTCGCCCTATGTTCCGGCCTGGAGCCATTGCTCTGAAAATGCTGGTCTACTAGTGATCTCAAGAGCCACGAAGAGATCCGCATTCGGGCCCGGTGCTGTGGAATGCTCTTCCCCCTGAGATTCGATCTGCAACCTCAGTGGAAATGTTTAAATCTAAGCTCAAAACACACTTCTATTCTATAGCATATGAACAACCTATATTTTATGTTGACAATATCTGTGTGAGTCAAGTCAAGTCATTTTTATTTGTATAGCCCTTAATCACAAAGAGGCTTCACAGGTTATTACACAGACTATTTTTTCCAGACTATTATTACACCATCCCCTGATCTGGAACCAACATGAGGGCAAGGAAAAACTCCATAAAACCTCAACATGAGGAAAATGAAGAAACCTTGAGAAGGGACCGCACATGTGGTATCCCCCTTCCAGGATTACCAGACAGCAAAGGATGTTGTAATCACAAATAATACAGAGATATTGTCCACGAAAAGTATAGGTTATTCATATGCTATAGCGTAGAAGTGAGTCTTAAGCTTAGATTATTATTTACTGTTGCAACATCCGTTGCAGCCTGGTCATCCTGGAATTACCTCATGAGCGGGCCCTTTTCAAAAGTTCTTCATTTTCCTCATGTTGAGGTTTTTGAGTTTTTCCTTGCCCTCATGTCGGTTTTAGATCAGGGGATGGTGTCATAATAGTCCGTGGTTTGCAGTAATCTGTGGTCTGTGCAGCCCTTTGAACCTCTTTGTAATTAAGGGCTATACAAATAAACATGACTTGACTTGACTAAACCCGGAGTTATTCTTGCAAACGAAAAAAAACCACTGGCTGTTCTAACAAAAGTAAACAACTTGAGCTGAACAAGATTGGAATCAGTAAGGATGATGAAAATGAGAGTCAGTCCTACCTTATCAGCAAAATGTTGTATGATGAAAGCGCGGTTGGACATGCGCGGCTTCTCAAAAAGGGAACACGTCTTCAGGTGCGTGTTGTACAACTTCTGAGCCCACGAATCATCTGAGCCTTTTGGCATCTGAAGACACAAATTAAAGAATCAAGGATTGTGGCATTTCTCACTTGATATTACGTGGGCATACCTGTCAACCTCTACGGCTCCATGCCCTTACAAACGGTCATATTTTCCCTTACAAAATAATCTTACACCATATTTTTTTTTCAAACGTGTTTATTGATGTAGTTTAACATGTTATATTGTACATGTGTTTCGTTATATCGTATATATTGTTAATTAACATTTTGTTGTGAGATCCTGAGTTGCTCAACATAAGTTGCTCCATAAGTTTTTGATTTAAAAAAAAAAGTTCAAAAATTAAGTAGCCTGGACGTTCGCTGTAAAAGGAAAAAATACATGCAAATATAATTAAATAGAATTTTCTAATTCAAATTATTAATTAATTTTCTTCATTAAATTATTGTTGGTAATATGCTGATTAAAGGGATAACCACAAACCTGTCTTTTTACATTTTCTCATTTCATACTTCCTTTATTTCCTTAACTTCTTTATACAACATCATAATTCTTAATATAATGCATCAAAGCAAGTGAACCGTTTGAGAGCCGGCTGTCTTTAATGAGTTGAGCCGAAAAAGCCGGTTCTCTAAAAAGAGACGGACTTCCTTTCACTACATCAAACCGTTCGCTTCGTTTGCAACGGAAAAAAAAAACGATACCGAAATAGAGGCTTTTGCGGCGAACTCGTTGCCGTTTCGTGATAGTTGGTGTATACCGGATGGTACCCATAATTGACGAATTTGCGTTTTTCCGTACAGATTTTCTCATACGTCGTACACGTCTTAAAATGCATAATAAACAAACTTTGTATGGCAAAACCAGACAGGTTGACAGGTATGCGTGGGTATAAAAAATTGCCAAAATGTACTTTGCACTCTTCATCCAGCAGGTCCAGGATGCCCATCTTGGCTTCGATGAGGTTGATGCAGGGCTGATTGTCATAGAAGTCAATGAGGGTCCAAGGGATCTGCTCCTTCATGTACTCTTCTTGCTCCAGCTTGAACACGTGCTGCCCTCACAAAAAACATACATGGCTAAAGTTTAGATGTCATAATGATTGAAAGCGAAAGAGATAGAGTGAGACGGAGAGAAAGAGCGTGAAAATAAAGAGTCTGACAGAGAAAGGTAGAGGGAGAGAGATGGGGCATTAGAGTGACAGGTAGAGATGGGGAGGAGTAATGACAGAGAAAAATTGAGCGAGCCAAAGAGACAGTGAAAGATAGGCAGAATGGGAGAGAGGGAGTGAAAGAGACAGAAGAGGAAAAAAGAGACACGGACATTGAATCGTAGAGAGAGATGGGGGAGAGGGGGCATGTAGATATGGGGAAGGGGAATTGACAGAGACTTCCAAAGTGGCAGCGAGAAAGAGGGAGAAATCAAGAGAAAGCGCGAGAGAGAGAAAGGGGGACAGACACAGGTAGAGAAAGACATGGAGACAAATAGGATCTAAGATAATGAGAGAGGAAGACAGAGAAAGGTATGGAGAGTGTCAGCGAGACAAAGACAGTTACAGAGAGAGAAAAAAAGAGCACACTGAGGAGAAAGAGTGAGAGAGGGAGAGACAAAGACAGAAAGAGAGAAATAAAAAGAAAGAAATGGGAGAAAGACAAAGCGAAAAAAACCTAAGCAAGAGAGGGAAAGTGAGGGAGGGACAGAAAAAGACAGAAAGAAGAGAAAGCAGTAGAGATATATAGAGAAGGAGATAGAAAGAGATAGAGTGTCATAATAATACCGAGAAAGGGAATAGAAACAAAGGGATAGAGAGACTTCAAGCGGGAAACAGAGAGAGAGAGAGAGAGAAAGTGAGAGAAAGAAAGAGTGTGAGACAGAGAGTAAAACAAAGAGAAAAGAAGACAAAAACCATGTAAGGGACAGCAAGAGAAAGAATGAGAGATGTCAAAATACAGTAATCCCTCTGTGTAACGCAGATTACTTTTCACGGTTTCGATACTTAGTGGATTTTGAATTGAATTGTATTTATTGTCATTTATATAAACTAATCGTGCAATGTCTTCTGCAGCAGACAGTACACAGCAAAAGCGGCTTTTTACCTTGATAAGTAATTCATCAATTAAATGGGACTCTGAGGAAAGTCAAAAGATTGCAAAGAAAAGCTGATCCCCACCAGGTGCACCGTGGATTGTTACTGGCTCTGATAAGAGACTGAGCTGGTGTCGGGAAAGAAAGCAAAAGCAAGGCTGCAGGTCTGGTCAACTGATACGGCTTGGCTGCGTAACAACTCGCTTAAGCCCCTTTTGCCGAGCCTGTATCTCAACAACGTCAGATCATTACCAATGAAACGGAATACCTAGAGACAAACTCGTGGGACACCACTACACTCGTGACTCTTGTATTTTAATCGTCACGGGAACATGAACCATTGTGAGGGTCCTGGGTGCTAGCGTGCAGCTCGCCGGCCGCTTTCTACGTTGCTTTCTTACACTGAAAAAGAAAACCTTCCAATTTTGTTGTACTTTTTTGTAATAAAATGAAATTCTATCGACTGCAATTCTGTGTTCTTTTTTGTAGATCTATAGTTATTTTGTTAAAGTCGTATAAGTTACAGATGTCTAATATATAAATGAATGTTCCTATTTTGCAGTATTTGATTTTGGCCAAGTGCCCTGCGACTGGCTGGCAACCAGTTCAGGGTGTCCCCTGCCCACTGCCCGAAGATAGCTGGGATGGGCTCCAGCACCGCCGCGACCCTACTGAGGATAAGCGGTAGAGATAATGGATGGATGGATGAATATGGCCAAAGTTTTTTTGGAACGCAACACCCTCCAAAAACAAGCGATTACTGTAATGTTGAAACATCATGATACCCACCATGTTGAATTGCTGCTGGAGTTTCTCGTTTGCATAGTTGATACAGAACTGCTCAAAGCTGTTGATTTCAAACGTCTCGAACCTTGCAACATAAGAAAATGTGTTTCAACTCCATGTTGACGCCGCAGGTTCAGAACATAACACCAAGCACAATTTCACAGTCAGTTATCTAAAAGTCGTACCCGTAAATGTCGAGGACGCCGATAAAAGAGTGCTGTTTAATGTTGGTGACCAGCGCTTTGTTGACGTGCTCCACAATCCAGTTGAAGAGCTTGGCGTAGATATGCTTAGAGAGGGCGTCACGGGCATTTGTGGCCTGCAGGCGTGGGAGGGTCTTGACGTACGTTTCGGTGGCCGTCTTCAATTTCCGGTGACACAGCCACTGAGCCATGTCATCGTAAGTGACACCGACCAGCTCGCAGAACTTGCGCAGGTGATGGTTTTTGGGCTGCAGGTAGAGAGAGAGAGACCTGTTCATGGCGGAATTCAAGCACTTTTTAAGGACTTTATACGCTGTTTTATTCCACTTATACTCAAAAATACTTGTCCTAAGTTTGGCCTCAGCCTTGAGTGCAACTTTTTAGAAGGGTGTCATAACCACCTTTGTTCTGGAATGTGTCTTTGGTTTCAGTCTGTGCAGATAACAATGACTTATAGGGCGGGGGGTAGGGCGATGACCTTTCACCCTTCTCCCATACTTCAAAGGACTATTGGGAAATTAACATCGACACGGCGCGGACCAATCAGCCAGAGGCTTGATCATGGGGCGTGAACATTTCATCGCCGTGTGTCATAAAAGTGGGCAACCCTGGAAATCCCCGTCATCTCCTGCACACGATTGTAAAATTGGCACAGGCAGAGACCTGATTTGTTCAACTCTTTGATTCGGCTAAATAAATTAATATGTGGACTATATTTGGCGCTCGGCTCAATAATTCCTCTGACTTTAGAACATGCTCCAACTGTAAGGGATTACACAAGACAGGTGAAGTGTTTTCGGAGTCATATTTCATTATAAGAAATGTTAAAACCTTACACATGTCATCGTAAGTGACACCGACCAGCTCGCAGAACTTGCGCAAGTGATGGTTTTTAGGCTGCAGGTGGAGAGAGAGAGACCAGTTCATGGCGGAATTCAAGCACTTTTTAAGGACTTTCAAAGCCAATTTTCAAATTTCTCCAGTGCCATCAAAAGCTCAGAGGTTGAGCGCTCGTCTTGGGACCAAGAGGTTGCATGTTCGAGTCTTCGCTCCTCAGAGTTAAATGTCGAAGTTGTACAGTAGGCTTAAACATATTTGCTCAATGTGTGTATTTCTAATCAGTTGATGTTCCTTTTGGCCGTCTCTTAGTCTTCCTGTCTTTGTTTAAAGGTGTCGGTGCTTTTCCATGGGGGTGGTCTTTTGTCGTTTTTAAACATACCAGTACTTTTCCTGTCTTGTGGTTTCAATAAAACACAGAGGCAGACTGGGGGTGACCCAGAGTGAGTGTGGACGGCGAGCGAGAACGAGCCAGTTGCTTGTCCTCCCGCTACTCTCTGGCTAAATAGCTAGCAGGATATAGATACCTTTTCCTTTTCCCATTTTGACTTTTCAAATGTATCAAAGGCCAAAACAAATGCAATCATCTCCGTTCCTCCTGTGTCTCATTTAGCTAAATCAAATCAGGAGGTTTAAAAAAAAAAATCAAGATGAATTATCGTGATGACATCCTTACAAGAATAATGCTGCTATCCGAATCTTTGTCTTTGATCTCGACATTTCCCAAATGAAGAATAGCAGCCAGGACTTGAAACAATCCCATCTGATAGGACTCGTTGATACCTGCAGGAAGAAACATTCTATTATTCGAAAAGCATCGAGCATAAAGTCTGCTTGGAAAAATATAAACAAACAGATGAAAAATACAGATCTTTCAAAATAAAATATATTTATTCCATGTCAGGTAATTTAGCCCATTTTAAGGATTATCAGTCTTGTCCACAAAATACAATTTCATATATCTTTTTCGAGTAAAATACTAAATATATTGTATGAGTAAAATAAGATGACATAAAATAAAGCGGGCAGCACGGCGGCACAGTGGTTAGCGCGTGTGCGGCACAGTTCTGAGGTCATGAGATTGAACCTTCCTGTGTGGAGTTTGCATGTTCTGCCCCGTTTCCTTCACATTCCAAAAACATGCAGTTGTTCAGTTCAAATTGTCCCTAGGTGTGAATGAGCGAGCGAATTATCTGTCCCTGTGTGCCCTGCAACTGGCTGGCAACCAGTTGAGGGTGTCCCCTGCCCACTGCCCGATGATAGCTGGGATGGGCTCCAGCACCCCCGCGACCCTACTGAGGATAAGCGGTGCAGATAATGGATGGATGGCTAAAATAAAGCAGATAACTGCACTCAATTAATATTTTGTTTCCAGTTATTTTTTCTTCAATTTATCACTAAATTGTACAGAAGCTGCCATACTCATGATCGTTCGTAAGTTGAATTTGTCTGAAGTTGCTTCAGTGCTATATTTTGTATGTTTATGGTTTATAGAAGTATGTTTAAGGCTTGTATAAGTAACCTGTTGAAGTTTTTGAGTTTTTCCTTTCTCTCATGTAGGTTTTAGATCAGGGAATGGTGTAATAATAGTCTTTGGTTTACAATAATCTGTGGTCTGTGCAGCCCTTTGAGACTCTGTGATATATACAGTACAGTATGTGCTAATTTCAATCATAGTTTTCGGATTTAATTCAGACAGTAATTGAAATTTAGCAAAATTATAAAACACTATTACACTTTGGGGCAGCACGGCGGGGCAGTGGTTAACGCGTGTGTGGCACAGTTCTGAGGTCAGGAGATCGAACCTTGTGTGTGGAGTTTGCATGTTCTCCCAGTGCTTGCGTGTGTTTCCTCCGGGCACTCCGGTTTCCTCCCACATTCCAAAAACATGCATATTAGGTTAATTGACCGGTCCAAATTGTCTCTAGGTGTGAATGAGCGAGTGAGTTGTCTCTCTCTCTGTGTCCTGCAACTGCCTAGCAACCAGTTGAGGGTGTCCCCTGCCCACTGCCCGAAGATAGCTGGGATGGGCTCCAGCACCCCCGCGGCCCTACTGAGGATAAGTGGTGCAGATAATGGATAATAATGGATATTATACTTTTTTACTATTAATTGCACACACGCAAGTGCCATGATAAATTAATTGGCAAAATGATACGCCTGAAGGTCCTCTCATGTGAACAATGGTATCCTGGTTGCTTCCCTGATTAGTTTTCTCTTTGTTTTGGCAAAAATTCAGAGGCATGGCAAGGTCTTGGTAGGTTTACGTGGTTTTATGTGTTGTCCTTTTCAAGATTTTGTTTGTTTTTTGGGGGAGGAACTGCATTCATTCAAGCAATATTCACAAAGAGGCTTTTCAGGATTCCTCATAGATAGATAGATAGATAGATAGATAGATAGATAGATAGATAGATAGAGAGATAGAGAGATAGAGAGATAGAGAGAGAGAGGGATAGATAGATAGATAGATAGATAGATAGATAGATAGATAGATAGATAGATAGATAGATAGATAGATAGATAGATAGATAGATAGATACTTTATTCATCCCCGCAGGGAAATTCACATATAAATAAGATGTTACCGAGCAAGGAGAAAGCGTGGCGGGTGGTGCCGAGCTCCTTGGTGTCATCCACCCCCTCGATAACGGGGCTGCAGCCCTGTCGGGTGTACAGGAAGTTGTTGGCGTTACCTGAAATGAAGACGGTCTCGTTTCAGTTAGCCAATCAAACAAAGTGCCAGTTCTGTAAAAGTATCGATGCAAGAAGTGTTGCCCAGCAACAGAGGATATGACAATGACCGGGGTCTGCAACCCGCAGCTCAGGAGCCGCCAGGGGGCTCTTTAGCGCTGCAGAGTGGCTCCCTGGCACCAATTTTTTTCAATTTGGAGGGAAATAAACTTTTTTTTTTAATATGGTTTCTGTAGGAGGAGAAACATGACATATGCTAAGGTTTTCCAATGCTGTCATAATGTGTAGAATAAATATTACATTTCGTTGCCGTCATGCACTTTCCAGACAAATTTTCAACATGTTACCTAGTGCTTACTATGTTTGTTTACTGTAATGCTAAATGTAATTCACCCTGGTCATCCTGAAAGGGGGATACCACTTGTGAGGTCCCTTCTCAAGGTTTCTCTTTTTCCTCACGCTGAGGTTTTGAGTTGTTCCTTGCCCACATGTTGGTTTAAGATCAGGTAATTGTGTCATTGTAATCCTGTGCAGTCCTTTGAGACATTTTCGTGATTAAGGGCTATCTAAATAAATGTGACTTGACACTGAAATGTTTGACATTTGCACAGAAGTCAAACCTAAAATAATGAGTTTTTAATTCTTTACCTTACTAAAAGACTGCCGCTTTATTTCTTTATAAATGCATGCTAGGTTTTAAGGGGCTCGTTATGCACGTTCCATTTTGTTTTTTGTTTTTCAAATCCTTAAAGTGAAAATGTCATCAAAACTGGATTTATTTATTGCATTCCCTTAGTTTTAACAAAGAAATTAAACATACTGTAATTCATTAATATTGTTAGGGCGTTAATCTATAAAAGGGTAGTCACGTGGTGCATCATTCTCCACAGGACGTGCTGAATTCTCCCTTATGTAGGGGATGGTGTCATGATAGTCTGTGGTTTGCAATAATCTGTGTTTTGTGCAGCCCTTTGAGACTCTTTGTGATCAAGGGCGTCAGAAATAAACATGACTTGACTTAACTTCCCATTAAACAGTCGTTTTGATAGTAGGCTACCTAATATGGAGACTCACAGTATGTGTTGCATTGATTATGAGGCTTATACGAAGCTTTTATTTTTTTGCTGCTCCAGACAAATGTTTTTTGATCCAATACATCTCTTTTAACCATTTAGGTTGCTGAAGCCTGCTGTAGGACAATGACTCTATTACCAAGCTAGTAAGTCAGCAGGCGAGGAAAACGGCAGCTGCTTGTGTGTATGTGTGTGATCCGTGTCTAAGATGAGCAGGTGCAGGTCCACAGTATGAGTTCATTATAGGAAAGCTTGGATGACAACAGCCCCATGTTTGTTGCTCCTCCAGCAGTGACATCATCAGACAACGTGACATACTGTGCAAAATAGCTCAAGTTCTTTAAGGTTTGACGGTGATCGGCATTTTTCAGATCTTTCCGCAAATGCTCTCGAGGATCGAATCTAGACTTTGGCTTGGCCATTCTAACACCTTTATATTGTTAGTTTTAAACCATTTCATTGTAGATTTTGCTATATGTTTAGGGTTGTCCAGTTTGAAGATGAACCTGCAGGCCATTTCTCAGGTCTCTTGCAGACTCTAACAATATTTCTGCCAGAACCACCCTGTGTTTGGCTCCATTCATCTTGTCACCAACTCTAATGATTTTCCCCTTACCTGCTGAGAAAAAGCAACCCGAGAGCATGATGCTGCCACCACCATGTTTGACAGTGGGGATGGTATTGTGGGGGTGATGTCAAGTGTTACGCTTACAACAGACACCACACTTTGCATCAAAGTTATTTACTAAGTTGGACTCCTTCGAGTGCGAACTCTAGCAGAAGTGTGTCGTAAAACACGCTTTGCGTTGGAATGCGTTTTCTTTGTTCCATTCTGTGCAGATAACAATGACGTATCACCTCTTCTGGGGGGTTGGAGAGTGTGTCTTGCCCCATTCTGTGCAGAAGGCAATGACCTATCACCCCCTCCTCCAATTCTTCAAAGGAGGACTGGGAAGTCTGCCTCGGCAACAGCGTGGACCAATCGGCAGCAGCTTGGTCATGGGGCTTGTACATTTCATCGCCATGTGTTATAAAATTAGGCAACTCGAGCGTTCAACTCATTGATTAGGCTAAATAAATTATCAACGTGGACTATTCTCGTCGCTCGGCTCATTTCCTCGGCTTTTAAATGTGCACCAACTTTAAGGGTTTAGACAAGACACTTAAAGTGTCTCTGGAGTCTGATTTCAGTTTAATAAATGTTAAAACATTACAGAATTCAGCCCGAAAAGTGTATTTTGTCCCATCTGACCAGAGGAGCTTATGCCACATGTTATTTGTGTCTCCCCGTGTGGCATATGGCAAACGCTAAATGGGCGTTTAAATAGTATTCTTTCAGAAAGGGCTTTCTACTTGCCACTCTTCCATAAAAGGCAGATTGATGCAGGGTACGACTAATAGTTGTCTTATGCACAGATTGTCCCACCTTAGGTGTGTATGCCTGCCTGTATGATCATGGGTCTCCTTGGTTGCTTCTCTGATTAGTTTTTTCTTTGTTTTGGCAAAAATTCAGAGGAACAGCCAGGTCTTGGTAGGTTTGCATGGTTTTATGTGTTCTCCTTTTTGATATTATTGCACAGTGCTCCAGGTAATGTGTATATGCTGTACAATCTTCTTGTGTTCCATTTCTGCTTAGAACCTTTCCACAACTTTATCCTGGACAGGCCTGGTATGTTTTTTGGTCTTCATAATGCTGTCATATTATTGTATAATGCTATTCAGATGCATTTAAACAGACTTAATTTGCACTGTTTGTCATTGTTGGACATTTAGGTCCACATTGGATCATTCAGAAGTCCTCGGGGAACTTCTGGAGTCAATTGGCTGAGCTAAGAGAACATGGGCCCAACACCTATCTTTAAATTATTTCGTTGTGAATATAAAATGTCAAAATAGTTTAGATCTACCTCATGATTATTTCTCACATGTTGTTGATTCTTAGAAAGTATTTTTAGCTTTAGGTTGAAGCCTGAAATGTGTCACTATGATAAAAAGGTCTTGGGTGGCCAATACAAGCTTCCCTTTCAATGATATACTTGAATTTGACTTCATTTATTGACAGCTCCAAATAGGTGGTGTTTCTGTGTTACTCACTCAGGTTGAGGTTTGCAAACTCTGGCAGGTGTGATGACGCACAGAGCTGGTAAAAGATATGATAATTCCTCTCTTCGTCCGCCTAGAAGACAATAGAATTGAAAGTACTCAAGATTGAATTTAAGAAAAGACAATAATAACACAAATATGCTTTACACTGCTGTATGGCAGGTTGCTAGATATCCAAAACTACTTCATATCACAACATCTTTGACCTTCTGGAATGTTCCTTTTTGTGCTTGAAAATAATTTTTCAATTATATTTAATGCTATGTAACATGCGACTTTCAACATGTGTCTAGAAGTTGATAATTTGATGATTTTTAAAAAGGATACTTGAATTAAGGCTATATAGAGTATATCGGAATTGTAATACCCAACACGAAATAAAACCTGAAAGGTTTTCTAGCGGTATGTTTACTTGAAACAAATGCAATTTGAAAGAATAATAATCACTTGTAACTGTTTTTTTGATAGTGACTTTTTTAAATTAGGATTACAAATTCTCTTACCTGGAACACCACTCTGGACTTTTCTAGCAGATATGTCCTCATGTTTGCACCAATAATTCTGTAGCGGTTGTCAAAGCCAATCTCGATGTACTTTCCAAAACGACTGCTGTTGTCATTCCGTGTTGTCTTTGCGTTTCCGATAGCCTGGCAGGAAACAAGTGTTATTTTGTCACGCAGAATTCAAAACCGTTTTTTTTTTTCCAGGGAGAATACAGCGTGTGTCTGTGTGGGAAGTTTATGTGAAAATTTTCTTTTGATATTTAATTTTTTTAAAGAATTCTTTGACAGCATGTGTTTCCTTGGGGTGACAATATCTTTGTTTTTCTTTTGTTTTTTTAGTTATCTTTTGATTAGTGTCCTGATGCTGCCACACTATTGGTGGAACTACTACTCAACCTCTTGCTTTTGCCCATCTCCCATCTTGCTTTTTAGTTCTGCCCATCACAACCCGTTGCCCATTGGCTGTTTAGTATGAAAGCATCCAGTTTTTTGCTGCTCACTCTCTTTTTCCCCTAATATCATAAATGCAAACTCCTAGATTCCTACGAATTGGTATTTTGGTAAGGCCAGGTCCAGGGGCAGGGTAGACAGCATATCAGTTAGTTAGGCAGATTAACTGGTTTCCTTCCTAGCTGTTTTATTAAGTTCTTTTGTTCAGCTCTGCTAGTCCCTTGACCTGGTCTTGAGCTGAATTTTTCAGATATCCTACTTTTATTCAATACATCTGCCTTATGTTACACTGTTACCTTAAGTTATTCTCTGTGTAACTTTATTTCACACCTGGGAAAGAAACTAGGCTGGGTGTTGGCAACACACAGTTCAGGAGCCGTGCGGCACTGTGAGTTTGACAAGCGGCTCCCTGGCGCGTTTCCAAAAATGTTTACACATTGAAAAAGATTAGGTAGGAAAATATCAATATATTTATTTTCAAATTTACCACTGGGAAATGCTACTTTATTTTTTTATGGCCCATAATAAATGTCCAGAACTGATACGTAATTCTTGTGCTAATGCACATTTTATAGTGAACTGTTACCAGCTCAGTAGCCTAGATGGTAGGGCGCCCGCTTTGAGACTGGGAGGTCGCTGGTTCGCGCCTCGGCCGAGTCATACCTAAGACTTATAACATTGGTAAAAATGGCGGTGCCCTCTGTTGGCTGCGGCTGCATCGGCTCGCTACAACGGGTCAGGTGTATCGACATTTCGTTCTTACAAAAGAATGACAATACAAAGGAAATTATTATTATTATTATTATTAGGAGAAGCATGCAGCTGCACTCTTGGGCGTGACCCTTAGAGGGCGCTGACCCTAAATAGGACAATGCCGTACAAACTAATACCAGCTGCAGTTAATCAGGAAGGAGAAAGAAATGTAATGACAAAGCAAAGTCCAGCAGTGTCGGCACCATTTATAAGTAGAATTGTTGAGAAAAATGGCAACAATCTCAAGCATTTACAAGCACCCATATTTAAGCACCTTTCATTCCATGAAAACAACATTAAAATTCAAGCGTTTCAGGGTTTTAAGCACCTGTAGGAACCGTGTAAATGAGCAAAACATACAGAAGGTTGCACTGCAATGTGTGTCGCCACCAACAATTCGGCCTTTCACTCCAATCTAAACTGCCTGCATCAGCCAAAATAATTTAAACGCCACACAGTATTGCATACGCACACATGCGCCTGTAAAATGGGAAACGGCTGATGCACTTCTAGATGTCACGGCTACGTCACTGTGACAGAAAAAAGCTTTCTATTGATTCCAAAAAATCCTCTCCGATTGGTTAAAGCAGTGTGGGAGTGGACAGGGGAGCGGTGAGTGAGGAATGAGAGACGAAAAAAAATGAGTCACCTCCATGATAGGGTTGGAGGCCAACACCTTCTCCTCCACGTTAGCCTCGTTGGCCGAGCCGCTGACCGTGGCGAAGTATCTCATGGCGTACTTGGCCGATACGGTTTTCCCTGCCCCAGACTCGCCACTCACGATGATGGACTGGTTTCGCTCATCTCTGCAACGAGACATTGCAATTACTCACTTTTCTCACAGTCAAATTTCAGTCTACTAGACTATAAGGAGCCAAAAACTCCAAACTGGCCAGGGATTTGAACATGCACCTAATACACGAATACATTTGAATGAATGAATGAAAACTTTATTCGAACATCAAAATAAAGACAGAACAAGAACAATAACTCAACAATAATGTTACATAATATGTTCGAAAAGGGGTAGTAGGAAGCAAATGCTTATATTTCCTACCCCTTTATCTTCCCCACCAAATACACCGATGATATAACAACAATTGTAATGATATTAATAATAACAGTTTTGATATAAGAATAGCAACAATAACACAAAGTTAACTAGATGTACTATTCCCAATCTCCCGTATCACTCATACCCCATTTTCTTCATCTTTGTATTCCGCCAGGAATGTTTCTTTGTATCTAAACGCGAACAAGTGAGTAGTTGGACACAGTTTGATCTCGTCTTGCAAACCGTTTCAAAGCTTGACTCCACACACAGACACACACATACTTTTCCTGGTGGTTCTCACCTTTGGAATTATGAATTCACTACAGCCCCTTAAGTTATAATTTCCCTCTTTCCGAATGAATAATTTATGGATGTTTTCTGGCACATTTGGAATTGCATCCTGGTATATTACGTGTTCCCTAGGATTTCTTCTTCTGAGGGGGGGGGGCTGTCTGTGACAGAAAATAATTGAGAAGCACTGTTGTAGAGAAACATTTTTTTCAGTATAGGGGTCCATCTAAATATCTATTCTAAAAATAAATTTTTAACTTTTATTTACAAATGAAAAAAAAACTGAATAAAGGACTTAAGAGTAGTTATTTAGTCCTGATGTGATATTATCAAATAATGATTACTTTTAAACGTTTTTAGGATGAATGCTTGTCTTCATTTTTTAAGTTCCTTAGTGTACCCTCAGAGGTACGAAACACATTTGTAATTAGTTTACCAGTTATGAGTCCCAGTGATTAAAGAATCGGTTACTGTTCTTATTAAAACTCATTTTCTAGGCCTTCAAATACTTTTTTTTCTGTCTCAGTGTTTGGGACATTTGACATTTTTTGACTGAAACTACCAATTGAACCTTCCCTCCCATTTGAGAGGGCAACATATCCTTTAGAATGCCCCCTTTCATGAGCTCTTGCTCCAGCTGCCCTTTGGGTGCGGGAATGTAGCTGGAAGGGTCCGTGACACACTTGCTGCACTGTTATTTGGAAAGGTTATTTAAGCAACTTGTAGTGCAAGAGAAGAGTTGTTGTTGAACATCAAGTATTTAGACTGAAGCATCAAAAATGAAAGGCCCATTATTCATTTTAAGTGTTCTTTAATTTTACATGGGCTTCCTTTCAGTATCTGTAAGTGGTCGGATTGTTTACCGTGACAGTTACACAGGAGGAAAAAATTTCATTGGATTTCGTGATTCGGAGTGAAAATGATAGTTATGAAAACATGTTTTTCATTGTAGATTTAACTGAAAAACTCTTAATATGTTATGTTGTTGCCCTGCAACTGGCTGGCAACTACTGTAAATTTCGGACTTTTTTCCCAAATGTTCAGCCCTGAGGCTTATTCAGTGAAGCGGCCAATATATGTAATTTTTCTAACGGCCACCAGAGTGGTGGCCACTCGAGTACAAAAGGTAAGATTATGACCGGTGGAATAGGTGCGCCGAGGTAGACTGCATCCTCTTAGTTTACGTTCAAATTGTCCGCATGGAGGAAGTTGAGAACGATCTACCGTTAATTTCACAATTACGGGATGCTTTCTTTTAACAGGCACGATTGATGCATTGCGAGCGTTATCCTACTAGCACGTTGGTACCATTCACAGGCACGGTATGGTATGAAAGTTATATTATTTTTTTCCTTGGATTACTTTCAACGGGACCCAGACTTTACAAGTCTGCATCATACCTTAATTACGGCTCTCATTTTCCATTCATGATGCCGTCTGTGGTTTTAAGATTGTGTACTATCTGATTTGTTCAGACCAAAAAACAATCGCAGGACTTTGGCCTGGACAGATCTATTGACACTAACAAAGATGTTAAAAATGTCAGAAAAAAATGTTAAAATATTGCCTGACATAACGAAATTGTGAATATGCTTGATTGCTGTTAGGATTGTCGAGAAGGGTTATTCAAACCTCACATTGTTTGTTTGCTGTTATTAGTGTCAATAAATTTGTTCAAACCAAAAAAGTTACAATCGCGGAGCCTACAGCCTGATCTGGATTAAGCTTGTGATTATGTCACATGTTTTAATGCTGGCGCACGCAGCTTATATATAGGTGCGGATTATGTAAGTACAAAAATGGCAATTCGCCTAAAAAGTGGTGGGTGCATCTTATAATCAGGTGCGCTCTATAGTCCGGAATTTACGGTAGTTCAAGGTATCTCCTGCCCACTGCCCGAAGATAGCTGGGATGGGCTCCAGCAACCCCGCGACCCTACTGAGGATAAGCGGTGCAGATAACGAATGGATGTTATGTTGTTACTGAAACAACTGGCATGTCAATCATAAAATGTTTGCATACCATATGAACTAAATGAGACGGTTATTCTCTTTCATATAAAATTGCCTTTCATGATGACATGTCTGTTTTTGGGTTGGATTGGGTTTTATCAAACACATTTCCCCCAAAAATGTGACTAACTATGCATAATTTGGCTGGTGCGACATACTCCCGAGCAACTTATAGTCTAAAACATGCTTTTGACTCAAGAAGTCCAAAAACACTACAGACACTATTAATATTCCCCCAAAATGTTTGGTTTTTCATTCTTATTTATGCATTTATTGGCCGGTGCGACTTATTTTCCGGAGCGACTTGTATTTCGGAAAATACGGTCCATGTTTTGTTGTTGACGTTTTTGGAGATGCTTAAAATTTTGACCCTTATCCATACTAAGCCAACTAGTTTCCCCTATCAAAAAACACAGATTGTTAATTGACTATTTTTTTTTTCCCGTTTATTCGTTAGATTTTGTCCATGTTTGAGATTTTCCACGCAAACTGTTTTCATGTTGCATTGAATGGGTCAACAGTTTAACAGTTGGTTAAAGTGAAGTTAGATGGGTTTTTGTTTAGGCGGGAAGGACCATTTGGTCCGTGTTTATTAAAAAAAAAGATATATACTTTTGATAGAAATGAGCTTGATTTTTTTTTTTTACATACTCAGAAATTTACAGCGGGCCAAATTAAATCATCCAACGTTCCGGGTCCGGCCCGTGGGTTGTGCATTTGACATGCCTGAGCTAATAATTGTAGGAGCTCAAACAAAAATCACTGTTACAGACATGCTGTAATTTGTGTTTTTTCTGTAAAGTAGCCAGAAGCTATGTTTAACTACCAATAATCCAAAAAGTTTCCAGTTTGTTGTATTAGTGCAGTCCTTCTCAACTTTTTTCTGTCACTCCCCCCCTCCCCCTCCGGAGAAAGAAATGTTCTTGCGCCCCCCCCAAGAAGTCTGGCTCCTTCTCCAGGTTAATCATTTTTAAAGGGGGTCACTTTAGGGTTCGCTCTACCTCGTATCTACGCTTCATACTTAATGCTTAAACTCACTGCCAATGGGAGAACCACTGCTCCCTAGTGTAGTGGAGGTGCAATTGCACTTGATTTTTGGTAGAATTTTTTTTTTTTTTTTTTTTTTTTTAAAGAAAGTCCCCGGGGTCAAACGTGTCACCGACCCCCTTGCCATAGCCTCGTGACCCCCACAAAGGGTCCTGCCCCACTATTTAAGAACCACTGTATCAGTGTGTGTGATGACGAGTTGTTTTATGCTTGTTAGCAATTTTGGCTCGCTGTGAGCAGGGTTGGCTAGGGTTACTTTAACTTGATTACTTTCAATTACTTTTGGATGACTCCAATACCAAATATGCTAATAAAAGACAAAAGAAAATAAATATGAATCAAATTATGACTCACAACACGTGGTAAGCTTTCTCTCCTGGCTTTGATCTCTTTGATCTCCGGCAAAACTAACATAAAATGCGACAGACAGAAAATGAAAATAAATCCAAACAGCTTGCCAACATTATTTTTGCCGTTCCATGTATTCCGTTACTCCCCAAGCCTGAACAAAATTTTGTACTTTTATTCATATTTAGTTTCTTTTGTCTTTTATTAGCATATTTGGTATAAAAGTCATCCAAAAGTAATTGAAAGTAATCCAGTTAAAGTAACCCTACCCAACCCTGGCTGTGAGTGTGAATTTATTTTATTTTAGGTTTCTGAATAGTGAATACAGTGTTTCATGAAACTTCTGGATTTCGTAACCTGGATTTAAGTATATTTAGCATAGACCCAAATAAGAATCTGGAAAATATTGAACTCGCTACAAGAAAACCATGTAGTGGTAAGGGAACACATCAGTTCAAAAGCATTTTCTAAATGTGTCTCCGACACAGAATATGCCGAGTGACACTTGACACGTGAGAAGTCAAAAGCTAGCAGTAAAGTGAGCAGCTATCACTCAGTTTGGAACAGTACACGACTTTCTAGAGTAAGTGATATAAAGAGCATAAGTGAGACCGACTATGTATGGCCTAGACATGACCTACAAACTCAGAAGAGCTGTGAGGAAGCGACAATATTGCGCAGGATCAGACAAACCTTGCCATTTGTTTGTAAGCTTCCTCTGCTACAGCAAAAATGTGGGGGTCCATGTCACCCATGTTCTGACCACTGTATGCATTGATGATGTCCGTCCCATAAATGGGAAGCGTCTCATACGGGTTGATGGCCACCAAGACGATCCCTGCGACAAACATGCAATGCCAAAAAGATGATTAGATTTGCAACAGGGAAAGGAAGGTCAATTTAATGAAACACCTTGGCAAAAAATTGATAAAAGGAAGTTACAGTGAAGAAAAACAAGCATTTGAATTCTTTTGCTATTTCTCCCACATAGAAATCATGGAGGGGTCAGAATTTTTTATCGTAGGCGTATGTCCACTGTGAGAGAGATAAATTAAAAAGAAAAATCCAGAAATCACCATGCATGATTTTTTAACGATTTATTTGTGTGCTATTGCTGCAAACAAGTATTTGAACAACTGAAAAATAATTGTTAATATTTAGTGCAGTAGCCTTTGTTTGTTATTACAAAGGGCAAATGTTTCCTGTAGTCTTTCACCAGGTTTACACACACTGCAGGAGGGATCTTGGCCTACTCCTCCTTACAGATATTCACTACATCAGTCAGGTTTCTGGGCTGTCGCTGAGAAACACAGAGTTGGAGCTCCCTCCAAAGATGATCAATTAGGTTGAGGTCTGGAGACTGGCTGGGCCATGCTAGAACCTTGATATGCGCCTCACGAAGCCACTCCTTGATTTTCCTGGCTGTGTGCTTCGGGTCGTCGCCACGACCCATCTTCAATGCTTTAACTGAGGGAAGGAGGATGTTCCCCAAAATCTCACAATACGCTGCCCCAGTAATCCTCTCCGTGTGCAGACCATGACGTTTTAGTGTATCACCTACAGTAACTTTGGAAATGATGGTCCCAGCTCTTTTCAGGTCATTGAACAACTCAAGTCGTGTAGTTCCATGCTGATTTCTCACCTTTCTTAGAATCATTGAGACCCGTCTCGTCTTGTTAGCCGTACCGCTTATCCTCATTAGGGTCGCGGGGGGGCTGGAGCCCATCCCAGCCATCTTCGGGCAGTGGGCAGGGGACACCCTGAACTGGTTGCCAGCCAATTGCAGGGCACACAGGGACAGACAACTCATTCGCTCATTCACACCTAGGGACAATTTGGACCGGCCAATTCACCTGAAATGCATGTTTTTGGAACGTGGGAGGAAACCGGAGTGCCCGAAGGAAACCCACGCAAGCACGGGGAGAACATACAAACTCCGCACAGAAAGTCTGGAGCTGGATTTGAACCCACGACAGGTTCCCCTGACATGAACTGTGCCGCACAAGCGCTAACCACTGCGCCGCCGTGCTGCCCATCATTGAGACCCCAGGAGTTGATATCTTGCATGGGGCTCCACTCCGATTGAGATTGATCGTCATGTTTAGCTTCTTCCATTTTCGAATAATTGCTCCAACAGTGGACCTTTTTTCACCAAGCTGCTTGGCAATTGCTCTGTAGCCCTTTCCAGCCTTGTGGGGGTGTACAATTTTGTCTCTGGTGTCTTTGGACAGCTCTTTGGTCTTCACCATGTTACAAATTAAAGTCTTACTGATTGTATGTACAGGTCTTTCAGGGTCAAAATTATAGATGATACACCTGTGTTCGAATAGTTATTTGCAGCGGTATCACAAAAATAAGTTGTTTAAAAAAATCATGCATTGTAATTTCTGGATTTTTCTTGTTAGTTTATCTCTCTCCCAGGTGTCATGCACCCACGATAAAAATTTCAGACCCCTCCATGACTTTAAGTGCTATTGACACTAAAAACAGCAAACTAGCTGAGTGTTTAAATACTTATTTTCTTCACTGTTAATCCGAGTCAAACACTAAACTATTGCAAAATTACTGTTCAAATTTCTCAAAGAAAAAATACTTCATGGTTTTCTTACCACAATAAGTGTAGATGAGCTTGGAGTCAATGAAGCGGACCTTGAGGTTGTGCAGCACCGCTGGCTCATGGAGGTAGCTGAGCGCCGTGAGGTCATTCTCGCCCACCAGGATGTCAGGGTTTCGCAGGTAGGGCAAGTTTTTGGTCTTGGGGTCCAAATTGTGCTCAAAGTTCTTTCGATTGGGAGAAAAAACATATTTGTCATTACTAACAAGTAAATATATAAAAAAAGAATAGTTTCCACTCAGATAGATTTTGATTGACCAACTCACATATATTTTCTTAACATTATAAACACCTCTACTCACTGTTCCATCCTCCAGCATGAGCTGCAGAGAGGCGTCGCCATTTTTGTAGTCCTTGGTGAGCTCGGCCGATTTCCACACATCCTCGGCATCGGGGATCCACACCCGAGCACGCTGTGCAAGACATAAAAGATAGATGAGCAAAGTGACAGGTTTTTAGGGCGTCAGAAGAAGGTAACAAAAAGCAAAACGTGTTTTTAATCTTGAAAATTCATTGACCTCCTTAACCTAGATCCGAGCCCAACCTGGTTATAATAAAAATGAAAACATTCCCAAAACTTACAGTGTAGATTTATTGACCCCCACCTTGATAATTATGACTGCAAAATTTCATTTATCAGAATCCTCAAACCACAAAAAGATTAGATACCAAAAAAAACAGTCAATACATTATAGACAGAATCTGCAATCAACATGGACTGGTTAAAATAATCTATTCGATCTATTCTATTACATACGCTTGTTGATTGAATCTGTTTTGCCGTTATGCTGATGCATTGGCATTTTCTGCTGGATGTTTCAACAGTTTTATCATATGATAAAGTCATACTATATTTAGTTAGCAAACATAGCACAAAATGCATTCAGAAGCTTATTCTATGCAGTTTTAGCATGAAATGCAGCCGATTCCCAAATGATTGACGCGCCTCTCCTTAGTCTGTTATGATTACTGATGTGACTCAGCTGAGCCCGCTCCTTTGGCGCCAACTGCCGCAAGTTCTGATTAGCTCCCTATCAGTATTTGTACCCAGTCCTGTCTGTCACCTTGGGTCTGTCCGTCTGCAAACCTCAGTTAACACTAGGCAAGCTTTTTTCGATCCTGACTCCCACCTGTCTCGTATTTTTGCTCCCATCTGTCCCCCGGCTTCAACCCATTTTTGATCCTGACCACTTCAACGCTCCCGTCCCGGCTTTCGACTTCTTTTTGTCCCCGACCACGTCTACTCTCCTTTCCTGGCTTACAACTCGCTTCCAACCACGGTTTTGCTCTCCTGTCCCGGCTACTGACCCGTTTTTCCATTCCCGACACCGCCATCGCTCGCCACAGAAGATGCACTTCTGCGTTCAGAGCGACCTGCTTCTCGCGTCCAGCAATCACCAAATCGTGGGCGCAACTCTTTCTCTTTCTTCCAATAAAACTTGTGAGAAACGCAACGCAAGTGAATCCTGTCTCGGTTCCGGTCTTGACACCTATTCAATGTCTACTGCAGAACCCATCACTAAGCAGTACATCTTAGAAATTTTCAAGGTTAAGCCAATTTCCTGTCATGAAAAAAAAAATTATCGAGTTGCCCGTCAAGACCCAACAGTGCATTACTGTATCCCAAGTGAAATACACCTTAATAGGAAATGCTGTTTTGTTAAAGTGGAAGCAAAAACAGCCAGACGTTTATGGGAACACACTTCTAAAGCAAAGCAAATCAGATTGAGCACTTGTGGATTGTGTGCCGCTGACAATTGTCTCTTTCTTACCACACGCAGACAGGCAGGAGGACACACACTTGATGATAGTCAAGTCATGTTTATCTGTGACGCCCTTAATCACAAAGAGTCTCAAAGGGCTGCACAGACCACAGATTATTGCAAACCACAGACTATTATGACACCATCCCCTGATCTAAAACCTACACGAGGGCAAGGAAAAACCCAAAAACCTCAACATGAGGAAAATGAAGAAACCTTGAGAACTGACCGCACATGAAGTAATCCCCCTTCCAGGAAGACCAGGCTGCAACAGATGTTGCAATAACAAATAATACACAGATATTTTCAACATAAAATATAGGTTCCTTATATGCTATAGATCAGGGGTGGCGAACAAGTTTGACACAAAGAGCCAAAATTTTTAACTGTGAGTCAAAGAGCAGGCAGCACGGCGGCGCAGTGGTTAGCGCTTGTGCGGCACAGTTCATGTCATGGGAACCTGTCGTGGGTTCAAATCCAGCTCCAGACTTTCTGTGCGGAGTTTGTATGTTCTCCCCGTGCTTGCGTGGGTTTCCTCCGGGCACTCCGGTTTCCTCCCACATTCCAAAGACATGCATTTCAGGTGAATTGGCCGGTCCAAATTGTCCCTAGGTGTGAATGAGCGAATGAGTTGTCTGTCCCTGTGTGCCCTGCGATTGGCTGGCAACCAGTTCAGGGTGTCCCCTGCCCACTGCCCGATGATTGCTGGGATGGGCTCCACCCCCCCGCGACCCTCCTGAGGATAAGCGGTACGGCTGATGAGATGAGATGAGTCAAAGAGCCCCACCACGCACTGACCGACATTAGACGTAACCTACGCAGATGATTGGCAGTCAGTTATGTGTCCGAAGCAGCATTAAAAACAACAAATCTGCCAAATAAATTTCAAAATATTATTTATTATTTATTATTTGTTATTAACTCTGATGGATTCAAGTGTGCTTTGAGAGGAGAAAAAACTAAATATGAAACGAGGCAAAGAGACACAGTATATAGAAAATATGATGAGGCAAAGAGCAGCATTTTTATTGGCCAAAAGCCGCATGCGGCTCTAGAGTCGCGTGTTCGCCACCCCTGTGCTATAGAATAGAAGTGTGTTTTAAGCCTAGATTTAAACAGTTCCAATGAGGTTGCAGATCGAATCTCAGGGGGAAGATCATTCCCCAGCACCGGGGCCCGAATGGAGAACACTCTCAAACCTGCGGATCTCTTCTACCAAAAAAAAGAAGGCCTCATGAAGCCCAGACGGTATGTAATCAGCTGATCTCAGAGCAAGGAAAAACAGCAATGAATGCTGCTGGTCACATGGCGGTACGATCCGAATCGGAGACAAAAATCACTTATACGCAGGCACACACACGAATACTGGTTCAAAGTAGTCTTCCTTGTAATGAAGTGAGGCCACATAGTGACCTTAACAACCGTGTGGATGTGTGTGGTATTTGATGTTACGTAAGCGCAGTGAAAAGGAATGAGGACTTTGAAGAGGTTTAGGAGAAAGTTTTATCCCTTTAATCTGTCTTTGGAATTGCGTGGAATCGTTTCATTAGTCGACTTTTAATCTCACATTGCCTTGAATACATGACATTCGATTCCAGGCTCCTCCGTGTTATATGTCGAAGTGTCCTTGGGCAAGACACTGAATCCCTAATGCCCCCAATAAGCAGGTCGGCGCCTTGCATGGCCGCTATTGGTGTATGAGTGTGTGTGTGAATGGAAAAGTGTGGAGCACATTGTAAAGCGCTTTGGGAGGTCTTCATTGACTTGAAAAGCGCTGTAAAAATGCAGACCATTTAACATTTATTTACCATTGAATTGTGCAACTTAAAACAATTTTGCTGTCATGAACATTGTTCTAAAGGTAAAAGTCCACTGACTCCGTCGTTGGTTTATTTAGGCTTGGTAAAACAAAACAATGTATAATTTTAGTCATCTTATTGGCAGGGGAGAAAATGTGTTTAAAAAGTTGAGTTCAAAGAGACTTTATAATTTTTTTCCCCCGTGCCTAACTGCTTTTATATTTCTTTTAGCATGGCTGTTTCAGGACTTGCAACATATTAAGAAGCAGGAAAGGAGGGAGGAAGAGTACAGTAAGTGATTTACACATACAATAGCAACTAAATTATCAGCAGTGGTGTACGGAAAAAAAAAAATCAGAAAATAATTGCACCAGATTTAACTTAGCACTATCAGAGTAAAGGGAGTTGCCACTGTTTATCCACAAGTCAGGATTTCAAGCACCAATAAACCTTGGAGTGTGATAATCCACGCACCAGAGGATTTTCCCTCTGCTGGGTTTCATTTGCTAGTCATAGCGAATGCGCACTGCGAGGTCAGGCATTTGAAGGTTTGCTGGTTTCTGTTGATGTCACTGCTTCTTCGGATCAGATACAATTTAAAAAAAAATGCGATCCCACACTGGAGGAACAGAGAGGACATATATGGATGCCCGTGACGAGAGAGAGACTTAATTTGATGTGAATTCACCATTAGCTAAATGGATCATGACATCATGGTCACATCGCCTTGCTAAGTTATTTCTCTGCGTGACTTGTGTTAGTAGAAGGACGCTGCATACCTCACTCATGACGGATAAAATATAACAATCATATAATTAATGACCTGATTCCTTTGATGGTATCAAAATCAAGGCCCTTATTTTGGCACGTGTCCCCATCAATATCGAGCAATCGATGTTTTGCCCCCACCAATATTAAATGATCACTTAAAAAAGGTTCTACGTTCCCACCAATGCCAAGAACAATTCTACACCCTTGATCAGAATTATTATCCAGTGTTGGCTTTAACACAAGACTCCATACATTCCTTTACAATAGTGCCATGTCTGTTATGGATGGTGTGTTATGGACAGGGTTGGGTAGGGTTACTTTGACTTGATTACTTTCAATTAATTTTGGATTACTCCAATACCAAATATGCTAATACAAGACTAAAGAAACTAAATATGAATAAAATGACTACATTTTGTGCAGGCTTGGGGAGTAACGGAATACATGGAACGGCAAAAATGATGTTGGCAAGCTGTTTGGATTTATTTTCATTTTGTTTCTGTCACATTTTATTTTATTTTTGCCGGAGATCAAAGAGATCAAAGCCAGGAGAGAAAGCTTACCACGTGTTGTGAGTCATAATTTTGTTCATATTTAGTTTCTTTCGTCTTTTATTAGCATTTTTGGTATTGGAGTAATCCAAAAGTAATTGAAAGTAATCCAGTAAAAGTAACCCTACCCAACCCTGGTTATGGAGAACCCCAGCTTCGAGTGAGAGTCATTTGGAACGTGGAAATAAGTTGGGGTAAGTCGCATGCAATTTCATGCCACTGAAAATAAAAACTTTAAAACTAAGCAAAAATAGTTCTACACTGACAAAAGCAATGAACAGAATTTTTATTGGTTGGTCTTACACTATTTTTGAAAATTAATCTGGTAATAACATGCATGATACCTTGTTATTTTAGAAATTCAAATAAATAATTCCAGTTCATGAGCTTCATGGACAAAAAGAAAATATGGTCAAGTATTGATATCTATTCTAAGCAATTAATGAAGAGAATAATAAAATGACAATCTATTCATGTTTTTATGTGTTTCCTTGCCCTCATGTAGGTTTTGGATCAGGGGATGGTGTTATAATAGTCTGTGGTTTGCAATAATCTGTGGTCCGTGCATGTCACGGTTGCCACGGCGCCCAACTGGCCCCGCCCGTGCGGCTCCAGCTGCGGTTAATGACAGATTGGCTTTGCGTCTATTTAAGCTCAGTCTCACTCTTTGTTTGTCAGTCCGTCAACGAACATCTGTCCCGCAAGACGTGGGTTTTGACTTGGTCCTGGTTCCTGTTGGCATTTCCTGTCCGGTTTTGTTCCCGTTTATTTTTGTCCCGTTTAATATCGGTTTCCAGTTTCGTTTCCGTCTATTTTTGTCCTGTTTATTATTCTCTCTAGTTTTCGTTCCTGTCTAGTTTGTCCTGTTTTAATTCGATATCTTGTTTCCTTATCAATCTCGTCTGTCCCGCCCTGTGCAGTATCGACTCCATCTGTCCGATATCTACTCGGGCAAATTGGTATCGATCTCGTCGGCCTCTGGCATCCTATCATTTCACGCCAGACTGCTGCCTAACGTGCATGACTCCTCATTTCCTGTACAATAAAAGGCTTGTGTGAGAAACGTCACGCGTTTGGGTCCTGATCCTGTTCTGGTTCATAACAGTGCAGCCCTTTAGGACTCCTTGTAATTAAGGGCATCACAAATAAACATGACTGGGCTTGATTACTGATAAATGCTGTCCATACCTATAAAAGTTCAGAATTTAGTGTACATTTTGTCTGCATAGAAAGTTTTGCAATAAGACACATTCCCAATTTACTCTAGCACAATTCGAATCAAAACAAGTGTTTTGCCTATTTCATTTCCATTAAAAAATCCTTTTATTTATCGGTAAGCAATGAAAAAACAGAGTCAAATAAAGGTTGTTAGACTTTTTATGCGGAGAAAAAGATTGTTTATCTTTTTATTAGCACAGTTTGGAAAAGTGTAGTCGAATTTAAGATAAAGAAAAATGGAGGGAAATACACTAAATATTCTGTAGATTTTTTTTGTCCCTAATAAAATACAATCAGTTCACACAGATATCAAAACCCCTAGCTATATATACACGGTTTGACACATTTTAACGAGTTTCTCCCAACATGGTTTCATGATCTCAATAAATCAAACGTGTAAATTGAAAACCCAGCAGTTTACCCTTTCGAAATTCAATTAAATATCGAATATAGTGCAGTGTCTGAAATAACGTCTGCCCAGACGCCGGGGCGTGCATCTTTTACGTCCGGCGTACAACTTGCACAACGTCTCTGGGTAAATAGAAAGAAAATAAATAAATACATAAATAAATAAAAACGAAATATTTTTGTTTTCAAATCAAACGTTTGCTTTATTCCGATTTAGAAATCTTTCAGTTTGGAAATTTCAGAATTTCGGTTCGTTTGGCAATTTGCATACTCGGCAGCCGGTCAACAGCCTGCATCGAATAATGCCGTGCTTCCGGACTTTCCCGAGCGTTAGAAGGTCATGCATATCATTTTCCAAAGTAGATGCACAGAGAACACAAGAAAAATGGTGGAGTGGTTAGGAATCAATCCAAAACCTCAGCCCTAGAAGAAAGATTCAAAAGAAGCTAACAAAATTGATGACGCTACAAAACGTACATTAAAACCATCGTGGAAAGAGGAGTTCACGTGGCTTGTAGCAGACAACGCAACGCAAACATTGCATGAATGAAGAGGAGTAAATACAGGTACATACTGATGGCAAATGGAAAACATATACATGCAATGAATGTTATGAGTAGATTTATAATAAACTTAATTTTAAAGTGTTGGTGCTGTTATATATTTTGATTATCAACCCTTAATACTTTGCAACAATCGTTTTTTTTTTTTTTTTTTAGATGAGTCGTCTTATTGTGTTTCAAGTTGTGAAAAATGGGGCAGGAAACTTTATGGCTGGGAAGAAAACTTTTCAGAGTTGTCTGCCCGGGTGTCCGGTCACTTTTTGTCATGAGTTTCAGACACTGAATACAGTAATAAATTCTAATTCTTTTTTTAAAATAATATAAGTCAAAATGTATACATTTTTGTTTCACAAGGAAAAGCGACCCATATTACAGAAAGCAGTGAAGAATCCTGAGCAGCCACTAACAGAAAATCGAACTAGGAAAAAAATTAAATTGTTGACATTTGTATGTTAGATCTTCAAGGACTTAACTATAGAGCCTCACCAAGAAGCTCAGTTCTGGTAAACTGCGGAAGCATTGATGAAATAACAAAAGTCACCCTGACAACGGCGCACAAAACTCCACATTTTTCTTCATTGTCTAGAAAACGCACAAAAAGCCAAAACCAGTCATGCCAAAACATAGTTCCACGTGTTACCATGGAGAACCGAACTGTAAAACCTGATGTAAACATGGATTTAGGCTCTAAAAGTGAGCTTCTAAGGTTTGACATTTAGAATTATGATTAGAAACCTTTGATTGCTAGCAGTGTTGGGAGCAATGCGTAACATAGTAACTGTAACAAAAACACTTTTCTCGTTAATGAGTACTGTAACGCGTTATTAATAAGAATGTGTAACTCAAATGTCATCATAGCATGGTGTGTTACTCAGCTACTTATTAAAAACAGTTCACAAATTTCAACACCATCTAATCAGTAACTGCTCCCCCCTCGCACTAGACTGATTAATAAACCTTTATCCCGCCACGATCACATACCCATGTCGTTGAAATGGGGTTGGCATGTTTATATGGCCTAAGAAAATACAACTATGTACAGTTACGGTGGCACCATCTTAAGCACAGAGTACAAGAACTTCTCCCTACTGATATTCTCCCTACCATACTGTATATACTCGTCTCAAAGCTGTACTTGTTTGGTTGTGTGTCACCAGTAGCAAATGGTAGACAGCGTAAGCGTAGGGTGCGTGGCTTAAAAAACAACAAACCATAGTGAAATAAATTGGGGCAAATTTAGGGAAACAAGAGTCAAGGTAAAGGTGTGCTGAAGTTTACGCCATGCCTGGGAAAAAGAAAACGTCTTGAACAGCACTCGTCAACGAAGGAGGAAATATTCGAGTGGTTTGAAGCCCCCTTAGACCCGGGTTGGGCAACAGGACTGCGGAGTGGCTCCCTGGCACTTTTCCCAAAACAAATTGAAAAAGAAGGAGGAAGGTAAAGATATTTATTTTAATATGGTTTCTGTAGGAGGACAAACATGACACAGACTCATGTTTTCCAAAACTGTAAAAATGTGTAGAATAAATATTACATTTCAACTCTGGGTGTTACTACGTAGAGACGAGAGGGAAATCAGCTCCTTCGCTTGTATCCTCTCTCCCGTCTTTCCTGTTTGAGCTGAGCGAAGTGCAAGCTCCATCCCTTTTAAAGCACCAGCGTATATATTTTGAATGACACTTGTGGATATTATTTGTTTTGTTCCTCAGGCCCGAGGATATCTGCTTTTAATATCATAACAGAGAGAAGATGCTGCTGCTGCTGCTGTGTTTTACTTTCTTTACTTTACCTAATCAAAAGGCAGCAATTTGATTTTTTAGAAAGGCATGCTGTTTTATTGCACTCTTTTTGTTGCCCGGATATGCTTGTTCCATTATGTTCTTTTTTTCCCGATTCTTCAAACTGAAAATGACATCAACAATCGGATTTTTTTATTGCATAACTTCAATTTAAATCAAAGAAATGAAACATTAAAATTGTAATGATGTCAAACTTGAGAAGGTATCCTACAATACAGGACTTAAGTCATGTTTATTTGTGAAGCCCTTAATCACAAGGAGTCTCAAAGGGCTGCACAGACCACAGATTATTGCAAACCACAGACTATTATGACATCCTCTGATCTAAAACCTACATGAGGGTAAGAAAAACTCAAAAACCTCAACTTAAGGAAAATGAAGAAACCTTGATAAGGAAGTAATCCCCCTTCCAGGATGACCAGGCTGCAATGGAATTAAACTTTTTCATTTTGATAGTAGGCTGATATAGCTAATATAGATACACAGAGCACGTGCATACATTATAACTGGAGTGCAACTGTAATTTTGTTGTAGAATTACAACGCTACTAAAGGTGCTTCTGAATATCAGGCTTATATATGCCCCTTAAGTTTTCTAGATCCAGACAAATTTGTTTCTTAGTCATTATTTTGGGTTGCCGACACCTGCCATAGACAAAATGGATATGTAGTGTCTCGGCTAAATTTTTGTTCGCAAGCCCTTAAGATTACAAAAAATGAAGGCTTTTCTGCTTCCACAGGTTCGTGTACACCTCTATAATTTTTTTGAATCATCTGGCTATTTTTCAACCCTTTTAGTTGGTCAATGCGAGTATATAGAGTAATCGAGGATTGTAATCAGATAGTTACTTTCAGAATAACGCGCTACTTTCGGGTTTTGGTAATCCAGGGGTAATAGAATTACTTTTTTCAAAGTAACTAGTAAAAGTAATAAATTACTCTTTCAGTAATGCCCCCAACACTGGTTGCTAGTGCATATATATATATATATATATATATATATATATACATATACATACATACAGGGTTGGGTATGGTTTCTTTAACCTGATTACTTTTAATTACTTTTGGATTACTCCTATACCAAATATGCTATTCATATTTAGTTTCTTTTGTCTTTTATTAGAATATTTGGTATTGGAGTAATCCAAAAGTAATTGAAAGTAATCAAGTTAAAGTAACCCTACCCAACCCTGTGTATATATATATATATATATATATATACCACAGCCATATCCCCTTAGTGGGAGGTGGCTAGAGTCATTTCTGACTCTTTTTGGGAGATTGATTCAGAGGAGGGGATTCCCAGCCCCCTCGCTCAACCCAACTGAGGTGTTGGGAGTCATTAGGTGACCAAACCCCCCCAATTCCAACCCCTAATGCTGAACTTCAAGCAGGGAGGCAACGGGTACCAATGTTTAAGTCTTAGGTATGACTCGGCCGAGGCTTGAACCAAAACCTCCCAGTCTCGGGGCGGGCGCCATACCCCCAAGGCCACCGAGCTGGTTGCTAGTATCACCAGAGGCAAATAAAACATCCTCAGAATGTCTTGGTCCCAGCTACAGCATTTTGCTGCTTCGTTTTCTTGCTTGCCTGCAGGGAGCAACGCAGCAGCCACCCTAACAACCAACAGGGGTTGGGCTGCAAAGGAAGGATAAATGGTCGGGTGAGGGGGAAGAGTGCTAAAAATAGAAGCGGCAAGTTTCGAGCAAAATCGCACCTCCTGGAGACATCGATGCTGCATTAGGGGCACGTGACTCCAGGCTTGTTATCACCCTCACACAATTTCACAGTTTTGAGTCAGCCGGCGTCAAGCCCAATCAGGAGTAATTAAGCATCACTGATATATACAGCGTATCTAGACTCTGTGGAGGAATGAGAGGTAAGGCTAGGTTGGAATCAATGTTCCCTCTAAGCTGCGTGTGTGCGCGCAATTGCGCATTACCCAAAGCTTTTCCGCGCACAAGAAAATCTGGCCAGCTCACAAAAATCAGGGCTCGAAATTGCTAATTAAGAAGCGAATTAAGTCAAAGTTACAGTGGATGAAAGTAAAAATACACGGGTTTCCCTGACGCGGTGTTCTAAATGTGGTATTTTGATGTCAATGTCGAAGTAGAACGAAGTTGAGTAAAGTCAGTAGAGTTTTTCGAGAACCGGCTTCTTCGGCTCGGCTCACTAAAAAGAACCGGCTCCTACGGGTCCCGAGCGGCTCTTCAGGTTGTTTTTGCTTCTTTAATCCCTACACCACCAAATATTATGTAAAATTGTGCACAAAATGACTTAAAAGAAGGTGGGGGGAGTAGAAAAAAAAAGAAAAAAATACCACAATGAAATAGAGAAAAAAGAAGGAAAAATTCAGAAAAAACCCAGAAAAAAGAAAAGAAAGAAATAAAGGAAAAAAAGTAAATAGAGAACAAAAAGAAAAAAGTAACACCTAGGAAAAAATAAACAGTGAGATTTTTTTAAAGGAATTAAAAAAAAATAGAAAAAAAAAGGGAAAAAGAAGAAAAAGTTTGTGTTGCATTCAAATAATTTACCAAGTCAATCTTGTTGCCAACATTGTACTTCCACTAAAGAATGTGATTAAATACAGTTGTGTATCGTGCAACCGACTAAATAAGCCCCCAATAATGTTATGTTAAAAGTATTATGCGACAAAAGATACCAGGAAAAAAAAGAAATGGAAATCTTGTGAAAGAATTGTTGTGAAAACAAATGACATCTGTAGGCCGTACAACCAATAATCCATTAGTCAATTCATTCAAAAGTGAAAAACAAATTTGCATTGCCGGAAACTCAGCAAAATGTAACGTGATGTCAAGTTTTGGACCTGTTTGATAATGACTTAGTTGCCACACTTGGGATTGCCGTTGCTCACTGTCGTTTCAAGCGTTGCTCACCGACTTTGTGTGAACGCTCAGACCCGTGGAAAATTACAGGGAGCATTGGTTGGAATACGCTGAGATATATTTTATACTTTTCAAGGACAAAAGGAAGGAGAGAATACTGTGGCCTGGATGGATGGCTTGTGTGTATCGGGTGGCAGACAACACGGACGTCACAAATCATTGGCGTAGCGAAACGAGCATATGGCTCAGTTCAACTCTACTGAATATCACTGTATACTCAACATGGGGGTACTTGGTATCTGAATATCGTATTTTCTGGGCTATAAATCGCAGTTTTTTTCATAGTTTGGCCAGGGTGCGTCTTATACTTTGATGAGATGCTTCCCGCACCATTAAGGAACGTTTCGGGCAGGCAAGATACAAGCCGGTTGGCTGTCAATGTAAAAAAAAAAGAATGGTTCCCACACCAACCGCACTTGCGACTGGACAAAAGAGGGGGAGGCAGCCAAGATTCACACCGATCAGCCTGCACCCCTTGACTTGAGATATTAAAGCCAATTCATGTCATAGCATATTTCATACTGTACTGTGAGCAGACACCCGCTCTGCGTTCCTCTACATCTTGCTAAGGGATTATATCCTGCTCGTTCTTCATGCCGAAGTGTCTGTCTCTCTCTCTCTCTCTCCCTCCCTCCCTCGGTCTCCCTCTCGCTCATCTGTCTCCCTCTCTCTCACTCTCTCACTCGGTCTCTCTCTCTGTCTCTCACTCGGTCTCTCTCTCTGTCTCTCTCTCTGTCTCTCTCTCTGTCTCTCTCTCGGTCTCTCTCTCAGCCTCTCTCACTCGGTCTCTCTCTCTCTCTCACTCGGTCTCTCTCTCAGTCTCTCTCACTCGGTCTCTCTCTCAGTCTCTCTCACTCGGTCTCTCTCTCTCTCTCTCAATCTCTCACTAGGTCTCTGTCTCTCACTCTCTCACTCGGTCTCTCTCTCTCTCTCTCTCAATCTCTCACTCGGTCTCTCTCTCTCACTCTCTCACTTGGTCTCACTCTCTCTCTCTCTAACTCGGTCTCTCTCTCAGCCTCTCTCACTAGGTCTATCTCGGCCTCTCTCACTCGGTCTCTGTCTCTCTCTGTCTCTCTCTCACTCCCTCACTTGATCTCTCTCTCACTCGGTCTCTCTCTCTCACTCGTTCTCTCTCGGCCTCTCTCTCTCTTTCTTAGTCTGCTTTAATAAAGGCTGCCCTAAAAAAGAAAAATGTGACACTACTTGGCATATTTCCACTTTTTACAAGTGGTTCTGGCCCCCATTAACCATGAAAACCTAGGGATCTTTGTCATTCTAAAATGCCAGAGGACAGAAAAAAAATAAGGGAAAAAACTGGTAGCCACATGTAACCTTTTCCTTTATTTCCCTTTATGTTGGTGATCCTGAGTGATATGAAATATTCCAATGAACGTGCATCTCTGAAGGCCACCAAACACAAAAACCTTACCGTGTGCATGCTGTACCCTTCAAGGCAAAAGGGAAGATAGCACGATGCTAATCCTGGTTTTAACTGAGATGAAGGATCGAGAGCTGATTAGGCTATCACAGGATTTACACCGACTAATCTTATTTCACCCAACCACACTACCTTTTAATTACCATCACTTTCACTTCTGCTTACAAACACGTGCCGATGTTTCAGGATGAATTTGAGGTTTACTTCACAACAAAGACAAAAACCTTGTCGCTGGAAAATTCTGGGGCTCAAAATTGAATGATAAATCACTACTTCATTTAATACAGGTTTGTGGGGGATTGGTGGACTTTAGAATAGAGGTACTCATGACCATTCAGATAAATATTTTCGAAATTCCTTTTCCTCAAAAGGATAGTAGATCAACTATAGTAAGTAGTCAACTAGTTAGTCACACAGCAGGTAATGCCAAAAAACAACACTCACATTCAAACCTTTGCATTCTACATACAGTGTTTTTGAAAATATAAGGAAACTGTAGTACCTGGGAAATATATGTATTCTTGGAAGTCGAAAAAGGTGTACCATTTTGCCCCTTTTGTATAGTTAACTCTAGGTCCTTAAGTAAAGGCTAATAAAAGTGTCTGAAACTCATGACAAAAAGTTAGCGGACAGCAGGGCCAGCCAAAAAGTTGCCCGCCCCATTTTTCACAACTTTAAACACAATGAGACGACTCATCGCAAAAAAAAAAACATTATCGCAAAGTATTAAGGATTGATAATCAGAATATATAACAGTTTAAAATTAAGTTTATTGTAAATCTACTTATAACATTCATTGCATGTATATGACATTGCTGTTTCCCATCTGCCATCCGTATGTGCCTGTATTTACTCATCTTCATTCATGCAATGTTTGCTACAACCCACATGAACTCCTCTTTCCACAATGCTTTTAATGTAAGTTTACGTTTTGTAACGTCATAAATTTTGTTAGCTTCTCTTGAATCTTTCTTCTGAGGCTGAGGTTTTGGCTTGATTTCTAACCACTTATCCATTATTCTTGTGTTTTGTGAAGTTGTCGGCCACCCAGGCAGAAATGTTTTGTAAGTTGTACGCCCGACGTAAAAGATGCACAATGCTAATAAACTCAAGTTGGCTAATTGAGATGGAGAAAATATTTAATAAGAAATATTCCGACAAAAATTGTCGATACTTTTTAAAATACCATTTAGACTATTTTATAAACGATTCTTAAAATTGTTATTGCTTGTTTTTCTTATCGAATTACATATTTCGTCATTTCTCCAAATCGAAAAATTAAATACAGCAATTTGACAGTCAAGAAAGACAACCAAATTAATCTAAAGGATATTTAAGATGAGGAAAATGATCTGCAAACTCCATTTTTTTGCAATGGAGTGTTATCATTGGATATGGGTTTCACACAATCAAACAACACACTTATTCCATCCGATTGAAAATCAAAGCTCTTCCAATCACCTTAAGAATGGCAAGTTCGCTTGAGTCTCCAGACACCTGCTGAGTCAAGTCCATTGCCCTGAACCTCTTTTTCTTGGGAAGCTCTTGAAAAAAAAACTCCCTGGAATTGAATCATATCAACGCATGCTTTGTTTCTCTTCATTCCAGATCGAGGTTTGCAAGTCACATGCGTCAGAGGAGCTGTGACTATGCATAAAAGAAGGCTTGAATCTGTGGGGTGTGGCATCAAACCTGAGTCTTTAACACGTCTGTGCAAAGTCATGGGCCGATTAAGTTAATGGACTTCGCCTTGCTAATGCTAAGCACTGAACCTTTCACTCTTCATCAGGCTGACATGCGATAACTCCTCTGCACTGTGCACATTGATTAACTACCGTCCATCCATTATTTGCACCGCTTATCTTCAGTAGGGTCTCAGGGGTGCTGGAGCCCATCCCGGCTGTTTTTGTGCAGTGGGCAGGGGACAACCTGAACTGGTTGCCAGCCCGTCACAGGGCACGCAGGGACAGACAACTCACTCGCTCACACACCTAGGGACAATTTGGACCGGCCAATTAACCTGACATGCATGTCTTGGGAATGTGGGTTATGGTTAGGCCGGTTAGGGTTAGGGTTAGGCTGGTTAGGAAAACCGGAATGCCCGGAGGAAACCCTCACAAGTACGGGGAGAACGTGCAAACTCAGCAGGAAGGTTTGAATTGATTAAATTATTATTTTATCAAGCATGATTCTGATGATCGTGTGTTGGTAACTAAATTAATTTACATATTATTTTATTTACGAGCAAAACCTTGCTTTAATATTGATTATTTCTAGCGTACAGGGAGTGCAGTTTGCTGTATTTTACAGAAACGTGGCTCACGTCTAGCATCCAGAACGCTAACGTGGAGCTATCCGGCTTCAGCGCTATTAGGGCAGACAGAGACACAAAAGCCTGCGGGAAGCGGAAAGGAGGTGGACTCGCTATCTACGTGAACACAAAGTGGTGTAACCCTGGGCACAAAGACGTCAAACTTTTGGCCTAGCGTGTGACATCATCCACTCCACTGTCATTCTGTGTTAAGTTTAAACTTTACTAGAAACTCAAAACAAGGAGAGAAGATATCAATAGATTTTCAAATTGCAAGGTTAAACAGGGATATGAGCCTTCAGATAAGATCCTGTTCCCTGATTGTATCTATTATTTAATAATCTTTTTATTACTCAAGAATAAATCCAATTTACAGGCTCAAGTGTCTGTTTAACAAATGAAAGTACTGCTCTTTGAAAGAAACGTTTGCAAATAACTTCAGTACTGTCAAATTATAATTTTGAAAATAGTTTTGTCGTTTTATTGCCTAACTTTATGAATTAAGGACATGATCTACCTCAAATTACATGCTTCTTTCCCGCTATCATGCTGACTTTATGGAATACTGCATTTAAATTCCGGTTCTGTCCTAAAGAATCCATAAACGGTACAGTAACTTTTCATTATTATACGTTTTTAAAAACACGCCAGGAAGCCACTAGGAAGCGCGTGTGGCTCCTGAGCAGGTTTAGTGGGTGGAGAGGTCCCGGTTTATTGGGTATAGAAAGCATCCCTGTTGAGCCAAACAGAATGCAAAACACAATGCACAATGAAACTCTCCAAAGCAGTGAACAAGCGAAAACCGAAGAGCAATAGCCAGGTGTCTCTGTACACCATGTGCACCTTTGATTAGCGCAAGGGGCTATCAGTTGTATATGCTTTTGTAAAATAACATGTTACGTATTACTTTGGTATTGTGTTCCTATTTTATTACTATGTCAATACAAAGTTGAAATCAGAGGTTCAGTCAACCACAAAACATCATGCCTGTCACATTTCCTAGAATTTCACAATCATACATTGTTTTTTTATTAATTATTTCAATTGTTAATTAATAGTTCATTTTTGATTAAAAAAACTTTTTATATATATATATTTTTTTTTTATTATTATTTTTTTTTCTTCAATAACAGCACGTGTTGACAGACAAAAAAAAGCACAAAAGTCCGTTGTAAAATGCTACTTTCAATGTATATACATTGGGTTAACAGGGACATTGACTCTATCAATATGGCCGCCACATAAGCGGGCTAGTTAGCGGGCAGTTTGAATGCGCTAGTATTCTATATATATTTGTGTTGTTGCTAGCCAGGAAATAAATACATATTAATAACATTTTAAACTCAAATTGAAGATTTGTTGGTCTTCACAGCATGGAAATGTCAAGTTATTCATTTATTTGGCCTCCTCGGCTAATCACGGTCGTGCCTACCACTTGAGAGGATTAAAGAGGTATATGGACATGGAACCAAAAAGATTTAGAAACCCTGGCATAAACTACTTAGTCCAGGTCAACGTGTGAATTTGGTGGATTTGGAGGCAGTTTAACGGGCTTAAAAAAATCCCTTTGTACAACAAATCCCAATTTTAGTTTGAAAAAAAAAAAACGGACAAAATGACCTTTTAAGCATATCATCCATTTTTGTACAAAATGATACAATTATTTTACATAGAATGACTAAATGTGTTGGCTTGTTTTGTATATTGTGACCCAATTTTCTGCATTGTTTTTCCTTATAATTTTTTTTTTTAGTTATTTTCAATCCAATTGGCCCATTTTTTTTGAGGGGGGCGTTCTTCCACCTCCTGAAGGACGTTATTTTGTGCAAAATAATAACAGTTAAACTAATGAAAAAAAGTTAGCGGACACCAGGGAAGACAGAAAAGTTGCCTGTCCCATTTTTAACAACTTGAAACACAATAAGACAACTCACCGCAAAAAACCTGATGTTGCAAAGCATTAAGGATTGATAATCAGAATATATATAGCAGAACAACAGTTTAAAATTAAGTTTAATATAAATCTACTTATAACATTCATTGCATGTATATGACATCGCTGTTTTCCATTTGCCATGAGTATGTACCTGTATTTACTCATCTTCATTCATGCAATGTTTGCGTTGCGTCATCTGGTACATGCCACGTGAACTCTTTCCACGATGCTCTTAATGTACGTTTACGTTTTGTAACGTCATAATTTTTGTTAGCTTCTTTTGAATCTTTCTTCTGGGGCTGAGGTTTTGGCTTAATTCCTAACCACTTCTCCATTTTTCTTGTGTTTTCTGTGCGTCTTCTTTGGAAAATGATATGCAAATGCATGACCTTATAACGGTCAGGAAAGTCCGGAAGCACAAAGTTATTCAATACGGTCTTCTGATCGGCTGCCGAGTATGCAAATTGTCAAACGAATAAATAAATGGAATAAAGCAATGTAAAAGATTCAGACGTTATTTCAGACACTGAAAATAACCTGGGAACTTGGATTAAATAAACCCAAGTGCAGAAAATTCCGTCACTGCTTGACCTAAATTGGCTTATTTTTGAATGAACAGTTTTCAGAGTACAAACAGCATCGTGAGAAAATCCCAGAAAGGCGCATCAGTCTTTGGCATGTAATCTAATGACCTAATAGCACAATAGTGCAGATTTTCCACCAATCCAAAATTCTGCGTTTAAGGGAATGGCAGATAAACACCACATCCCGTGCAGTTATTTTTCTACAACCTTAACTCAATGATAAACATGCCACAATTGACAATTCTGACTAATCTCCAGGACGGAATGTGAAAATGCATTCAGTCAGCGCACATATTCGCAATAAAGTCGACAAAGCGGTTGACTGATGGAGCGTCGTCACATGATCGACTCATGTGAGAAGCTGCTGTTTTTCTGCTAGGCATGACGCCGATGGGCCGGAACCCTCGCTAATGAGTGCTATCAGGGAAGTCTGCTAACTGTACAGCCAAACTGTCCAAAAGACTTTGATCTAGGGGTTAAGACTCCATACTTAATCACATTAAATGGACCAAAGCTGAAGGTGGTAACTTCTTGCCATGTCTTTCCCATATTTATGATTCAAACTGGTCAAAAATTAGACAAAGAAACGTGTGTAAAAGTATGACCACCCATATGTTGCATTCTCAAAAATGACAATTCCAAATAGTGACTAAAAACGAAGCACTGGTGCACCAAACTAAGGGTGTGTCCCCCATATTCTTCAACATGGAGACCACACAATCATCATCTAAATGGTGGAGACCGGTCAATCTCATTTGACAAAAATAAATGACAAAGCCAAAACTTACATCCACAAACATATACTCCAGTTCCCGGTTCATGTTGACAGCGAGCTTCTAGCTCATTCTTCTCTGGATGTCTCCAGCCAGGAAGGTCCAAGTCAGGGACACGTTATGGGACGAAAGCTGGATGGGTTAATTTGGGAGGACGACGCAAAACGCTCCGGAAGACTTTCTGGTCCTGTGACGCCCTGAATGGGGCTCCCGGCTGTCCGTCACACACACCGTCCTCCTTCCTGGATCACATGAGAATCCAGCCAGGGAGAAAACAAGGCTTTCCCACAAAGCAGCCACAGCCTACAGACAAGATGTAGTCTCAGCCTGCTCTCTCGGAGTTTATTATTATGGCAAATTCAGTTTTTTTTGTGCCCTAAAATGTTATAGGAAGACAATGAATGTGTCTTTTTAAAAAAGATTTCATTTTAATATTTTCCATTATTTGGCTATTATTTTAATTACGTATCTTCCAGACTATAAGTCGCAGTCTTTCCTTTCATAGTTAGGCCGGGGGTGCGACTTATACTCCGGTTAGACCTATACTTTATGATATCATTGGGTTTTAAATTTTTATCACCTGTACTGTATATCACTTCACATGATATCTTCACATTAAACCGCAAGAGGGCGCTCTGGGCCTGTGTTGATCATTTTAACCTTGACTGTGACATAAAAGGAAGCCTGCACGCATCGTCTACCTCCGGGACCTACCGGGAGTTGTTTACCGGTAAAAGTGAAACCAGGGATGAAGATTTGATTGGATTTAGTGATTTGGAGTGGAGATGATCCATCTATCTATCTATCTCCCCTGGTCATATCCCTCGAGAAGGTGACCGATAGCAAGACAAACACATCCAAAAAAAGAAAATAAATAAGTAGCAAAAAACACACACAAAATTTGGTGGACCATGGCCAACCCAAATGCCCAAACACCCAAACAAGTTACGCACCTCGGCACCCAAGCCGGTCATGCTTTCGTCCCTCCAAATGAAACGGGACACAAGAAAGTGGCCATGTCACTCGGGTCAGGGTGACACAACACACTCTTCTGTTCAACAGCAGGGCCCGACAGCTTTCACTGGTTTAACCCTGCCGCATCATACGGGTGCCCTGCCCATCCCTTGGAACGCGTCCAAACATCCTACTATCCTTTCACAACACCTCTCCACTCATTCCAATCACCAACAAGAGCTCTAATCGTAATTGTCCAGACGAGGGGTCGCCAACCTTTTTGAAGCTGAGAGCTAATTTTTTGACACTGTTCTGAGGTCATGAGATCGAACCTCCTATGTGGAGTTTTCATGTTCTCCCAGTGCTTGCGTGGGTGTCCTCCGGGCACTCCGGTTTGCTCCCACATTCCAAAAACGTGCATGTTAGGTTTATTGGCCGGTCCAATTTGTCCCAAGTGAGTTGTCTGTCTGTGTGTCTGCAATTGGCTGGACACCAGTTCAGGGTGTCCCCTGCACACTGTCTGAATATAGCTGGGATGGGCTCCAGCACCCCCGCGACCCTACTGTGGATAAGCAGTGCAGATAATGGATGGATGTGCAGGGGTCTCCTGCAAAAAATATGAAATTAATAATTACTAGGGCTGGGAATCGAATAAAATAAATTAACAAATTAATCTCAGTTTTAAAAAACTAATCGCGATTCACCGAGATTAATTTACTTAATCATAAATCAAATATGCATAGAAAAATAAGATTACATTTCTTTTGCCAAATGGTAGAGGCCTATACCAAGTACAGTAAACATGCATACAGACTGTAATGCCAAAGATAGCTTTCATAACAAAGATATTCAAGAACATTATGTCAACACTGTTAAACTGTAAATTTGCTGCTCATTTGTCGGAAATATTTGTACAAAAAATGCTTATCAAGTAAATGAAACGTGCATAAAACTTGTGGTGTCAAAGACAAGTCTTCCATAAACAAAATAAGTTCCTTATGTTAACATTGTAGAACACCCATTTCTTGCACCAAAGTGATCCAAAGTTGTGTGACAAGGTCCGCTGTCTGACTGTACCACCGCACTGAGGTGCTTAGCTTTTGAGTGATACATCAGGAAAGATGCGCTCCGATTGTAATTAAATTTAGCTTTGCAACGGTCAAAATTCCCATCAGGCAATGTTTTAAAGCGAAAATTTGGTATGGCTTTGGTGTGACATGACTTGAACTGGTTGAGCGGAGTACCAGGTGGATGCAGGGGGAAGGGGGGGGGGTCGGGGGTTGAGACGGTGGAGTTCATTTGAGGGCGGAATTAGCTCAGGAGGTAGAGCGCTCGTCTTGGGATCAAGAGGTCGCAGGTTCGATTCCCGGCTCCTTCGTGTTAGATGTCTAAGTGTCCTTGGGCAAGACACTGTATAAGCAGGCCTTGTATGGCTGACTCCCTATTGGTGTGTGAGTGTGTATGTGAATGGGTAAGTGTGAAGCACATTGTAAAGCACTTTGGGAGGTCTTCACTGACTTGAAAAGCGCTATATAAATGCAGACCATTTACCATTTTCTATTGCTAGCATGCTACGCCGCGTTAGCCTCAGAAAACGAAGGTGACACTTCTTCGTTTGTTGGAACAGCGCGGCTTGACACTCGGGGGCATGCCCAGGGCGGAATTTTAATCGTTACGTTAATATATTTTCACTCGTTGAATTGAAAATTATAACGCAAATCGTTAACCCGACGTTTTCCCAGCCCTACTAATTACTAAATCATTTGGTGCAAATTGTTTTATTATTATTGATAATATACCACCCCAAAAATATCTGAGGAACGGTTTGGGAGCCAAAAAGACTCTTCTCATGAACAGAACTGAAAAGAGCCACTTCTCAAATAAAGAGACGGAATTTCCATGACTAGTCTGATAACCCTAACCAGCCTAACCCTAACCCTAACCAGAGCCTTAACCAGCCTAACCCTAACCTTAACCAACCTAACCCAAACCAGCCTAACCCAAACCTTAACCAGCTTAACCCTTACCTTAACCAGCTTAACCCTAACCTTAACCAGCCTAACCCTAACCAACCTAACCCTAAACAGCCTAACCCTAACTCTAATCAGCCTAACCCTAACCGGCCTAACCCTATCCCTAACCTTAACCAGCCTAACCCTAACCTTAACCAGCTTAACTCTGACCCTAACCAGCCTAACCCTAACCAGCCTAACCCTAACCCTAACCGTAACCAACCTAACCCTAACCAGCCTTACCCTAACCTTAACCAGCCCAACCCTAATCTTAACCTTTACCAGCCTAACCCTAACCAGCCTAACCCTAACCCCCCTCACCCTAACCGGCCTAACCCTGACAACTAAACAACTCAAAATCAAGGACTGGAGCCACCTTCCGTGTCATTTTTAGACACTTAAAAAAGTCTTCATTTGAAAGCATGGTTCATGGAGTCAGAGAAACGGCAATGGAAATCATTTCAAGCATTTTCCGGACCTTAAAAACACAACAATAAAATTCAAGCATTTTCAAGGATTTCAAGCACCTGCACGAACCCCGCATAGTGGTAAATTAAATATTTTGTTTATTAACCCCGAGTTGCATTGTGGCAAAAAATTAAATGGATTTTGTAATGACTTTCCAGCTGTGAGTCATCTTAGTGCAGTGGCGCAATTCTTCTTTCTGCGAGATTATTCTTCCACTGCTTCTCTCCACAATCTTTCACAACATTTTCACTTCTTGTTTTTGGAGCACAAAAATGTAAAACGTGTAAAAATATGGGTTGTTGTTTGTAAAAGGGCGCGCACATATCTTTATGCACATGTCTTGATAGGATGAAACTAAGATTTAGAGGTAAGATCTGGGCAAATAATTTAGCCTGACCCAGGTCCGCAGATATTAATTTGCAGGACTGAGCCCGAAGCGAACCCAAAATTTCATATTTTTAGTGAGGACTCGGGAGGACGAGAGGCAGTTAAGAAAGACTGTCTAAACATTTACAAACGGTATATGTCTGTATTCCGCGAGAGATACATTAACCGACAAGTCGCCATCATTGACCGATTTTTGTAAGAGATGACGGGAAATTTTTAAGGCCGGCCGTCATTTTGATGGGTTGAAAATTGGGTCATAAACCACAGCAGCGGTACGTCCTTAAGAATCCAGTGCGGCACTTTCAAAGAGAGAGCGAGATGCTAAGAACAATGACAGGTGGATAATGAAAAAAAGGCAGCGAGAATACTAGTGATATTGTAGTATGTCTTTAGTATTTTGTGATATAACTGTAGATCAGGGGTGTCAAACTCATTCTGGCTGGGGGCCACATGCTAGAAAAAATAATCTCACGAGGGCCGGACTAGTAAGTTTAAGAGAAAAATAGAAAGGGAAAGAGAGAGAGAGAGATAAAAAGAGAGAGAGAACAAGGCAGACCGAGTAAGAGAAAGGGATAGAGAGAGAAAAAGAGAGAAGGTAAGAGAAACATAAAAAGGGAGAAGGAGTGAAATAGAGAGCCCAATTGAGAGAGAGAGGACACAATGGAGAGAAAGGGAAAAAAAGAACAGGGAAAGAGATAAAGAAAAATTTAAAAAATGAAAACGAAAAAAATAAAAAAGAACGAATGATCAAAAGAATAAGAGAATAGAAAAATACAGAGAGAAAAAAAGTGAAAGAGAAAAAAAAGAAAAAGTGAAAGAGAAAAATCTGATAAATAAATAGAAAGAAGGGAGATAAAGAGAGACAGGGTGAAAAATAAAAGGAGAAAAATGGACAACGGATATAGATAGGAATATATAGAGAAAGAAAGAGGAAAAGAAAGGGAGAGAGAGAGAAAAAAAAGAGGGATATAAAGAAATACTACTACAGTTGCTTTGCGAGTGGTGCCTGGTTTGGGTGACATCAAGTGAACATTTTTAAAACTGCACGTCATCTTTGTCTTACACTTCTCTCAGTATCGTCTCACGGGCCGGATTAAAACCCTTGGTGGGCCTGATCCGGCCCACAGGCCGCCTGTTTGACACCAGTGCTGTAGATGCATCTTTGTATTATTTCCATCATATAAATTCTGAATTTGTCTTTTTTATCATAGTATTACTGTAGTCATATTTTTGTGGTATTTCTATACAAGTATTTTGTAGTATTCCATAAAAGTATTTTGTAGTATTCCTTCAGTAATAATTATTTCCCTATTTTGAAGCACTAAATTTGATATTTAGATTTGTAGTAGTTTTGTACTATTTTTTGTATTTTTAGTATCTTTGTCTTAGATTCACAAAGGGACAATATTGGCACCCAAACTTATTTTTATTTTAGAAGTACTTGTTATTAAATTTTGACCATTTTCTTTTGAAAAAGCCTGAAGGGCTGCATGTGGCCCGCAGGCCATTGTTTGCCCACCTTTGCTTTAGATTGTGTAACTTCTATTCCCATGTTTAGTAAATCGCTATACTTTTTCTTTAAAAAATGTCGAATTACAGCAACAATTAACTACTCATTGGATCATCTCAATGATTGGATCCCTTATGTGGATAGTTTGAGATATTCGATATTTTATGCACAGACAACAATTTAGAATTATAGTTCATGTGACGGTTGCCATGGCGCCCACTTGGCCCCGCCCATGTGGCGCCAGCCGCAGCTTGTTGACGGATTGGTTCCCTGTCAGTATTTAAACTCTGTCCTGTCAGTCCCCTTTTGTCGGTCCGTCTGCGAATCTCTGGTTTTATGCGGCAAGCCCTTTTTCCGCATGTCCCGTTTTTGCTCCTATGTCTCCTGCTACGATCTGTTTTGATCTTGACTACGTCTGCTCTCCCGTCCTAAATTACGACCCGTTTTGATCTTGACCACGTCTGTTCTCCTGTCCCGAATAACGATCAGTTTTTGATCTCTACCACGTCTACTCTCCTCTCCTGGCTTTCGACCTGTTTCCGTTCCCGACAACGCCATCGCTTGCCACGGAAGTGCCACTTCCGCTTTCAAAGCGACCTGCTCCCCGCGACCAGCGATTACCGGATTGTGTGTGCAATCCTTTCCCTTCTTCCCAATAAATCTTGTGAGAAACGTTATTCGAGTGGGTCCTGTCTCCGTTCTGGTCTTGACAAGTTCATACGATTTGCTTCAAGTTTAAATTCATATTTTTTTTTTTACCATTTTCTCTATGTTCCCAGTTGTCGGACTAATCACAGCTTTCTTATAATCATGATACGGAATTTCTATATGACAGGTGTGCAGAATGAAGTGTCAGATGTCCTTCACGGTTTTAAATCAAACACCCCCTCTCACATAAATTAGCGGGTAAAGGTGCAGTGTGTGAGGGAGATTCATACATACAGAAGGAGCCAAGTGTATTCTGCCCTGTGATGGTAAGAGTAAACCACAGAGCGGCGTTTGACATCAGAAACACACACGCTATTGAAAAGCCCCGCAAAACACTCTAGGCTGTGTTTGTAGCTCCATTAATGCAGCCATTTAGCTGCTTTTTTTAACATCCAAGAAGCCGCAGCAGGCAACTGAGTGAGCAGGAGTACAAAGTGCCTGTATAAAACGTATATTCTCAAATATGTTTATGGCTAAAAATAGCAAAAAAAACACTAACGCTGAGCAAAGCCAGAGGATTTTGACAAATGGATTTTGTAGGGGCATCCCCCATGGTTATGTCTCGGGTCCCTTCCTCCTGTTATAATAAAAGAATAGTTTTTGCTCCTTGTGGATAACTTACCAAATAGTTTAAACAGTAGAAGAATATACAAAGAACAACATTCAAATAATAAATAGTGACATGTATGGTAAAGGCGTTCTCCTAGCAGGTCTTGTTAAATTGTCTGACATCTTGCTATATCTATCCACAATACAAACAGAATTGTGAGTATTTTATAAACAAAATGATGACATTACTATCATTCTGGTACTGTTAAAACAGGGGTCAGGAACCTTTTCAACTCAAGAGTCATGAAAGCAAAATATATAGATTTTTTTTTACCTACAGCATATATTTCAAGACTAAATTCAACAAAACCACCAAACCCAGTCTCCAGACAAAAGCGAAGTCTTCAGCGCATTTAATTTCACTGTGTTACGTTTGATGATTTGATAAAATCTATGCAATATAATAATGCCAGAGCCTGTGTCTCATATCAAAAAAATTAGCACTTTAAAGTTGTCTCTATCCCACAGTTAATTAAGATCAGAGAGGCTCATTTTAAACATCAGTTTAGTTGTAAATAATGATTTTAAATTTTAAATGATTTTAAAAATGTCACAAAATACTGCAAACAAGAAGGGTACAGCTGTATCTAAGAGAGTGCACTTTGTGTGTAGGGATCCACCCAACTCTACTGCTCATCGAATCAAACTGCTCTGGATGCTTGACAGGTGTTTTTGAGTGTTTATAGTTTGTTCTGTGGGTTCTTGTCATAAAGTGCCTAAACAGTGAAAACAGATTGTTGAATGAGCTTCCATATAATAGATACCTTGGACATGGGCAGCCAAAACAGGGCAAAGTTTTTTTTTTATAAAAACTTCACAACTTACTGCAAATGAGAAGGATCACCGATGTATTTACCTTCAGCTATGACTAGGTTCACACTGCAGGGAAATCCATTTTTTTGCACGGACACAACCTGTATCCGTCTGAACGGCACAAATCCGATTTTTTTTTTTGCACACCAGACTCACACTCAGGCCACATTCATGTGGTCCGAAAGAGCCATAAAAGCAAAAAAAAAAATTAAAAACAATTTTGAAAGAGCCCCACCATATAATTTAAGAATAAATTCAACAAAACCACCTGTCCAGATAAAAGCTAATTCTTCAGCACATTCTATTTACCTGTGTGTGAAATGATTGATGATTTGATCAAATTTATGAAATAATAATAATGCCAGAGCCTTTGTCTGTCATCAATATAAAAATATACTACTTAAAACTTGTCTCCCACCCAGTTACCCAAGAGTGTTGAAGCTCATTTTGATCGTCATTTTTGTCCTAAAAATGGTTTCAAAACAAGGTGCAAGCAAAGTTCTATGTAAAAATGCCACAAAATACAGCAAAAGATAAGGATATCTTCTTATTTACCTTCTGTGCAGACTGCAGTGAGTGAGAGACAGAAAGAGAAGGGAGTACCTTGCGTTGTGTGCAGAGATCTGCCCACCTCTACTGCTCGCCCAATCATATGCTCTGAGTGGTTTGCTGGCGTTTTTATTTTCTTATGGTTTGATCAGTGGGTTTTCATCATAAAGTAACTCAACAGTGAAAATATATAGTTTAATGAGCTTCCATTTAAGGGGTTCTTAGCAACCTGCTGCTAAGACTTCAGGAGGACTAGACCTCACCCGGAACCTACTATCCTAACCTAACCTAACTATCAAAGGAGAATGTGTAGAGTTTGTCCAGACCTACAAATACCTGGGTGTGCAGCTGGACAATAAACTGGACTGGACTGCCAACACAGAAGCTCTGTGCAGGAAAGGACAAAGCTGACTGAACTTCCTCAGAAGGCTGGCGTCCTTCAACATCTGCAAATGTTCTAAGAGACTGTTGTGGCAAGTGCCCTCTTCTATGCGGCAGCGAGTTTGGGAAGCAGTGCTAAGAAGAAGGATGCCTCTCGTCTTAATAAACTGCTGAGGAAGGCGGGCTCTGTTGTGGGCACAGAGCTGAACAGCCTGACAACTGTATCTGAGAGTCGGGCACTGAACAAGCTGCGGTCAATCATGGACAATTCATCACATCCAATACACAGCATCATCACCAAATGGAAGAGCAGCTTCAGCGACAGACTTCTGTCACAGTCTTGTTCCACGGACAGACTGAGATCATTTCTTCCTCATGCCATGAGGCTCTTAACTCCACCCGAAGAAGTAAAAGCCCACATTAAAACCCCACCCCCACATTTGCATATTACCCTATTTTTATTACAGTGTGTATTTTTCGTAGCACTATTTAAATACTCTATAGCAAAAGGTTTTATTGGGTATTTTTGTATTCTATATTTTTATTTGATTGTTTTATTTTTCAACATAAGGATACTGCTGGAAGTGTAAATTTCCCTTCGGGGATGAATAAAGTATTTATCTATCTATCTATCTAAAACAGGGTATGTCGCTGTGACATGAGAATGTGCCCTACATATACTGGACTAAACCTCGGCCCTCAACGGTGATGCTCTGGCTCGCATGTTCTAAAATCAGGATGTAATTACTTAACTTTGGAACACCACAGAGAAATGTGCAATAGGTAGTTACATTTTATCTCCCAGCCAGATGTACACATGAAAAGAGCCATAGGTACCCGACCCCTGGGCTATTGGCTAGTAAGCTTACCAGCAACAAAACATGACAAGTGCAGTGTTCATTTTAGCTGTGAAAAGTGATGGGTCCCGGGGACTCGCATGCTCAAAAATCTATGGGTCCCAACAGAGATCTATGGGTCCCCAAAATTTAGTGTTATCCAGGTTGAAATTGGAAATCGGTGACAAACATATAATATAAATCTATATATTCATTCAGTTTTAATCATCAAATTATTAAATCATTTTCTGCATCAAATTATTGTTGGTAACATACCGATTAAAGGGATCACCACAAACCTGTCTTTTTTCATTTTCTCCTTTTATACTTTCTTTTTTTCTTAACTTCTTTATACAACATAATTCGTAATATCAATCATCAAAGCAAGTGAGCCGTTTGAGAGCCGGCTGTCTTTAATGAGTTGAGCCGAAAAAGCCGGTTCTTTAAAAAGAGACAGACATCCTTTCACTACACAACTCGAACGCGTTTGACTTGATTGATTTGCCATTTCGTCATAGTCGGTGTATACCGGCTGGTACCCATAATTGCCAAATTTGCGTTTTTCCGTACAGATTTTCTTGTACGTCGTACACGTCTTAAAATACATAATAAACGTACATTGTACGGCAAAAACGTACAGGTTGACAGGTATGAATTTCTCCGCCGTTTGTTTGTGCCGGAAGTATTGCCGTTGTTATCACTTTCTGCATTATCTTTTGACTGACACTGAAGAAATAACCAAATTTGTGTTGATTTTCACCTAATACTAACTGTTTTTTCGGAGGCATACTTAACCTTCGCTCGACGACAAGCACCACAACAATGACGAAGCAACGAGATCTCGTTTGCCGAGATCGACGTGCAGACGAAATCTCGAACCGCGAGACCAAAACAACAATGGCGGATCTGCCTGACGAAAAGTTTGGCGTGCGGTACATCTTTGTTAAAAAAAAGTAATCGGCTAATAATGACAATTTTGTGTCAAAAAAGTTGCGTCCCGGGGACGCACGTTGATTTGACACTATGCGTCCCCAGCAAAAATGATGCGACTAGAACGCAGGGACGCGGGCAAACCAGAACACTGCAAGTGCCGCCAACAAAGCAGGGGGATGGGTGACTAAAACACTTTACGCACTCATATTATTGTGCAAACACACACACACAGAGAAAGACAAGCGACCTTGGATCTCCTCCATAAGGCATCATCCCTCTCTCTCTCTCTCTCTCTCCACTTAGTCAACATCCACAATAGACAGCATCAGCAGCATCATGTGAGTGCTAACACAACAAGGATGCTCAAGTGTCCGGATGTGACGCTTGATAGCATCATCCCGCCAAAATCCTAATAAATGTGCACATGCTATACATGTCGCTGACATGACCTTATCAAAGACTTGGTTTGCACAAATCGCAGGAAGCTCAAATTGCTACAAGACAAAGGCAGTTTCGCTCTTAGGCAGCTGTACAATGACACCAGCTGTCGAAGAAGGGGGATGGTAGACGCATTCTGCCACACACATTCCTACCAATTGGTTCAGACATTAAAAAATAAATACAATAACGTATAGTACAGTATATAATAGAAATAATACTGGATCAAATATAAAGTATAGGAAAAATATGTATGAAAATGAGGGGAAAACAAAATTGGGGGAAATGTGATGGGAAATACTATATGAGAATATAAAAAGAATCTCATTAATACAATTCAAACACATGAAGGATGAAAAATAATATTGTTTGTGAAAATATACAAGTCAAGTTATGTTTATTTGTATAGCCCTTAATCACAACGAGTCTCAAAGGGCTGCACGGACCACATATATTGCAAACCACAGACTATTATGACACCATTCCCTGATCTAAAACATACATGAGGGCAGGGAAAAACTCAAAAACCCCAAGTCAAGTCAAGCTATGTTTATTTGTAACACCCTTAATCACAAAGAGTCTCAAAGGGCTGCACAGACCACAGTTTATTCCAAACCACAGACTATTGTTACACCATCCCCTGATCTAAAACCTACACGAGGGCAAGGAAAAACTCAAAAACTTCAAGTCAAGTCAAGCTACGTTTATTTGTAACGCCCTTCATTACAAAGAGTCTCAAAGGGCTGCACAAACCACAGATTATTTCAAACAACAAACTATTATGACACCATCCCCTGATCTAAAACCTACATGAGGGCAAGGAAAAACTCAAAAACCTCAACATGAAGAAAATCTGTTCAAAAATAAGAAAATAAAGATCGGTAGAAAGAAAATGTAATGTGAATACCCACAAGACAAGTGAAGGTATATTTCAATTGGGGGAAAAGATTACAGGGAAAATAAAACTTAACAAATTGGACAGTACTGGATTGTAGAATACATAGATATTAGGAGTAAAGAGCAACATAATAAAACCCCAAAAGATCAATACAATTAAAGTACTTTGAAATGATAACACATTTATATGACAAAGACAAATATTGATCAAAAAGTATAAATTATCTTTAGGACCCATAAAGTAGTTCCGGTTGGCACTGCTGTCTAATGCGAACAAAAACAAGTGCTACAGCAAGCAACAGAGCGAAAAACAAACATGGTGGCGACTTAAAGGGATTCCCAATTTCTAAAACATACAAAGTGTGACAAAATAGTCCACGTTTTTTGCATAATATCTATAAACCGTAAATTTCTATAAGCCGCGACTTTAGTTACCTATCAAAACGTCCACTTTATGTGGTATGTACTGTTTATCAAATAAGCATGTCAATGCCTGCATCGACCAGCTGGCAGAGATGGGAAGCTGCGTCATTGCTGTCAAGAATTATTTGGATAATTTTACAGGCTCACGGTTTTGTTGCTGTTATGGACTTTTTGGGACTATTTTAAAAGCTTGAGGCGTCGTTGCTGTAATGCACTTTCTGGAAAAATGTCAACATTTTACCTATTAATTTATTTTATTGATGTTCACTATGTTTTTTGTGCTGTTACCAAATGCTAAATCTACTGTATTGCAGCCTGGTCATCCTGGAAGGGGGATTACCACTTGTGAGGCCCCTTCTCAAGGTTTATTATTTTCCTCGTGCTGAGGTTTTGAGTTTTTCCTCACTTGCATGTTGGTTTAAGATCAGGGGATGATGTCATTGTAACCTGAGACATTTTATGATTTAGGGCGTCACAAATAAAGGTGACTTGACTTAACTAGAACCTGTGTAATCCTCTGCGAGAATTTAAAAAGGTCTGCTGCTCTCCCATATCTTATCCTTCTTATTCAACCCAAGCACCCCCCAAAATTTTAGTATTTTTTAAACTCTCTTTTCTTTCATAAAGGAGAGGTAGGTTGGAATATGATGAAAAAGGCAAAATAAAAAAAATCACAAAGTAAAACAAAACAAAAATGTGAACAATGCAGCGTGAGAAATACTCCACAGCCTTGAGATTGCTCTGTCCATTTGATTCCTAGCAAGGCTCCTGGCCTCCCTCCCTGGCCCTCTTTGGCTCAGCTAATGTCTATTGCAGCATAGTGGCGGAGTCTGTGGAGGCTCCGGTGTATTACGCTGAGAGTATGTTATACAGGGGTTGTGTTGAAGAACAATCTTACCACTGAGTGTAATGTAATGTTCACAAATGGGATGTGACACTATTGAACAGTTGAATGATCCTAAATTACTTGAAAGGAAATTAAGGGCTAACCACTCTACATCCCTGTGGTTTGCAATAATCTGTGGTCTGTGCAGACCTTTGAGACTCATTGAGATTAAGGGCTATACAAATAAATATGACTTGACTTGACACGAAAAAATAAAAAATAAACAAGCCAGACAATCTGGGTTCTCAGCACCCTTAAAGCTCTGATCCTAAAATCCCCCGATTTAGGCCTTATGTAGTCAACGATTCATTGTTTCCAATTCCGCCTTGCTGATTTGTTCTCAACATTCATTTTGTGTCCGGGATAAATGTCATATGCATAATAGAGACCTGTTTTCAGGCGGGTCGATTATCGGCGCTACTATTTTGGAATTTGACGGCTAACGGCATCAGCAATTTTAAATATTCGACAGACCGATTATGAAGTCTCAGATGCAGCTGAGGCTCTCTCCCATGCTCCTACTCCTCCCATTCTTCTACCTACTCTCCTCGCTACTAACCCCCTGCCTTCTGACTGGGGCACTGAAGCAGAAAACATAACATTAGAGCGGCAGCTCAGCTAACTTGTTACGATATTCCTGTGTTTGTCATAGAAAAGTGTGTTTGCGATTAAGAGATTGCGTAAATGTTTTCGGGAAGCACGTTCAGGTGCAGACTGATATATTAGCTTTTATCATAACATTAGTTCATCAATGAATTGAGGCGGGGCATAAACAGCATGTGGAACGCTGAGTGATTAGCGGTTAACATAATATTAATTCATCAATAAGCAGCACGGCGGCCGGGTGGGTAGCGAGCAGCCCCACAGTGCGGAGGTCCAGGATTCAAACCCAGCTACCGCAGCCTTCCCGTGCAGGGTTTGCATGTTCTCCTCGTGCCTACGGGCACTCCGTTTTTCTCCCACATTCCAAAAACATGCATGCCAGGTTAATTCACCAGTCCAAATTGTTCCTAGGTGTGAATAAGCGTGAAAATTGTAGTCTGTCTCCATGTGCCTGCGACTAGCATGCAACCAGTTCAGGGTGTCCCCTGCTCACTGCCCGAAGATTGCTTGTGATGGGCTCCAGCTCCCCCGTGACCCTAGTGAGGATAAGCTGCGCAGAAAATGGAAGGATGGATGGAAGGATAGGAACCACACTTTTAAAGCTTGGTTGAAACTTCGATGCACTTTTTGTTTTAAGTTAATTTAAGCCATGTTGGTTGTATTGACATTAATATTTATTTTTACTTATTTATTGTTAAAAAACAGGGAGTTATTTTTAAGTTTATTATGTAAATTTATTTGAGCTACTGCTGGGACTTATTTTGTTTCCTGCACTGTAAAGTTATTGGTTTAAGTAAAAGGTTAGTCGTGTTAGCAGTGTTGAAAGTCAAATTTGTTCACTGTAAAAGGATTCAGAGAGCTATTAAAGTTTTATTTAAATTTATAACATGTATCCTTCGTTGGGAAGCACGGCTAGCGCGTGTGCGGCACAGTTCTGAGGTCATGAGATCGAACCTCCTGTGCGGAGTTTGCATGTTCTCCCCAAGCTCGCGTGTGTTTCCCCCGAGCACTCCTGTTTCCTCCCACATTCCAAAAACATGCATGTCAGGTTAATTGGCCGGTCCAAATTGTCCCAAGGTGTGAAAGAGCGAGCGAATTGTCTGTCCCAGTTTAGGGTGTCCTGCCCACTGCCCGAAGATAGCTGGGATGGGCTCCAGCACTCCCGCGACCCTACTGAGGATAAGCGGTGCAGATAATGGATGGATATCCTTAGTTTCCTTTTGCATTATTAACACTTTCTTACACCAATTTTTTAAGCTTTCACAGCAAACGAATATTGGCTGTAAATATCGGTGATCAGCCGCCTCTTCATACTAATATTTGGTATCGGTCATGGGCACCACGGCGGCGCAGTGGTTAGCGCGTGTGCGGCATGATATCAAACCTCCTGTGTGGAGATTGCATGTTCTCAGTGTGCTTGCGTGGGTTTCCTCCAGGCACTTCCTCCCACATTCCAAAAACATGCATGTCAGGTTAATTGGCTGATCCAAATTGCCCCTAGGTGTGAACGAGTGAGCGAATTGTCTGTCCCTGTGTGCCCCGCGACTGGCTGGCAACCGGTTCAGGGTGTCCCTTGCCCACTGCCCGAAGATAGCTGGGATGGGCTCCAGCACCCCCGCGACCCTACTGAGGATAAGCGGTGCAGATAATGGATGGATGGATGGATGGACATCCTTAGTTTCCTTTTGCATTATTAACATTTTCTAACGCCAAATTTTTAAGCTTTCACAGCAAACGAATATCGGCTGCAAATATCGGTGATCAGCCTCCTCTTAATACTAATTTTTGCCATCGGTCATGAAAACACCATATCAATCGATCCTTAATGCATCCATCCATGCAATGACATGCTAGATGCTACAATCTCTCAGGCCTCTTTCTCGCATTCCCAATTCAAAATCACGCTCATGTGCAAGGATGGAGGCATTAAACTATCTGAGCATCATCTCGTGGACTGAACACACCCTGTTTTCAAAAAAACACCACTCGATTTATGACATTAGATCCAATATGAGGATGTCAACAGAAAATTGTGCCTGCGCTCTTATAAAAAAAACTACACGTCGGGCACCGCCTTTGCATCACCCATCCCACAAAACAACTTCAAAGCGTAGACATTTTCAAGGGTAAAAGAGATCAAAAATATAGACACTGCAGGGGTGGGAAGGATTTCGGATGAGAAAATAAGATACATCAACCTTCGCCTAGCAACCGATGTCAGCACAAAATAACCGCGCGACTTAAGCTAGCCATTTTCATTCATTTTGGCAGCAATGGAAGCATCTTTTTAGGGAAGGTGTGAGGAAGCTGTAATAACAAAAAGACGAGCGGACAGGTTAGCTTTCCCCTCGTCTTCGCTTACCTTTGTGTACAGCTCCGACGCTGCCATGACAGCCGCTATGAGCTCACGCCAATCAGAGCTAAAAGTCGGCCGTCTGTCCTCACTCCACGGGACTCGTCGTACGTTCTCATGAGGCGGACGACGTCGTCGTTTTGGGGTGGTTTCAAACACGATATGTCGCCATACTGGGTGTGATAAAAGATGAAAAGAAAGGGCGAGCGAGACTACTGAGGGTCAGCTGTATCACTTTGCATTCTGGGTATGATGGATGAAATGAATCAGCTCTCCTTCCCCGCCTCCCCAAAAAGGCAAAGGAGGTGACGTGTTATTGCGAAATAGCGACACGGTGTGGTGGCGGGTTGAATTACAAAAAGAAACAGTGGGACCTCGGTTATCGCGGTTAATGGGGAGCAAAACCACCCGCGATAAGTGAAAATCCGCGAAATAATGGCGCACCTTAAAAAGAAAATTAAAATTTTATCATTATTAGTATTATTATTTTTATATTTATTATTATTTTTAGTCCCGGTTAGTTGGGACCAAAACCACCCGCGAAAAGTGAAAATCTGCAAAGTAGCGACGCCCCTTCAAAAATGCTTAAAAAAATTTTTTTTTTCTTTTTAAAAATTATTTTATTTTATTATTATTACTTTTTAGACCTGCAAAGCTCTGAACCCGCGAACGTGGAACCACGAAGTAGCGACGCCCCTTCAAAAATATTTAAAAAATAAAAACATTTTTAAAATATTTTTTTTTATTATTTTTTTAGGCCCGCGAAGCTCTGAATCTGTGAACGTCGAAGCGCGAAGTAGCGAGGTCCCACTGTATATAAATATTTTGAAGATTATTTCTCCATTTTTATGAAACAAATAAGGTAAAATATTTGTAAAGGAAGACAGAATATACATAAAGTGAGCTGCATATTATATTGATTTTATTTTTGCGGTGCATGTATCAAAATATGAATTAATCATAAAAAACGAGCTTTGAAATCATTTTTTAAAATTACTTTAAAAAAAACATTTTTATAACCTTCATAAACGCAATTCAAAAGTGAATTATTTGTTGTTTTTTTAACCGCAAAATGTGAGGTTGTTAATTACAAGTAATTAAAATATAATAATAATAAAAATCCGGTTTTCAAAAAAACATAAGATCGCTGGGATGGGCTCCAGCCCCCCCGCGACCCTAATGAGGATAAGCGGTACGGCTAATGAGATGAGATGAGATGAGATATATATATATATATATATATATATATATATATATATATATATATATTTTTTTTTTTTTTTTTTTCAGGGTTGGGTAGGGTTACTTTAACTGGATTACTTTCAATTACTTTTGGATTACTCGAATACCAAATATGCTAATCAAAGACAAAAGAAACTAAATATGAATAAAATGACTAAATTTTGTGCAGGCTTGGGGAGTAATGGAATACACGGAAAGGCAAAAATGATGTTGGCAAGCTGTTTGGATTTATTTTCATTTTGTTTCTGTCGCATTTTGTGTTAGTTTTGCCGGAGATCAAAGAGATCAAAGCCAGGAGAGAAAGCTTACCACGTGTTGTGAGTCATAATTTTATTCATTTTAGTTTCTATTGTCTTTTACAGTATTAGCATATTTAGTATTGGAGTAATCCAAAAGTAATTGAAAGTAATCAAGTTAAAGTAACCCTACCCAACCCTGTATATGTTTTATCAGTATATTCCAATTATTATGTTTCGTTTTTGTCATTCTGCCCTGTGATGTCATCGCAGGAACACCAGCACCCTAGCAAGCCAGTTGCCATATTCTTTTACGTGTTAATAGTCAAAGGGGTTTTAAGTTTTGGTCGTATGATCATATAATTCTGTGAGACTCTGTTAGGTGGGCAGTCTAGAGGGGCATGGTCCCTTGGAAGAAAACTTGGTACATTTCAAGTTCAAACACATCGATCAGGATTCTCGATCACGATCGGGTCCGAAAGCTTTTTGACTCAAAGAGCTGTGAAAGCTAAATATTTTGTGTCATATTTGACTACTAGATGTCCCTGTGTGGCGGAATTCTGCCGGGATTCCACTGAATGAAAGAAAAACAAATTCCTCGACCTATGGTTTTTTAACAAAATATCACACGAGTTTGATATTTAATGTATTTTTGCACTCATTATTACACACTGTCCCTTTAAGATAAAATTCAACAAAATCCGCCAAATCTGTTCTCCAAACAAGGCTGACTTACATTACCTAAATATATTCATAATTTCTAAAGGATGCCAGTGCCACGCTACAATAGATACCCCTGTTCCATGTGTTAAGATTTGTCAATATATTGGCGCTCTTACTTGTGGTATTACGGTAAGACGTTTTCCATTGTGTGACGTCATCACGCACGCACCATATTTCGTTTTGCTATTTGTAGGTTGCCATGTTGTATTGAATGGAGCCGTTTTCTTGTTTGCTTGTGTAACAGATTTGAAATTTGATTGTTTTGAGTTTTTTTGGAATTGTCACAAAATCTGTATTTTTGTTGCATTACTGTTCAAACTCTGGTACTGCATTCATTTGTTAAGTCCTGGGCATGTGCGACTGTCGTTTTCGTTTGGCACTTTATGGGCTTCTGCGCTTGCCGTACTTTTAGCTGTATCACCTCGTGATGAAGGTAAGCTGTGCCCAATATCAGTTTGGGTAAAAGTTCATATTTTGCTAGATATAGCAGCTGCTTTCACAAACTATTTTTGTATATAAATGTATATGTTGTGCTAAATGATGCATAAAAGCACTAATTCAAAGTGACCACGCAACCCCCATACATCCGGCCCCAATATATGTATACAGTATATAAAATAAGATTCAAACGATTCATAAACTTGCAATGTATGATTTACTACCAATTATAACTCATTCAGGGCAGCATGGCGGCACAGTGGTTAGCACATGTGCGGCGCAGTTCTGAGATCATGAGATCAAACCTTCCTGTGTGGAGTTTGCATGTTCTCCCCGTACTTGCATGGGTTTCCGCCGGGCACTCCGGTTTCCTCCCACATTGCAAAGACATGCATGTCAGGTTAATTGGCCGGTTCAAATTGACCCTAGGTGTGAATGAGCGAGTGAGTTGTCTCTGTGTTCCCTGCGATTGGCTGGCAACCAGTTCAGGGTGTCCCCCTACCCCTGCCCAAAAATAGCAGGGATGGGTCCCAGCACACCCGCGACCCTACTGAGGACAAGCAGTACAGATAATGGATCGATGGATACAACTCATTCAGTGCCATAATGTTTAAATACATTTTTAAAGCATTGTCCCTGAGTGGGGTCGGCATGGCAGGTGAGTGGATAGCAATTCCGCAGCACAGTTCTGATGTCATAAGTTTGAATCCAGCTACCAGCCTTCCTGTGCAGTTTGCATGTTTCCCCTATGTTTTCCTCCAGGTACTCCATTTTTCTCTCACATCCCAGAAACATGTCATGTTAATTGGCAAAAAAATGAGCCAGTGAGTTGCCTGTCTGGCAACTGGTTTTTATGGTGTTCCTTGCCCACTTCCTGAAGACAGCTGGGATGGGCTTCAACACCCCTATAACGTTACTGAGGATAAGCGGTTTAGATAATAGATGAATGTCTCCGAGTGCCAAAACATGTTTTTTCCCCCATTTATTTTTTAAACTGTTGTAAAGGCATTGGCACTGCTGATCCGGGAGTATCAAGCCTCTTGGCACGAGTTCAAAATGATAAATCACCACCAGACGGCAGTAATAGTGTCGGTCAGATCTTTGTCCATACGTTGAGGAGCTCCTACGTCTTTGTGTTGCTTTGCTTCCTCTAACCAGCGATTGAGTTTGTGCACAGCCCCAAAGTGACCAAAATGGTGTGATCACATTACCCAAAACCTCAGGCGCTGAAATGTCCTCGCATCGTTCAAGCATAAGTTCAATGTTCTTGCAAAAAAAGTTGTTTTGCAAACAATGTGTCCTTGTGTTTACAGTAAGCATTGTTTAGATAATCAAGGTATCGCAAATGCAAAAAAAAATCACCGGAATGCAGCTATGAAACATTTGTGCAAAACTATTTTATTTACATAACAAAATGGCACAATCGACAGAAGGGGCAGCCACACATGCACATCTCAGAGCTCTCTTGTTTGCTGGGATTTAGCATATTCCAAGGGGTAAACTTTACTAGGCGAGAACCCCGATGAAGCTGTGACGGCGTGGAAGTTAAACACAACGCTACATCCTTCCCACATCTCTGCCTGAAACCAACGGGACAGTGTTGCAATATGTAGTTAATAATCATCACACTGAAGACGGCGTTCCTTCTCCCTGGATCATCTTTGAATACAATATTTTGCATACAACGACATAGCCCCTGGATGAATATTCTCTTTTGCAAACGCTATTTGCTCTCCCAATCTTGGGATGTTTTCTGAGTTTCATGAGTGCCCAAATCTCAATTTTTTGCCACAAAAAAAGATTAAATAAATCTCCGTCAGGCATAATGTAGTTGTCCCGTTTTAGGATGACCCTTAAAGTTACTAATGATAATGGCATCACTGAGAAAGAACTACATTTCCAAATTGGGAAAAGGGTTGCATACCCTGTCATAGGATCAAACAGTGAACGAGAATACAAGTCATATGTAAAATTCTAAAAGGTGGTCTGCCACTGTGCCTAACACAATGATATTGTACTATATACACAAACATACTGTCACGCCTCGGAGCGTTTTGCACCCGTTGACGCCTTTCAGTGTATTTTACATGAGAAGCTTAAGAGACAAATAGAAATATACATGGCGAGGATTAGGCAACGAGGGCGGGGGATAAAAAGAGCTGGGTAAGCAGCCGGTGGAGTCTTGGAAAGGTAAAAACAAATTGAAAGGTAGCAAGGCGTTTCCTTGCCGAGTGGCTAAACAGGTGGTTCCAGGGCGATAGGGGGTGAAAGAGAGGTAATGTTACAAGCTCTTGAGTAGGAGGAAGTTCAGGAGGCCGCCATCAGCCGGCCAATTTACTGGCCACCAGAGACGGTTTCCTTTGGGGCAGGTCCTGAGGGGTAGGAATGTGGTCTCCTGTGATCTCCGTCTTCTCGGGTGCCGCCGCCGTCGGCAGCTGCTTATTCTTGATCTTGGCTTTGGCCATGTTGTAGTCACCTGAATCAAAGTACTTTTGCTAGGAAAACAGGAAAGGGAACAGGAATTAGTGAATGATTCAACCTTATGAAACAGACATTATGATTTTCTATTGACGAGGTTTAATTGTATAAATATATATGGAAGGAGAGAGAGAGACAGACTTTACGTCTTACCGTTAGTTTAGACCAGGGGTCAGCAACTTATGACACGCGTGCCAGCAGTGGCACGTGAGCGCTCGGCAAATGATTTTTTTTTTTTAAATGCGCATTTTTACCTGAAATTTAGACATTTTCAGTTGCGCGCAGTGTTGTTTAGAGGCTTTACGGTAGTGCCCCTCTTCTTCTGCTCCGTGTGCGAGTGTGTGTCTGCACAGCGACCAGGGATGTGATTTGACCAAAGTGAAATTATCTGAAAATTAGCGGGGGGGGGGGGGGGGGGTGATTGCTAGCTGGGGGGGGGGGGGGGGGGGGGGGGGGGGGAACCAGGTAGGACCAGGGCAGTGCCCTGGTGGGGGGAAAAGTGGGGCGAAGCCCCCCCCCGGAGCTCATGGGTTTTTTTAAGTACTTTCAATGCACTCAGATGACAAAGAAATAGACAAGACAACAGCATAAATTTTCAATGTATATTGAACTATCCCATATAAAATTACAGTTTAAGTCAACTCAAAATCAGTCACATTAAAAAACATTTCCCCAACGCCACTATCTTAATTGTAAAGAAGATGGTTCCAGTGGCAAGGGAGACCCTAGACGACCGGCATCTTTCTACAACTGCAGGCGGCTAACGGGATCCAGGTCTGTAGGAAACCGCCTCAAAGCGTGCCGCCACCAGCTTTTGGGATCACTCTTAGTCTGGACTCTACCCTTCGACCTGTTCGGCTTGGGTAACCCTACCAGGAGTACGAGACTCCCGCCGACATAGCTCTGGGGGTCATGGAGACGCGCAAAGTGCCCCACCACGATAAGGTGGTGATCCGTCGGGACACAGCTAAATCCATTCACATGACCCAAACACTACTTCCTCCTAGACTTCATTGCTTTGGAATGGGTCTTTCTAGCCTGCTTCTGTGCAGCTTTGATGGTTCTTCTTGAGGCAGCCTTGCTCATTTGGGTGTCCTGTTTCACAGCAAGTTCTGTTCGTTTTGCAGACAACATAGCTGCTTCTGCATCCTTCTCCTCCCTGTACCTTTTGGAGGATGTCCTCAGATTTAGGCACAGTATGGACTGCACAGGATCCATCAGAATGTCTTTCCTTCCAAAATGGCTGACAGAGGTGGTATTTCTTGCTCTTAGGGCATATTTTACAGTCTGGATAGAACTGTATGTGGCTATGTCCATTCTGCATGCTTTGGGGTTCAGGACATCACCCATGACACTAAAAGCCCCCTCTACTTGCGGCCCATGGAAGCAACTCATGAGAGCCTTCACCATCTTGGCCAGGGTTGGGTATCTTCCAACAGCAAAGACTTGGGCCCACCAACGATCCAGTGCAATTGCCTTCCCCTCTGAGTCCAAAGGTGTTGGCAACTCACTGTCCAACTGGTATTCTCTCACCTCGAGATCATAGTTCCCCAGCTCTGACTCATCAAGGACATTGGTGACCAACGACGACAGCTTCTTCAGTTGGTTTAAAGTTGAGCTGTGTCCTCTGGCAAGTGGGTCAATGGCAGAGGCTGCTCTCAGAAGCTTGCTGTTCATGGGCAACTTTTTCTGAAGGTACAGACCACATGCCAGATATGCTGCCTTGGCTTTGGCTTTGAACTTGAACACAACTGACGACTTGTTAGAAGAATCCATCAGTTTGCTGGTGACACCACCATAGAAAATATCATTTTCTCGGAGTTGGTTGGCTTTGTTGTTCAGTTCAATTTCTGTCAGTTTACAGCCTTGAAGGGACTCTGGCTTTAGGAAACAGGACAAGAACTTCTTGAAGAAGGACACTTGCTTGTCGTTCAGCTTGTGGATCATTGGCGTTTTCGTCTCAAAGGTGATCACATAGTTCTTCAGCAAGGGCAGAACTGCTGTGTACAGGTTGAGGGTGAGAAGCGTATCCAATCTTGTGAAGAATATCTTCTCATAGATCCTCTGCTTCCTCTTCCTTCCTTCCTCAGTCATGTTCTTTTGGCCTAAAGCTGATTGTATGTCTTTGAGTTTGGCTTTGACTTCTCTTGAAAGATCCTTCTTGTGGTAGATGGCCATGATGGTGGGAAGATAGAGTTCTTTATCTCCTCTGCCAAGAAATGCATAGTAGAAGATGGTAAAGACATCCATGAGGCGTAAGGTGGACATTGAAACATTATAGTTTGAAAGCCATCGATGGCTGACAAATCTCTCTGGCATGGTGAAGGTGATGCCTGTCAGAAAGCAAATTTCTTGAAGAGCTTCCTTCAGATCGGTTGACCACTTGAAATCGTTGAAGAGATCATTATGGAGTCCTTCAATCTTGTACTCAAATGGCTTGCAAAAATGCTTAGAGGCGTTGTGGATGTGGTGGCAGGTATCCCCATCTATGTCAAGGAGATGTGGTGCTGGTCCCTCTCGCAAACGCGTCTCAACTCCAGATTTGGAACCCCGCATCACTGCACATGAGTCCATCAACACAGACACCAAATTGCTCCAGGGAATATTGTTCTTGGTCATGAGGGCTGAGAGTTCATCAAAGAGAGATTTGCCGTCAACTTTAACAACACTCAAAGATGCTAAATGTTCCACCACAACAGACTTTGTCGACGGGGAGAAATAGCTGACGAGAACACACAGGACACGGTGTAGATTGTTGCTGGTGGACTCATCAATGTTCATTGAAAAGTGGGAGGATCTTAAGTTTGTTAAAGTCTCATCAAGCATAGTATGGGCAAGGCCATACTTTGTTTTGTAGGATGCACTGGTTCTATCCATGGACAGTCCATTCAGAGCTTTTGGATCCCTTGCCAGTTCCTTTGACAGTGTGATGAGCTTTGGGGCCATGGTGAACGGAAGAGAATTTTCGGCCAGCACTCCCAACAGCATTGCCTGAAGAATAAAAGAAATTTAACAATAATCAGTAAACAATTAAATAATTTAAATAATTATTTGAATTATAATCCAAAATGTCATGCGACCAAAGTAAATAAAAAAGGATTTAGTCTAAACTTTCATGCACATTCACATGTCAGAGTATTTATTATGGTGACAAAAAAATGTTGAAAATTAGCTACAAACCATTGGAAATAATATTTACCATGCAATAAATCATTTAATCAATCATTCTTAATACATAATGGATAACAAAAACATAAAATACCTCATGCAGCAAGCTCTGATAAAAACACAATCATGCATTCGACTAAGATCATCTCTGTAACTGCATACATCAAGACACTCAACATCTTGAAACCTAAAAAGTGCAAACATGCAGCATTCATTTGAGTTTGTGTCAATGATTAACCATGTTATTAATATTAAGTAAATTATGTACCATAATAATATCGTGGCCATTAAGAAAATCAATGGTAGAATATCATACAAGTACTTAATTTAAAAAATATAAATACTGACAATAGTTTTGATTACTATTAGGCTTAATAATATTTTTAAATTTCCTAAATCATATTTTAAATGTAATAATTTATTTCTTTAATAGCAGCGTATCCAAGTATTTGATAAATGAAAGTACAATAAGTATAGGCCCTACAGTAAAGTGTTGGTGTAATGTACACATGAAAATCTATTATTGTAATTGTTAAATATTTATGGCCATTTTTATTACGTTATAATATTTTCGAAAAAAATGGGAAAACTGTCAAATAAATTTGAAAAGTTTACCACCTACCTCAAAATTCACGACTCTATCAGCAACTGGTACAGGTTGTTGGGGTGGATCACGTCTCTTTATTACCGCTTCCGATTGTGATGTCAATAAGGGATGGAGGCCGTAAAGTTTTGGAGTTTTCGTTTGGGCACCGAAACTTCCAGCGATGGAATAATTTGTCGTTCTTGACTGGAGTTCTTTCACGTGTTTTTTGCTCTTTGCGTGACTTTCAAGAGCTTTGAAACCTCTCCCACCATAGTCGATGGTATCATGACACCAAATGCAAAGTGCTTTCCCGGCACGATCGATCTTCCGAATAAAGTCATTGAACAAATTCGTCACAGTCTTCTTTCCAACATTCGTAGATAATTCCTTCTCCAACCAGTCCCATCGAAACTTGTTTTTTACAATCTTATCAATTTCTTTAGCTCGCGGAGCATCTTTGCGTTCGATCACGGACATCTTTCTTTAAACACCCGGCAAAAACGTGTGAGAAATGAACAATGGCACACTCCTATAACAAGCGCGTTTATTGGTCAACACGAGACTTCAACCAATCGCAAGTACGTTTCATTTCAGTTACGGAAACACTCAAATGGCATGCTGTCGAGACGAAATCGTTTTTTTTTACCAATTAAAACACCGGAAATTTTAAAATTTTATTTTTGGAGATAAAAAAAGCGGAATTCCGCGAATTAGCGGAAAAATCACATCCCTGAGCGACTCACAGAAGAGGAGAAATCAGTGTTTTGATCCAGCCACAGAAACACCGGTGCGCGTTAAATGAATGAATGACAGCTACTTCAGCGAAAAAAATCTCATTTTTTGACTGGCGACTGGGGGCTTGTGCAAAAAATGACTGTTTGTGCATTATGTCTCGAGCATTGTACCTCGCACATAAAGTATAAAACGTCATTACGAGACGAAACATGAATTCAAAGCGTAGACATTAAAACGCGCTGTGTCCAGGTACGGCAAACAAACACAGACTGTAAAAAACTTTGTCACTGCTAAAAACACCACCACTGAAGCAAGTTATCACATTGCTCACTGCATACATAGCAAAGCACGGAAAACCATTTATATCTGAGACCAAATCAGCCGTTATTTCTGTTGCACTTATTTTCAAGTAGCCTTCTGCCTTGTTGCTGTTATTTCAAGTTTTGATATTTTCTGCAATAAGATTTCATTGATGAATGGTATGGTAGCTGTCCATATCACTTGTTTTTGATTGTAGTTCGTTGTTGGTGTTGAGTGGTTGATTCAGGTTGATTCTTGTGGTAAAAAGTCATGAATGTCATAAAAAAAAGTCATGGATGTCTACAGGCCTCTCCACATGTTGCTCACATTACATTTTTAGGTTATTGATGAACAAGAATAGTGGAAGGTCTGTAATACTATTTCAATGTATATCCATGTTGTATATTCGGACTGGTGTAAAATTACAGCTCTTTCGGATATAAAAAAAAATATTGTGCGAGTCATTGATCTTGGTGTGGCACACTGATTTACAAGGAAATGTGAAAGAGGCCCTCCACGCCAAAAAGATTGCTGACCCCTGCTTTAGACAGAAATATTTGAGAGATTCTTCTTCGAAATGATAAGTGCAATAGAAATTTTACAAAACCAAGAGTCACTGATTTTAATTTAAATATTTAAAATTAACTTGAAGGATTTTTTTTTTTACTCACGGCCACAATCTCCTGTCTTAAATCATCATTGCAGCCTGTCAAGCTTATTCATGATGCACGTGCAAATATGAGCATTTCCTAGACCGTCTCAAATAAACTTATTTTCTTCATCTTTCTTGGGGTTTGGGCTAGCATTTGAACATCATATCTTTATTCTGATTTTAATTTTGGACAAATGTAAAAGATTTGATAAGATGCCAATTCCTTATTTTGACTCAGGGTTGTTGGTTGTTTTGACTATTACATCATTTTGCTATCGGCAAATCATGATGTCGTTCTTTGAGGACCACACCCTTGAGGGATGATCTGTTTTTCTTTGTTACCATGAAGATTAAAAAAAAAATGGCTTGGAGGAAGGCTTTCCAAAGGGATGAATTCTCTTATCTGAAAGCACCTCAACCAGTCCTCTGTGCCAAGTTCCAAATCCATTGATGTCTTCTTGCCTTATTTTGAGTGTCTGGTTCCACTAGGGTTGTAGGGACACTATTTCCTGTGGTCAGGGCAGGTACAACCCGGTGGTGCCCATCCCTCTCCAGGCCATCATGTTTCCACTTGGTCTTGAACCGGGAAATGTTCACGTGTCAGGCGAATGTGCTAATCACTGCATGACGTAAAGTTTAAACCTAACAGGACTCTACTTAAAGAAGGCTTCCTACTTTTATTATTTTCATGCTACATTAACTAATAGAAGAAAAAAAATGGGGATGCACATGACATCACTTTGGCAGCACCCACTCCTTCTACCGAAAGTGTTCTATCGTGAACAGCTTTGCCAATAGTGAAATAAAAGTAGATAGGCGCAGTGGAAATTAACCCATAAGGGCTCTTTGAACACAATTGGTATCGTTAACACATACTTAGAGAAAATATTCAACTTTCTAAGCACACCTCAAACAATGCACCCCAACTTTTAAGTACCATGTTTGACAAATAAGAAAAAGAACCAAGGGGAAAACCCATTTACAAGGGTAATTCTTCATGTATAAAGGCAAGTGACAGCAAAAGAACACAAACAATATCAATAGATATTTTTAAAGAAATGCTTACCCCCTTCTGAAGGCGTTTACGAAGCAAATCAGAACCTCCGGGCTTATTCCCCAAATTTGGGTATCTAGCCTTTAATTTCGCCTCCTCCGCTTTCTCTGGATTTATCGTTTTGTCCTGAACCTCCTGAAATGCAACACAAAAAAATGAAAATCAGCCAAGCATAGGATCAGCTAAAATTAATAAGAAAACGTTGGACTAGTTCAAGGCAACATGGGGCTTCCAGATAAATGCCCTAAACCCACATGCAGCTTTCTTCACTTGGATGCTGCCTGCTTTTTGCTATCTCAGCAGAGCAAAGAAAAGCCTCAAGGACCAAACCCACAGCCAACACACCTTCAAACCATCCTCCTAGGCAACCTGGCTCAGGAGCCACATGCAGCTTTTTAGTGTCTTATGTATGGAAAATATTTGTCAAAAAACCTTTTGGGGGGTGCGCATTATAACCAGTATGCCTTATAGTGTGGAAAATACAGTAATTGATATTTTTTACAATTAATATTGCAAAAACTGATTTTATGTTTAAGAATACAGGTTTTAGAATACTCAAGATCTTAATTTTATGATTTTTCCATGCATTTATTAAAGCAAATTAGTGGAATATCAAATTTGAGAATTTTTGCAACCCTAATTGAAACAGTTTTTTAAAAACAAAGTACAAAAAAATGCACTGTTGCCTGGCAATATATAAAGCCTATCTTAGTAGAGTAAGACAAAACCAAAAAAAATGGAACTTAACGAATCTCCTGACTAGATTAGAATTCTAAACATAGTTTAAATACAAGACACATGTTGATGTACATGATCGTGCGAACAGGAACATATTTTAAACGGAAACATTTATTGCTGTGTTTGCACTTGTTTTTGCATGATTCAGGGCAAAATGATGCTAGCCATGATTAAAAAAAGCACTGCATTAGTAAAGACAACAAAGGTAATACATGTGAGACATTCACATTTTTTTAAATATTTTACTTTACTTTCTGTTGCTAAATGAAACTGAAAAAATATATAATATTGCAAGACACTGAAAATATTTACCTTGGGAATATTCCTATTTTTCTTTTTTATATTGCTTGCTGTTAAACGTTATTGCATTTATTTTAAGTGCACTTCTGTTACGATTCACTATTCTTTTCCCCTGCGTTAGTAACATAGGCCAATTTTCTAATGCTGCATTCCAGAAAAGTGTGAAGTCAGACTCTTTCAACCTCCGACCAGGAGAAAATATATACCCTGACTTTTCGACTCGAGCCTGCCTTTAGGTGTCATTCCAATGATATTTTCCTGGTCGGAAATTAGAAAACTCAAGACTTCCCACTCTTCTTGGAACTCTGAGGTCGGAACAGATACAATCAGAGTGGGATAAATCACACTTCACTGGTTTGCAACGTCACTCCAATGATGTTTTGCTGGTCGGAGGTTGGAAAACCCAGACTTCCCACCTTTCATAGGATGCTTTGAGGTCGTATCTGATACCATGCGAGAAGGATAATCCAACTTCCCAATTTCGTTGAATACAGTATTAACACTACATCAGAATTGTTTTTTGCTTCAATATTTTTTAAATATAGTAGAGACTGAATACTGCATTTTATTCTTCATTACAATGTTTTGATACTTTTTGTGATAATATCATGTCACAACATGATTCACTATAAATCTGGCCATGATGTATTTTTGTTTCAATTTTGTTATTGTAGTTCTTGTAATTGACAACCAAATAGCAACGTTTGTTACCAACTCATCACTGTGGACTGATATTGCATGTATCATATTGGTGTAAAAAATGAAAGAGCTTGAGAAGCTGTTTGACTATCCCCAAGCATATGTGAGAAGGAGGATGTACTAATATTTAATCTTTTTTTCTGTCGCAGTGCCCAAATTAATGCACCAGCCTACTTATGTTTAAAAAAGCTGTATAGAATTTAGAACTTTTACTCTCTGCCGCCATCCTTTGGCTTGTGTCATCATTGCAGCGCCAGTCAATGATTCCTGATGCCAAGTATGTACATTTCTTAGACGCACTTGAATAAACTCTTCTTTTTAAAAAGCAGATTCGCACTGAGGAAAATAAAACACAAGGGCTCTTTGATCTCATTTGGGCATTGTTAAAACATACATAATAGAGAAAATATGTACCTTCAATTTTTGGAGAACACCTTTAAGTAATTATTGCACACCATCGGTAAATCCTACAAACCTCATTTTAATTCTCAAATATTATTGTGTCGAATATATTTAACCAACATATGTCGAAGTGTCCTTGGGCAAGACACTGAATCCCTAATGCCCCCAATGAGCGGGTAGTTGCCTAGCATGGCCGACGCTGCTATCAGTTACTTAGTGTAAAAGGGAAAGTGTGAAGCACATTGTAAAGTGCTTTGAGAGGTCTTAATTGACTTGAAAATCGCTATATAAATGCAGAACATTTAAATTTACTTTTTTGTCCCGATAATCTTTTCTTTTTTTCCTTCTTGAAGTCTTTATTACATGTTTTACTCTGAAGTGCCATAGCTCACCTGGTTGATTACAATGTTACAAAACGTTGCCAACAATGACAATGAAGACCATTATATTATATTAAAATGGTACAGAAGTGTGAAATGTGAAAATGTGCAAACTTAGGTTGAAATATAATTGTGGATTATGACTTACGGTAATTAACTAATCAATTGTAGAAACAATAAACAAAGTATACAAATAATTAATTTTATACAAAAAGATAGAAACATGTTTTTGAAAATCTTCATATACAATGTGATTAATGACACATATAGGGGCAGCACGGCGGCGCAGTGGTTAGCGCTTGTGCAGCACAGTTCATGTCATGGGAACCTGTCGTGGGTTCAAATCCAGCTCCAGACTTTCTGTGCGGAGTTTGTATGTATGTATAAAAAAAAAAGTAAAAAAAAATAAAAAAAATCAAGCATTTTTGAAGGGGCGTTGCTACTTTGCAGATTTTCACTTTTCGTGGTTGGTTTTGGTCCCCATTAACCGGGTCTAAAAAACAATATTAATAATATATATATATATTTTTTTAAGTCTTTTTTTAAGCATTTCTGAAGGGGGCGTCGCTACTTCGCGGATTTTCACTTTACGCGGGTGGTTTTGGTCCCCATTAACGGCGATAAACGAGGGATCACTGTACTGTAATTGAGCTAGCATGCAGGTTAGCGTGTTACCAAACTAACGGTGAAGATTTCAAACGGCGGGAGGTGACTTGTTTGAAAAACGAGCATAATAGCGATAATCTGATTAAATAAACATGGTATTTTTGTCATTATTAGTCAGTGCTGTGTGAGCAAGTGTGACCATTTTAGCTCTAAAGCTAACGGCTTATTTTGCTCAGAATGTCATGACAGGAGGTTAGCTTGCTAACATTAGCCTAGCTATTCCTCCACAATTTACACCAAATACTCATTTAGCTCACCGGGATAACTTGGTCGCTGAATGTATTACACAGCGTAAGAAATGTTGACTTAAAGGGAATATGGACGTATATCTCTTAACACACGAGCTAACGTTAGCATCAAGCTAGCATCCGTAACAAAAGTCATCCGCGCTCCCGCCTCTTCCCTCCCACGCTGTCAAAAACGGCCTCTGAAGATACCTGCTCCTCCACGAGCGTCTCCCCGGACGCTGGGACGTCTTCGTTTCCGTCCGACATTGTTGAATAGGTTCGCTGCCTGCAAGAAGAGACCGCTAATGGAGTCGCCGGCGGGTGGTCTTGTTTCCTGTGGAAATATGCGGTTGTTCCCGCTGCTCTCTCTATCGCCCTGCCAGTCCTCTGCGTCCTGAAGGCCGAGGAAGACGTGCGCGCTCGCGCAGCTGGTTCTACGTCACTGACGGGAGACACCGTGCAGCGTGCGCGCTCACGTCTTTTGGAAGATCCTACGTAACCTGCTGATCAGCTGAGGTTCTCGTGTTTGTTTGGGAAGTTTTGAGCAGGGTTGGGTAGGGTTACTTTAACTGGATTACTTTCAATTACTTTTGGATTACTCCAATACCAAATATTCTAATAAAAGACAAAATAAACTAAATATGAATAAAATGATGACTCACAGCACGCGGTAAGCTTTCTCTCCTGGCTTTGATCTCATTGATCTCCGGCAAAACTAACATCAAATGCGACAGAAACAAAATGAAAATAAATCCAAACAGTTTTTGCCGTTCCATGTGTTCCGTTACTCCCCAAGCCTGCACAAAATTGAGTAATTTTAATTATATTTAGTTTCTTTTGTCTTTTATTAGCATATTTGGTATTGGAGTAATCCAAAAGTAATTGAAAGTAATCAAGCTAAAGTAACCCTCCCCAACCCTGGTTTTGAGGAAAACAAATTCGCAATTTAATATCGATTTAAAATGATTCATATTCTGTCGCGTCAACATACACTTTAGGAAAGCTAATGCACATACGTTTACTACACCTAAATCTATTTAGTCTGGTCAGAGAGGATTAGGGTAGCCAAAAATTGTACGCAAGTAAAAGTACGATTACTTTAGAATAATCACCAAGGAGAAGTAAAAAAAAGTCCAAATAATAACTGGAGTAAAAGTACCCGGTGCAAAAACTACAAAAGTACTCAGTAATTGTAGCACTGTCTAATTTATTGATTTTTTTTTTTTACTAGATAATAATAATAATAATAATAAGATCATTATAGTCCATCAATTAAACAACAAATTACAAGTATATATATAATTAGGCTACAACTATATACACTGCGCATACAGTATAATAAAAAAAAAACCTAACCCTGCTCACAAGGGCCACCTGGCGGTTGTTGGGGCCACTGGTCAAATCTAAATAAAAGAAACGAGGTCTGCGCCTGAACAGAGACAGAAGGACTCATACTTACATGAGGGGATTTACGTAGCGGGTTTAATGTAGCGGAGTAAGAGTACAGTTTCCTCTTCACAAACATACTCAAGTTAAAGTAATAAGTATAGTGGTTTAAAAATACTCTTAGAAGTACAAAATGTCCCAAAACTTACTGAAGTAACGGAGTAAATGTACCTTGTTACTACCTACCACTGAGTCTAGACTTATATATATTGTGTGTGTTCATATGTGGCGTATAGGCTCCGGAACGGCGTAACTGATTTTCATTAAAATTTACACAGTAGAACTTTATGTCTCAGGGCGCGTCCTTCGCTATGTTTCGTCTCAAGGCAACCCCAATAAATAACGTAATCGATAAGTGTCTTTGAATCAGTATGCGATCATACTGCTCTTTAGCACTCCCTAGTGGCTTCCTGGTGCTTTTTCAACAAACCACGGCTTTAATATCCGCGCTCAATCAGAATGCACGGCAATGCCAAGCCTGGCAAACCCAAGCAGGGAAACACCGGGCCATTATGCTTGTTTACAGGGTTGGGTATGGTTACTTTAATTTGATTACTTTCAATTACTTTTGGATTACTCCAATACCAAATATGCTAATAATAGACAAAAGAAACTAAATATGAATAAAATGACTAAAATTTGTGCAGGCTTGGGGAGTAACAGAACACATGGAACGACAAATATGATGTTGGCAAGCTGTTTGGATTTATTTTTATTTTGTTTCTGTCGCATTTTATGTTAGTTTTGCCGGAGATCAAAGAGATCAAAGCCAGGAGAGAAAGCTTACCACGTGTTGTGAGTCATCATTTCATATTTAGTTTATTTTGTCTTTTATTAGCATATTTGGTATTGGAGTCATCCAAAAGTCATTGAAAGTAATCCAGTTAAAGTAACCCTACCCAACCCTGCTTGTTCATTTTTAACTGACTTTCGTAGGGTAGGGTTTTGAATATGTCTTTCTTGCAAGGAAAAATATGGAATATTGTTAGGTACCTAAAAGTTTCGGCCTCAGTTTACTCCAGGGGCCACAAAGTAGAAAAACAGTCTTGAGATAGACAGAGAGACAGAGAGAGACAGAGAGAGAGACAGAGAGAGACACAGAGACAGAGACAGAGAGAGAGACAGAGAGAGAGACAGAGAGAGAGACAGAGAGAGAGAGAGAAAGAAATAGAACACGAGGGAGATAAATAATCAAATAGAGAAATAAAGAAAGTGAGAGAGAGAAAACAAGGGAAACAAAGCCATTCTCCGTTTTTCTTTTTTTTCCATTTTCTGTTTGTCTTTGTTTTCATTTTTTTACATTTCTTTTCTGTTTTTTCAATTTGTTTCCCATTATGAACAAACCCCCCCCCACCCCATTTTATTCCTTTTCCTTTATTTGCAAAAAGTTAGACCAAACAATTAATAGAATAATAGTGCGATTTGTTCACTGGGTCCCTATCATTTGTAATCTTATTCGTTCTTACTTGCACTGCATAATATAGTGACATCTAGTGGTAAGACACACAGTGTCGTTAATTTTACTCATGGGAACTGGAAAGTGACAAAAAATAGCTCCCAAACAACCATTTAAGTGCAAAGAAATGAAATGAATGATTTAATGATATAAAAGTATTTTTGTGATTTTTATTTCGATGAAAATTTTGTAGGTAAATAACTTCAAACGTTCTCGGGCGGATACATGTTAATAAGCAAATACAGTTACAGCTGCTTTGGGAGTGGCGTCTGGCTTTAGTGACATCTAGTGGACATTTTTAAACTGCTGGCCGTAGGGGCTTATTTCCGCTTGTGCTTCTCTCGCTGGCCTGATTCACCGTGCTGGCGGGCTCACAATTATGTTTTGTATCTATGTCGAACTCAAGGACACCTGAAGATTTCATGCCGTCCGATGCTGAGAGAAGCACAAGAGAAAAATGAGCGTAAAACATTGACCTGCAGTTTTAAATATGTCCACTGGAATGTGCTAAAGTCAGGTGCCACTCTCAAAGCACCGACTGCAGTTGCATTTGCTGACTACCCTTTATCAACCAGAGAACATCCAGGTAACATACTACCATGTTATTTTACATAAATTAGAGTCACGGATGAGCTGTTTGGGCCAATACAAAATATATATATTTTAAAAGTAGCACCTGGGTGTCTTTGCAGAAGTTTAAATACGCTATAGCTCATTTTGATAATAAATATGAAACCTAACAGTGAAGTTCCCATATTCAGGATTTCAGGTAAACATTTTGGAAAATCTTTTAAAATAAAACGTAAAAATACTTTTGAATACATCAGGTAGATTACCGTTTGAATGCTTCTTTTTGTCACTTTCTAGTCTGCATGAGTTTGAACGAGTAAATTAACTGTAGTGGAAATGAATCAAGTGTTGATTTGTTGTGACACCAGAAAAAATTAAATATTTGTGAAGGAAAAAAACATATTGGAGAAAACAAAAGCCTGAATATCGTTTTATTATCAAATCTCACATTTTTGTATCATTATTAATTGTGAGCCTCCAAAAGACCACCAGCCATCCAGTTAAGGCCCACTTTTTAGGCCATTAATTTGATAGTTTATCACCCTTGAGTATAGTTTGTCCACCATGTTGCCCTAAACTAAAATGAGTTTGACACCCCTGTATTATATAATCGTATCGATCAAGAACGAGGTCGGGAACCTATAGCCTGCAAGCCATATATGGCTTCTTTCATGAGTACAAATGGCTCGGACCTAGAATTTGCGTGATAACTATTGTACAGGGCAGCATGGTGGCGCAGTGGTTAGCGCGTGTGCGGCACAGTTCTGAGGTCATGAGATTGAACCTCCTGTGTGGAGTTTGCATGTTCTCTCCGTGCTTGCGTGGGTTTACTCTGGGAACTCCAGGGTCCTCCCACACTACAAAAGCATGCATGTCTTGTGAATTGGCCGGTCCAAATTTGTGAATGAGCGAGCAAATAGTCCGTCTCTGTGTGCCCTGCGACTGGCTGGCAACCAGTTGAGGGTGTCCCCTGCCCACTGCCCGAAAATAGCCGAGATGGGCTCCAGCACCCCCGCAACCCTACTGAGGATAAGCGGCGCAGATAATAGACGGATGAATTATTGTACAGTTACAAGAGGAACCATGTCCCAAACGCAAAACTGAAACGACGTTGACTCCATACAAAACCCACTATATATATATATATATATATATATATATATAGATAGATAGATAGATAGATAGATAGATACTTTGTTCATCCCCGAAGGGAAATTCACATTTCATATATATATATATATATAATAATAATAATAATAATAATAATAATTTCCTTGTATTGTCATTCTGTGTAACAATGCACACAGAACGAAATGTCGATTGCACCTGACCCGTTGTAGCGAGCCGATGCAGCCGCAGCCAACAGAGGGCGCCGCCGACCACTTTTTAAGTCTTAGGAATGACTCGGCCGGGGCGCGAACCACCGACCTCCCAGTCTCAAAGCGGGCGCCTTACCATCTAGGCTACTGAGAGGAAAAAAGTTTTACTACAGTTTACAGGCAAGGTGTCAGACCAACAGACCCCATTTTGGCTTTAAATCGATAAATAATCCTGTATATCGAAACTCACCTAGCATTCTATGTTCATTGTTTAGATGCTTCATAATGAAAAGCCACACTACAAACTTTCACCCAAAACAAACTTCTTACCAAAAAGCTTTAGTAAAGCACCTAGAGCAATTTGATTGGGTGAGCGGTAAGAATAGGCGGAGCTATACATGGACAGGACGGGTACGCTCTTTCTCGCCAAACGCTAACTGCACTAAAAGTAATCACGTTTCTGTCTTCGTTTGCAGTATTTTGTGACATTTTTACGAAAAAACTTCTCACACCCTTTTTGGAAACAGTTTTTGTTGTTCAGCTCTGTACAGCCTTTTGAGACTTTTTGTGATAAAGGGCGTCACAAACAAATATGACTCGACTTGATTTTCGGTATTTGTGTGCGAATATCGTTATTTCATTTTCTTAATCATCAGATGACGTGTTACTGTGCTGTGTCCAAAGAAAAAGTCAAAAAATGTAAATAGCAGCGGGTCTCCAACGTACACCAAGAACCCCTGACTAGCCCACGGTAGCTTTCTAAGTGATGTGTCATTGCGATTTTCTGGTAAATTTGATTCCAACTGATGTTTTAGTAGGGCACCACGTGCGGCACAGTTCTGAGGTCATGAGATCGAACCTCCTTTGTGGAGTTTGCATATTTTCCCCTTTTCCTCCGGGCATTCCGGTTTCCTCCCACATTCCAAAAACATGCATGTCGGGTTAATTGGCCGGTTCAAATTGTCCCTAGTTGTGAATGAGCGAGTCAATTTTCTGTCTCTGTTCCCTGCCAACTGCCCGAAGATAGCTGGAATGGGCTCCAGCACCTCCGCAACCCTACTGAGGATAAGCGGTGCAGATAATGGATGGATGATGTTTTAGTGGTTGACTTTACTCTTAATAATCACAGCCTGTTAACACGTAATGACCCAAGTTATTTTAGAAATACTTATCAAAATGGTAGCCCTTTACGACAGTTACAAAAAGTGGCTCTCAGGTTGAAATAGTTTGGTGACCACTGTTTACACGATGCAGTATTTCGATCACACGAGAGATGCGTGCAGGAAGGCATAAAACTGCTGACAAATATGAAAATTCAACGTTTTCACCCATTAAATATTCACACTGAAACCTTTCCGCACTTTTCCTGCCAACAGTGCTTCATAATCCTTCAATAATTCTTCTTAAATCCAAGCATTTTTACTGTACCAGTCCTTTAATATTTACTGCACGCCTATTGCCTTTAAGAGTAGAAAATACATGCACATTTCAAGGTAAATTGGTTTGTATGGACAGGGCTAGAGATTGTGTCTTTTGAATGAACTCTTCTCTTGTATGAATTGGCATCATGATTTTATCCTGCATCCCAAAAATAATCCTACGAAATCATCCCAGTATTGATGATTGTGGTGTTCATGGCATAACAAATTACATTTTAATTAGATTATATTTGTTCTTTAGTGCAGTGTCTGAAATAACATCTGCCCGGACCCCCAGGGCGTGCATCTTTTACGTTGGGCGTACAACTTACACAACGTCTATGCCCGGGCGGCCGACAACTTTTTCAAGCAAGAAAAGAAAAATCTTTCGTTTTCATTTATTCATATTCTTTTCAAATCAAACGTTTGCTTTATTCCGATTTCGAAATCTTCGTTCGGTTTGGAAATTTCGGTTTGTTTGGCAATTTGTATACTCAGCAGCCAATCAGAATCCAGCATCGATTAACTTCGTGCTTCTGCACATTCCTGAGCTTTATAAGGTCGCGCATTGGCATATCCTTTTCCAAAGTAGATGCACAGAGAACACAAGAAAAATCAAGGAATCAAGCCAAAACCTTAGCCCCAGATGAAATATTCAAAAGAAGCTAACAAAAATTGATGACGCAACAAAATGTAAACGTACATTAAAAGCATCGTGAAAAGGGGGGTTCATGTGGCTTGTAGCAGACGACGCAACGCAAACATTGCATGAATGAAGATGAGTAAATACAGGTACATACTGATGGCAGATGGAAAACAGATGTCATATACATGCAATGAATGTTATAAGTAGATGTGTAATAAACTTAATTTTAAAGTGTTGTTCTGTTATATATTCTGATTATCAATCCTTAATACTCGCAATAATGTTTTTTTTTTTTTTTTTTGCGATTAGTCGTCCTATTGTGATTCAAGTTGTGAAAAATGGGGCAGGCAACTTTATGGCTGGGCAGGCAACTTTTCAGAGTTGTCTGCCCTGGTGTCCCGTAACTTTTTGTCATGAGTTTCAGACAATGCTTTAGTCATAAAATGATTAACATGTGTCCAGATGTTATGCTAATAATGTGAATTTGTGTCGTGATTACTTCTATAAAACGCATATTGTATGAAAAAAGACAAGGGACAAAGCGAAAAAGATTGCTTCAGAAGATAGATATATTTTTCAGATTTGAATATTAATGTCAAAAATACTATGATATACAGTTTACACTAAATCATCTTGGCATGACAGACAAATCACAAATAGAAACTGAAATATTCATTTAAATATTAAATAAACAGAAGGGTTAGGTCAACTAAAAGTAAACGCTTAAAACTAACTATTGCAACACTTTCAACAAAGTGGTTTTTGTAACAGTACAAAAAGAAATCGGACAATTATGATTCATTTTCGTTTCCGGTTTAGGGGGAAAGAAAATCGATTCCACAGTGCATTTTTTATGATTTCTTATGTGATCGGTTCACCTCAGATTGCATGGTTTTTCACCTCCGGTGGTCCTTTCGTTTGTTTCTTGAAGTTGGGAGTGAAAAATGATGAGAAAGTGCTCTGACACAGCCTATTTCCTTTTTTGAAACCGCCTTGTTACTTCATGACTGAGAGCCATGTCAGAGTCCTTAAAGGAGATACAGCATCTAACTTCTGTGAAGTGGGAGATCAAATAAAAAGGTGGGAAAATGTCTTGAAGAGGCAGTGTAAACGAGAGCTATTGAGTCCAAATTCGTAATTTACCTTCAGATCGAAGTTTTTTCCTCATTCAAAAGGCCATGTATTGCATTTGTCAAGTAACTGAGATTGAACAGGTATTCATGATGTTACAATGAGGTCCAAATCAACAATCTTGTTTCGGATTGTTGCACAATTTGTGCAGAATTAAAGAGTCCAACTGGTCCTTTTGACAAATATTGGTCTCAACTCTCATGCAAGACGCAGGAGTGGGCGAAACAACATCAAGAATTACCTTTCAAACATTGTAAGGCATCTTTTTTGACCAGGACCACCAAATCCTTCACACTTCAGCAGTCAGTCACAATCGAGTTCATGCACAATGGAAAATTCCATTTTAACAAGCGTCCCAGGTGAGGTGCGCTCGATCGTCTGCTGCCTTTCAATCTCTCTTCCGATACAAGTCGCAGGCTGACAAAATGACTCGTTGCTGGCACGGAGGTGTGGCTATGGCCTGCCAGGAGCAATGAGGGAAGAGTAAAGTTTGGTGGTGCGTTAATTAATTTTTTTGTTGGTCGAATGTTAGCAGCGGGGTGAGAAAGGAGGGTCGATGGGGGACTCGGTGAATGACTGTAGCTCGTAGGCAGCACCGCTGTCCACCTCCATCGACTTCCTGGAAAACAGCAGACGGATGTCTCTGTGGAGGTAGATCTTCCCAGACTTTGAGCTCTGGAACCTAGTGAGCAAGAAAGGATTGCTTTTTTTAGATGATTAAAATGGGTCATTGACAACTGTTGGGAATGACGCCATTATTTTTTTCGGTAACGGGGTAATCTAACTAATTATTTTCTCCGCCCTTATCCTTGTTGAAGGGCGGGAAGATAGGGAAGATAAGCAGGATATCCTCGGTCAACCTTTTGGCATATTTATTCACCAACAACACGGTTCATATTCATCAACACAGCAGCCATCTACAATAACTTAAAACAATGCGGTCTGTGCGTGATGATGTCACAAAATGGAGAATGTCCTATTGAAATATTAAGAGAAAGAGCACAATTATATTTGCAATACTTAACATCTCATTTGGGGAAACTAGTGTAGGATTCTTTCTCTTCCTGCATCTTAAACACTAAACGATCCAAAACTGCTGCTCTCTCCTCACTGAGAGAATTTTGCCAGCTATCATGAGCGAGAGAGCGAAAGAGAGATAGAAAGAGGTGAGTAAGAGACGTAAAGAGAGGGATTGAATAGTCACTTAATATTGTTTTACTGTTGACTTTTGTTTGGAACAAAATATTTGAAGTGCAGTTGCCTATCTCTACTTGACAAGTTGTAGGAGTTTAATTTAGTTATTTTACACTGCCGTGTTAAACGCACTTTATATTGTTGTCATGTTTATTTTTGTTGTGTAATAATACCTGAAGTACAGTAGTATATGTCTATTTAAACAGTTGTTTGCCTAGAAATTGTGATTTTTCTAGAGTGAAACTCACTTTACAGACGCTCCCCTACTTACAACCATTCGATTTATGTAAAACGGTAGATTTCGGGAAGACGAAAAATATCCGGACATTGCTGTAAGTTAGATTTTGTATTGTGTGCACCTTTTTCCGAATAGCGGACATGACTGTAGTGCTTCTTCCCGCTGCAACCAGCGTGTGGCGCTGTGAGAAGTCACCCAGCATCCACCCCGAAGAAGAAATCCACTTCCTCTTCCTATTCGTATGTAAAAACAGCTCTCCTTCACCTGCTCGCAATCCCACCGCTGCCACCAATGTAGCGTGTCGTTTTGTGTGGGTAATGGATTGCTACTTGTTCATGAAAAAATACTCAGAAGCACTTACAATCTCTTTGTAAACACACCGATCTTTCTCCAAAACAAAACTGTCGCACTCGCCTACAATCTCGCGACATTCGTCGCCCTACTGACATCATTCATGCGCACCTCACATTCTACGCTTACACTATGTCCAGCGCGCTAAGAACTTTGATATTTTTATTGTTTAATATCTTGTGCATCAATCCAATATGGTTGGTGTAAAGTGTAAAGAAGAGGCGAGCTGTTTCATTTGAAATTCAATTGGAATAAGTACGCTTGATGCGGTTGGGAAAATGGTTGGATCGCTTTTTTTCCGCCACTTTTTACCACGGAGGAGGACTTCTTGACGCGCATCTCCCAAAAATAGGTTTAACCTCCTTTTGTTAATCTTTATAGAGCATATTAATTTATGAAATGTTTATTATCTAGTAAAAAACAATACAGGTTACTTATACAAGCCTGAAACATACAAAAAAATAGCACTGAAGCACCTTTCGAACAAATTCAAATTACTAACACTCGTCCGAAAGCTAACTTGTTCGTAATTCGGGCAGCGTTTGTATATTGTTTTACATTTGAATTTTGTTGTGAACAAAATACTTGAAGTACAGTAGGCTGGTCTACTTGACCAGTGGTCTCAGGTTAACCTGTTTACAAAAGAAATTTAGATGTCCAGAATATTATCTGCAAGCCATATGTTGCTCATGGAGCCTATCCCAGCCGTCTCCGGGCAGTGGGCAGTGGACAAATTAAACAAACAAATTAAAGACTAATCATCATCATCTTTATTTCATCAATCAACACATATTCTTTCCATTCTTTCCCCTTTGATAGTAATTTGGGTGCTCAAATAGTCCCAATCAAATTGGGGACTGGACACTTAAGGGTTAACAGCGACTGACTGAAGCAAGTCACACACTCAACCATCTCTTGAAGTGTCCATTAAAACCACAAACATCAGCTACACACTTCTTTTTGATGAGTTTGAAGACTCCCCTGTACTTTAGAGTGCATAAGTCCCAAAGTTGGCAACACCAAGTAGCAGCTTGCTTTGTTGCAGTTTCCAAGTGCTAACCTACTCATCATGGTAAATAAAGCTGTCCTCAACGTTTGTGTAAGTAAACTGTAGTGCTATATGTACAGTCCAAGCACCAGAGAAAGGCTTTAAAATGTGCAAACTTTACATATTGTCTTTTATAAGTGCAGCTGGGTAGTATTATTGAGTGCCAACTAGCCAAGCAAATGAGTTTCAAGAGCCTTTTTAGAAAATACTCCTCACCTTAGATGAACGAGATAACGCAAAGTCCGTGCCTGGCCCAAACTCAGGGGCTTCTTGTTGATCTGATGGTTGGCGTCCCGCCTGACGGGAACAGAGAACGTCCTCTGGCGCAGGAAGGTCTGGTTTCCCGCTGGCATGGCTCGTAGGTCGTACATCACCACGAACATCTTTACCACGGTCTTGTTCGGGTTGAATAAGGTCTGCCGTGAAAAGGAGAACATTGTGTGAGACATTTAGTACATTGCATGCAACTGCTACCTGAAATATTATTTCAGTACAAAAATGCACACTTGTGCACAAAAGAATTTGAAGCTGAGTCACTATATTTAATTTTATATAGCACAAAAAGCACTCAGCCAGTGAGCTGAAATGGAAGTAATTGATTTGTTGTGCTATGCTGAATGTAGAAGCCGAACTAAATGCTTTAACATTTGTTTCACGCTCTAATGTAATAAGGTCAAAGTGTGTGTTTTTCCCCCTTGTACAGCAAACTGATACTTTTCCAATTTTCTAATCCCAACTTCTGTGCTAAACATCTAGAAAGCTTTGATTGTGATACTGCTACCTGACTTGCCTTAAAGGTATTCCCAAATCGATTTTTTTTTTTAGTTAGGCACAGAACGCGAGTGTCGCCCCCCACAATTTTGCAAAATAATGCACGCGACTCTGGAAATTCAGTCTCAAAGTTGACCCATCCGGCTTGTTTCCTGTAGAGTTGACACGTCATTGAAGAAACACAACACTTTTAAAATGGTGCATCTTATTAACATAAGATGTAAGACGAGCTCCGCAACAGACAGCAATTGTAGTGAACAGCGATTGCATACCGCATTTCTGGTTGAAGGTAGGTTGTTGTGTCATTTGGTTTCACTTATTGGCCGTGTGTCACTGTTGGAATGATTTTGTCCGGCTAGCATTCCGTCGGAGCTACCATATGCTTTCCTGGTTTCTTATGTTTTCTTAGGGTTGGCACTCGTTGGCTGGCCACTGTGTGTGATTTGGCCAGCTAGTCTGGCGTTTGCAGCTTTTTTGTGATCTCCCTTGGTTTATTCCTGGCCAGTTTTGTATTTATTGCTGTAGCTATTGCCACTTTTCATTGTTGGTTCCCGGTTAGTTTGGCGGATCACTGCATGTCTTTTGGTCGGCCAGCCTGATATTTTCCGCCAAAGCTGTGTCAGCTTTTGTTGATCTGTCCTGGTTAGCCTCCCCCCATTGGCAGCTCTCCGTGAGTTTTTTTAGCCTGCTTTTGGCTGCTTGGCCTTTGTTGTACCATTTATGCAACCATCTGTGATACAGCACCTAGGCACTCTCCACAAAAATACCATAACCTTGTTTAAAACACGCGCTCTCTCTTTGACGAATTAACACGTAAAACAATATGATGACTGGGTAGTTATGGTGCTGGTGTTCCTCTGATGACATCATATCTCTGAATGACAAAGACAAGACATGCTGTCTTAAAAATGCATTCTCTTGGAAAATAATTGGGATATACCGATGAAATAGCTAAATACATTTTACGCAAAGACCACTATCTATTTCCTCACATTTTGCATGTTTCAAAATGGGAGTATCTTTAACAATGCGTTTTGAAAAACAATGTTAATATTCCAACCCAAGGAACTTCATGTTTTAGGTGCTTTAACAGCACACTTACCACTTGAATGGTTCCTGATGGAGGTACTCTGTAGCCCCTTTTTCCCAGCGACTCCAGGTTGATCACACCCTATGAACATACAACATACTTGTAGGGTGCGTTTGATGTTGTATGACTTTCCACATGGCATGTTCTTTAACCTCATTAATAGGTAGATATTTTATTTTTATAAATGCATGATGCATTTTATTAAGACTCATTTTCTGCTCTGAGATTCGATCTGCTACCTCAGTGGAATGGTTTAAATCTAGGCTTAAAACACACTTCTATTCGATAGCTTATGAATGACCAATATTGCATGTTGACACTGTCTGTGTATTGTTTCTTAATGCTACATCCATTGCAAGTTGGTCAGCCTTTTTATTTTATTTGTAATTTTACATTATACTTTTTTTTACATTTTATTCTTAACTTTGATGTTTGTTATTGCAACATTTATTGCAGCTTGGTCATCCTGGAAGGGGGATGACCTCATGTGCTGTCCCTTCCCAAGGTTTCTTCATTTTCCTCACGCTGAGGTTTTTGAGTTTTTCCTTGCCCTCATGTAGGTTTTAAATCAGGGGGTGGTGTAATAATAGTCTGTAGTTTGCAATAATCTGTGGTCCGTGCAGCCCTTTGAGACTCCTTGTGATTAAGGGCTATACAAATAAACGACTTGACTTGTGTAATACAGAATATTCAGTAGAGCTTCAATGCACAAAAAGTAAAAGGTGTATTCACTGTACATATAAAAGTCAACACTGATGTTTCTTTACCATATAAGGTGAAGGGGCGTTGTCATCGGACACACTGTAGAATGACACGTCCACTGGTAAGGTCAGGTGACTGGGGCAGAAGGACCCGCTAGCACCAACTTCGGCTGTAAAACCCTCCACCGTCCCCAAAGGCTCAAGGCGGTAGTTTAACACACACTCCTGGTAAATTTTAAAAAAGCACAATTGATCATGACATCAAACACACCGTTTATTTAAAAATATAAACCAAATTGCTCAATTTAAACTATGGAGTCTAAGCTCAACTATGACTTATTGTCCAGATCCTCACTACTTTCTGGCTCACTCAAACATACTTGCTTGGAACATGCCAAGCTGCTGTAAGTAAACTATGAGTCATGTTACGTGGGAGGAGTCAGAACATAAAAACAGTCAACATATTCCATGTGTGCATACCATTTAAAGCAGTGTTTTTCAACCTTTCATTAAAAAATGTCAAGACAAACGGTCCTTCAAAAATGTTTAAAAATTAATCCCTGGCACTAGTTTCATGTTGTTGTTGTTTTTATTTAACTGAAATGATCACATTGCTTACATTGACAGTATTTTATAATTATTATTTTTAATCTTTTGTGGTTAGCATGGATCAGGAGGTAATACATTCATTTGGGTTTATAAATTTTGCAGTCACAAACATAGCAAAAATATTTCCTCAACTGGGAAATAATCCAGATAAATCATTATACTACTATCTTCTTCTTTCTTTTTTTAATAAAACAATAAAATAAATCAACAAAATCACGTGCAAGATTTTTAATGTATTATTGTAATTTTTTCGTCCAAACTTAAAACATTCAAACATCTACTGTTATGGAAGAATGTTAATTATTTGGCTGATGACTGAAAAAAATGAAAGATACTGAACAATGGCATGCTTTATTGCAAAGATAAAATTGGTGGATTTCTCACGGCAGACTAGACAAGGTCTCACGGCACATTGGTTGGAAAACTTTGATTTATAAGACCAGAAACATTGCCAAATGGCTACACGGTTAAATGACTATGTCTCCAAACCCTTGCTGGTGATATCAGTTTTGCAGTCCATTAACTCAAGTCAATTAACTAATATGTCAAGTAGAATCTCTGTCAAAATGGAAACACCTGACACAAAGAGGCAAAACTAGACTGTACGTAGGGAGGTATTACCTAGAAACAACGAGTACTGCCAAGTTCTGAATGATTTTGTCAGATACCTTTTTATTGATTGCATTCTAAAAACAAGGCATCGTGTCTTGTTGCTTAAATAAGTGCAGTTATACCCATAACATTCACTGAATTATGTTGGTTCTGTACCTCAAAGTTTCCTAGTAGACTAAGACTAGCAGGTGGAGCACTTGCACTGAAAAGCTGCTCGGCGTCATCCGTGTACTCATCTCCCTTAGGGCACACCCTGAGGGATTGACAGGCACACACAAACGCAAATGCACTTGATTGACTTGTTCACTGTGTCAAATAATTTTATGTTGACGTCAAACTAATTATGAGCCAAGACCTGCTACACAAGAAAAGAAATGCTAAAATATGAGGTAATTTTAGGAATACATATTAGTATATTTATTAAGATATTAGAGTGTAGACTGGCTTCAATCTTGTAGACTCAACTTTAAAAGTAGCAGCTTCAAAGAACAGAGCACACCACCCACATGTGCACTGAGTGGGTAGTTGCTGCTAGGCTTGCAAAAATCCACTCTGCCATTTTGAGCAGAACGTTCAAGAGCTATAAAGCTATTCAGTATAGGGTTAAACACGAGTCAAGAGTTAGAAAATACAATGACGAAAATACTTTGGTCTGTAGTAAGATCCAAGATTGATTTGTTTTTATTTTTTTTCCACTGATCAGACACAAGGTTACAATGAATTCAAAATCAACAGCTTTGATAAACAAATGACAAAACAGAAGGAAGAAAAGGGGCTGACGGGACAAATATTGGTAAACCATAAAGGTCCCGTCCCCTTAACAATCTACCCACCTTTCCCATTAATCAAATTATATAGAAACCAGTCTACACAATTTCAAAAAGCCAAATATTTTTAAGTTTCTGAAAATAAGCAAAGAAACAGCAGACAAGTTGTGCAGATTTAAAAGCAAATCTCAAACAGGTACCTTTTCCCAGAAGCCCAAGGCAGACCTTTACAGTTGACTAGGGAGGTGTCCAGGTCAAAGTAGCCGGATTGGTTTTTCCTCTGAGGAACCTATCAAAGAAACAAAGGGACATTATATTCTACAAACATATGCTGACGAAAGTATAACTTCATACACATTTTTGTAAAATTTACTTTGTCACAATTTGGAAAAGTGAATTATCTCTGTTGTTGAATATGATCTTAACACATTATATACTAATCGTAATAGTCCAAAAAGGCTTTCAATGCAACATTATTGTTGACAAAATAAACTGTTGGAGATACATGTTTAAGTCCAATGACAGGAGTGAAGGAATACATGTAACAGTGTGACGAAATTAGGGCACAAAAAATTGAATTGTATTCCGTAACAGTAACTGATGAAAGACGTAATCAAATAACAAGTATATAAAGTCAAATAAGGATTACTTTGCCGGATTACAATTTTATCTAAAAGTTTATTTCACGGGTCATGGTTCACGGATCCCTTGATCGCTAGGGTCGTCAGAGCACCACTTCCTGGGCTGTTTTAGGCAAGTTATGCGCCATTAGACAAACTGTGTATCATAATTTAGAGCAGAAGGTTACACTCCCATCGTAGTAATCCCTGTATATGTTGTGCAGATTCTACAGATGGCATGTTTGTCACGCTGTGTTACAGGTAAAAGCAGTTCTCTTTTTGTATCTATTAAATTTCTCCATTAATGTAGCACCTATTTTGTTGAATTGGCGTGAGCCTGCAGTTTTGTGTGGGCAGCCCAGATGCGCGCTAGCATATAATTCAAGAACCTTTAGTAAATATTAACGTATTTTTGTATTTCGCACTAATTCGGTGTTCAAATCACTTTGTATTTGCTGTATTATTATATTGTGAGATGGTTTTACTTAGCCTACTATATGTAAAACAATTTGTTTAAAACAATTTGTGATCTTAATGTGAATAAAACAGAGTATATCTTGTCTTCCAAGTCGAAGAGCAAGTTTTATTTTTACTTAATGAGCTATAGTACCTGGTTAATATTTGAGCCCTTTTCTGTAGGACTACAAGCAATTACCTGACGTTGGTTTCCTCCAACTCTTTTCAAGGTTACATCAATCATTTATATAGAACGCAATGCAGTAATTTTATTGAAATTTAAATATTTATGTTTATTTTGTCTTGATAGCATATATGGTATTGGGGTAATCCAAAAATAATTGAAAGTAATCAAGTTACATTACTGCAATATTATGCTATTCAGATTATGTTACTGATTACATTTTTCAAAAGGTAACTAGAGACTGTATTGGATTACATTCTTAAGGTAACGCTCCCAACCCTGCCAATGACAGCAAAGTATGGCTAGATAGCTTTCTTTGTTTTAATGATTGAGTGTAAGTAATATGGAGTTGTAACATTGCAATAACTCATGGCTACCTTGGTCTGAGGGGTATGGGTGAATCATCTAGCCTAAGTGTAAGTGTGATCATCTGCTAATCACTCCGCAGCCCTGCCAGATACTTCAAAGTCTCCTTCATGACTCCATCGTGAATAACGTCACAGATGGCTACTAAGCACATTCACTGGAACAACTGAAGCCACTGCTTCATGGCTACAAACTTTGCGTGCCGAATCATTAAAATATTTGCCTATAGGGTGCATTTACGTATGTGTGGGATTACATACTGGGCTGGAGAGCAGGGGAAGGCCCGTGCAGGGGTGAAAGGCTTTGGTCGCTGTGGAGTCTAATGAGTGGCGATTATGTCTCCTCCAGCCGTTGCATGGCCCCAGGGGAGTGGGTCCGTGAGTCCGCTGGAGAGTAAAAGAACTGCCTGTTAACAATTTATACTCTCGGGCATCATACACCATACTTTATTATCATTTTTGTCCGGACTGGTTGTTAATTTTAAATATCAATATTTTAGGGAAAAAAGGTCATTCTGCGTATTCACAATCTTTTCACCTGTAGACTGCATTTTAAATCCAGTTTTAAGTATTTCAACAACGATACTTTTGAGGCCACAAATCTAAGTAAAAACGACAATAATAGCGTACTTTGCCACCATCATATGGCATCTGTAATCAATTACAGGCCATTTTGAAGAGCATGTCTTAAACTTGCATGCATTTTTTGTTTGGCCTCATTTGATTTCAACCTTTCTAGCAAAGATTACTTCATACTGAAATATTATAAGATAACAACAAATGCTTTAACTCTCATGATCTGTTAGAAGATGGCACCACTAACCGTTGTTAGCAGGTCAATTTTGACCCGAGGTCTAACTCAGTCCTGACCACCAAAAAGAAAAGAGTATCGCTCAAAATAGTTAACAGCATGGTAACAAACATGGTAAAATGCATCCAAAACCATATTCTTCCATTGTAATTTATTTTATGGCACATCTGTTATTAGATTTTAAAACCTTGGGTCACTAGAGACCCCAAAATCACATAAGGGTTAAATCAAAATATATGGTACGAGCACAACATACTTCAAACTAAATCTGGCAGGCAGATGGAATTGTACATCTCAGTAACAATGAAACAAAATGTGACCCATATATGCAAGCATGTGTTTGACTGGTGCCACAGCCTGTGTTAGTGCTCAAGATGTAATAGAACAGGATTATATTTGATCGCTTGTAAAATATTTAATTTGTAGAAAAAGAGGCAAAAACTCAAATAAAATGTCTCCTACCAGGAATGCAGGAGGAGAAGTCAGGTCTGGAGACTGTATCGTTGTCTGGTTCTCATCCTGGGCTGAAGAGTCAAGCTTTGCAGGTGAGTGAGGCTTGCTGTGGTTTTGGATTGCGTTATAGCTGAACTTGGTTCCTTTATAGTTTTGACTGGAAGGTGTTGCACTTCTGGGTCCTTTTTCAAAGAATGAAGGGGATATAGGACTGCTGGTCGTATGGGCTGTGAGCTTTTCCTGGGCGGGTGTTTGTAAACGCGGACCAGCATGTAACTGGCCTCTGAGTGAAGGTTCTTCAAGTGTAAAGTGGGCGCCGTTTTGGGCCCGAAGATAATGGCGATCATTCCCCAGGTCGAGCCGGGGTTTGTTTGTGCAAAGAGGTGCATGTGGGGCAGCAGGTTGCTGGCCCTTGCAAGGTTCATGGTTATGGCCATTTATGTAGCCATCTTGTGATGTAAATGGAGGATGTGTTGGCGAATATGTGCGTACTGTATGTGTGACTGTTGTGGTGTGTGTGTGGTGAAGAGGGTTGCCACTCCTGCTGTGGCTGGGCGACAGCGAAGGGACCGACAGCCTTTCCTGGATGAGTCGGGTAATATCGTGCACTGCCTGAGCGATGAGGGTCCCTTCTCGCTCTGTTTTGCCGCTTTTCTCTCTCCGTCTGTCTCGCGCCCTATCCAAATTTTCGTCGCTCATCTCATTCAGCCTCAGCTTCCTGCAGGCTGCAGGTTTTGAAGATGGAGGTTCCCTCTTATGGAAAGATGTGCTGGTGGTGGGCGTGTGGAATGGGGTTGGCCAAGCATGTCCAACACAATCATAGGGTAATACCACTGGCTCTTTGGTCTTACTGGCAGCTAAGTCGTCATGGCTACTTCCCCAGGTGGCTTTGGGAGAGTTGTCCGAGGCAAAAAGGGCCGGGGGGAGTGGGGGTGCTGTGGGGTCGCAGAAGTTGAGCCTCTGTGCGATGCGGGCTATAACTTCCTGTCTCTCTTGTAAAAGTGAGCCAATGAAAGGATTGGTTTCGTTTGCTGTAGGCCGTGGTGAGGGGCAGCGGGCAGGCTCCGCCAACGAGAAACCTTTCAAGGCTCGGAGTGGCTCGGAAAGAGGAGTTTTTGACCTGTCGATGGTGTTGCCGCAGCCATAATCCTCCAACGGTGGCGATTCCGATGAACCATTAAGAGATGAGTACAGCAACTTCCCCAGGAGAGGCGAATGGGAACGTGAGGGTGTGGGCGAGCGGGAGGACTGGCGGACCGGTGCGGAATCCTGACTATGTTGGATACAAACCTGCGGAAGCTCGCCGTTCTGATACATGTAGTTCTCACAGGGATCCTGATTCTTTTTGCCGGAAGGCGGCGCTGTGGCCGTGTGCGGAAGGCTTTTAATAGGAATATTGTTAATGGGAAGATTGGGGATGGACATTCCATTCAGGAGGAGGCCTGACATGGAGCTGGAGCTCTTGCTATGGTGGAAGTTTTCTTTGTTGGGTTCTTGGCTTTTTCGGAGGGTGGGCAGGCCACTATGGCTGTTCAGGTTTGTTTTCAGGCAGGGAGTCATTTGAGGCAGTCCAGTATGGATGCTGCAGGCCAAGGTAGGATAGGTGGGCTGGCGGGGAAGTGACTGGACACGGACTTGCAAAGCAACACTCTGAGACACGTTCGGGATGGGAAAAATGTGTTCGGAGGGTGGCTGCGAGAATTGCCAAACCATGTCCTCGTCAGCAGCACTGATTCTGTTAAAACAAAATCAAGGCAATTTAAGTGCAAAGGGAAAAAAAAAACAAATAATGTATATTTGTTCTTCAGTATTATCATCTTGAGGGAAATGTTGAATCCAACCTGTATAAGATGTTTCTAGGGACAACTCCATGAGAGGCACTGAGCCAGGCGCTGAGCTGCGAGAAGAAAACATACGAGCGCACGGCCAGCAACAGTGTTTTCTCCTCAATGAAACGGTCACCGCTTCTATTAAAAGAAGGAAAAATACAGGGTAGAAATATGTCAGTATGTCGGGTTAATGAAAATCCGTTCAGGGATGTGTGTACACGTCTTTCAACAAATGTGAGGAGGAAAAGTGGGACAACTTTTCAGGCTAATTAATCCGGTGGGTGGCAAGCTCGGATTGAATGTGTGTTTCTTTTCTCGAACAACATTTGTGAAATTCCTGTTATCATTTTAAACAATGGAATGGAGTATTTGTGCATTTTGGTTTTGACTTAAAACATTAAGACTTTTCTTCACAAGACCTCTGAATTTAGGTCCAAGGTCATCTATCACAGCCAAAAAAAGCCATACTAGCTTGGTAGTTTATTATATGATTAAACAATTTCAAGAAAGTCATGTTGCATCTTAGTTCTTCAGTTGGCTCTGTTTAATCAGGATTTACCAGATTCAAAACAAACATTCTAGTACTGAATTTATGGAGTTTTAAGGAATTTCTCAATTAGCATGAATTTAAATACAGTGGTACCTCTTCTTACAAGATTAACTCTTTCAACGATCGTGCTTGAATTGCTCGTTGAAAAAAATGAGTTGATTATGATCGCATGTGTGCATGTGCTGCGGAGGAGAGAAGGAGTAGATGCAGGGAGAAGTCCCGTGAATTTCATTCCTTTGAACTTTTTTTTAATGTTTTACTTTATGTTTTTTGATCATTTCAAATTGCGTACGCCATATAACAATTTTTAGATGGGGAAAAAAAGCCTCTCATCTTGCCCATTTTGTCTCTGGTACTGGTAGCAGACAACAATGTTGACGTAGATTGCTAATTTTGTCACGGTATTCTACATAGTCTGTTTTGATGTAAGTTGGTGTAGCATTGTCTATGTAAGGTTTATTATCGTTTAAAAAGAAGGATTTGCAATCATTTATAAGGGGAGTAATTGGCATAGGCTGACAGGTATGCGGTAGACTGTTCATACGCAAGCACTTACTGAACATTTAAAATTAAAGTTACAGTAACTTTAAATGAACGTACACTTAAACATGTTTAAGGCTCTTTTTTATTATTAATCTTGCTGCATGGAGTTTTTTGCATGCACAAACTGGACAAGCTGATGGTGGTGGTAAGTGGTGAGCAGTCTGAAGCTGTCTCTAGTGGTAAGCTCTGGGACTGTGAACTAGATTTTTCTTCCCAATTAGATTTTTGTTAAACTAAAATTCTCATGTTTAGAGGTGCTCATATACAAAGGTACTGCTGTGTGTGATTTAGGAAGAACATCACATTTGTAATCAAGTCAGAGAGTGAAAAAAGTGTTTACCACAGTAGTAAAGAAATAGCAATAGTATATTTATATTAGAGGTAAGATTTTCAGATCGAGTCTGACCCGAAATACGTCCGAAATCCCCCCTACCTCCTCCTGTGTCCTCACAAATAAAATGCGAAATTTGGGGTTTTCTTTGTGCTCGGTCCCTCAACTTAATTGGTCAGGCTCTGGCTTGATCGGGTTTTCACACCCACGGTCGGCTGGATTCGTTAGGGCCGATCTTAACACCAGTTCATATCTAACGTTCTTGGAAAACATAAAATAGTAAGCAACTAAATGAAAAATTAAAAGGGTTACTGAGGGTGCCATCCTGTGTCATTTACATTAGTTCATGGTTTCTAGTTCATGAACTAGTTCAAACATTACGCTGAGTTTAAACATACCAAACAAATTGTATCTACAGTATATTATGTAATCAAACAGAACAGAATACTTCCATGTTCGAGTGTTTGCACTTACTGCCGAGGAATCGGCTGCAATGTCCATCTCTCCAACAGGAGTGCATCTTGTTTGATGACCGGGTCGCTGATGGGGTCGCTCGGTGGGCACTCGTCACCATAGCAACAGTCGGGCAGGAGCATGACCTCGATCATGATGGGGATATTGTTCCTCCAGAGCAGGATAACCTCAGAACGGGTCCGCCGTGCTTGCTGACACTTTTGACATGAACAAAAGATGAGGACAAACAGTCATTGGTTTTGAGCAAATGATAAGGTGAAAGCACCAGTTTCAAAAAGGAAAGTTGTACTAAAATAGCGTTTAAGGTTTTGTTGTTATTTCTCTCAAAAGCTCATTTTTAAGGTGTTATAATGAATATGGAACTTTGTTACTCTTTGCCGCCTTCTCCTGGCTTGTGTTTTCATAGCAGCTTCAGTCAGCTCATTCATGATGCGTGCGCCAGTACGTGGATTTCTTTCTCTAAGGCTATACAAATCTAATCGATATTGCAAAGTGACGTAGTGCAATTGTGTAATCACAAGACACTGCGTTTTTTTTTTCAATGATTTATAGTTCAAGGTTTATCCCCCCTTGTTATTTGAGTGACGGCCAACTAGAATTGACACAGTTTGGGTAGAGGAATGTTATGATGGCACTAGCCAATAAAGGAGAGGCAAAGTTTGCAAGCAGCACAATATGCCAGACACCATAATAGTCAGCAGACAACAACCCTAACAAAGCTCCCCAGAAGAGAGCGCTGTTCTTAGGAATAAAGCATGTCTATGATTAAATATTCATAAAAAAACAAATCTAGCACAGAAAGTGACTTTACTTTTAAAATCAAATTTGCATCACAATTGCAATACTGGTCTGAAAAAAATCACAATTGTGTTTTTTCCCCAAATTGTGCAGCCCTAACGAGACACGTTCGAATAAACTCTTATTTTTTCATCTTCTTTCGGTTTTGGGTTGGAATTTGGACTCTACTAGAAACAGGTATTTTCTTGAATTCACCATGTTCATGCGACACTGAGAAATAGAAAAGAAAAAACAAACTGTGGGGACAAGCACGATGTCACTCTCTAGCACTGCCCCAACCACCAGCCCCTATTTGATCCCAAAACTGTATGTAAACACCCAATGTAAATATCTTCTGCCTCTACATGCCCATACTTTCTTGTGTAAATTATCCTTTATCTTTTTTTTTTATCCTAATAGTAAAATGTGAGACTGGAGCGCCGCCTCCAATTTCGTTGTCACAATATGTTCAACCCATTTTGTAACAATGATAATGAAGGTATATTCTATTCTATTCCTTGAACCTAATGTGTTCCACCCCCAACAGGTTTGATAAAAGTAAGATAAAAGCAGAGAGGCGAGGTGGGAATTAAAGCCTAAGTGCTCTTTGAACTCAGTGGGGCATTGTTAACACATACCTAATTAGAGAAAATAATTCAACTTTTTGAAAACACCTCAAACAACGCACTCCACCTTAAAGAGATATATAACATTTATTGGGTTTAAAATTAAAAAAAGAGTAAGAAATGTAAACACGTTTTATACCTGTGGCAGTTTATCGCTGCATTCATGCTTGTGAAGAGGCGGCATGGCCGACTGGGCGGGCGGACAATGCAGCCCCTCGGTCCTGCCCTTCACTGAGTATTCCGGTGTCCGTCCCTCTGTGATGAGCAGGGTCAGGAACACCAGGAACTCTTCCGCGTCGTACTCAAAATACTCCTCTGTCGCATCTAGATGAAGCATAAGAAGTGCCAGAGTCAGCGTTATCACATTTTGGACCGAGTGCAATAAACCTTGCCAGGCGAGAAATAAATTTGACCTCAGAGTAACAAAAGTCCTTTGCTTACATTTTTTCAGCCTAGGAACTTATTATACTGCTGTTTTTAAAGTGTTATTAACAGGGTTCGTACACCTTTTTACTGGCCAAATTCAAATTTTTCTGAAACTTTAATCAAATCTGGTGTAAAATATGTATTTTTCAGAGCCACAAATTAATCTATGATTGACCTATTTTTCATGCTCAATCATAAATGCCCATAATTGATATGTCATCTTTGCAATAATACACATTTTATAGTGCGCTGCTTAAGTGTAGCACCTGTCCTGTTTGGTGCAACGACGCTTCATAGGACAATGCCGTACAAAATAATGACAGCTGCCGTTAATCACAAGGAAAGAAGTTATGCAACGACAAAGGTAAGCCACCAGGGAGCAGTGTCGGCGTCATTTCTAAGCAGACTTGTTGTAAAGCTTGGCAAAAATTACAAACAACATTAAAATTCAAGCATTCGTAAGGATTTCAAGCACCCGTACAAAACCTGAATTAAGGAAAATGAATTTGTTATTGATTCGGATTTGTTCAAATGACTGATATTTTGGTACGTAGAACTTTTTGTTGCTTCCTTGCGAATCTCAAAAATGTGAATGTCGTTATTGCAAGAGTCCAAGGGTGTGTGACCGCGGACCTGTTCTGATAATAGCTCACCAGTGCTGAGTCATTGTAATTTTCTAGTAAAATGATTTTTTATTTTAGTTGTTGACTGAATCTGTTAAACCCTACTTCCAATAATTAACCCGGAAATAACATATTACATACAGTAGTAAAAAGTAATAACATGAAGTTGATATTTTAGAAATGCATCTCAAACTTGGGGCCCTTTGCGGTAATTAGTAACAAAAAGTAGCTCTCGGCTTGAAAATCGGAGACCCCTGGTCCGGACCATTTTGGGAGAACTTGTAAACTAAAGTGAATAAAAACTATTTTTGGAAGAGTGTGGAGAGGCTTAGTAGGAAGTAAGCTCATGAGTTGCACATGAGGCCAGCTGACAAGCAGCAGCTCTAAAAAGGGGGCAGCTTCCTCTTGTTGCAAAAGCCTTCTTCACATGGAGATTGTCTTGATAAAATTAAGTCGCTTATCTACACACAAGGTCCGCCTCAAAAAGTTGATGGAGCAATCTGGCTCAAGCGATGCGGCCTGTTGGCAGCATCTGCATTTTGAATGAGCCGCTTCGTCTTTCCAGCTGTCCCATTTACAAGACAGTCAATACACCACTGTTCTCGTCTTTATCGCTGCATATCAATGTAACAGTTGCAGCTCTAAAAGGAGGCGAATAACTGACTTCCAGTAGCTCTTACAACAATAAAAAAAGGCGTAGTAGGCATACTTCAAATCTGGCTGGACTGCAGCTTCAATTTAAACAAAAGCACTTAGGAAGTGCAAACCTCTGCCAAGGTCTGAACATTTGTCACCTGTCAAATATCAGACAATGTCTGCATCCGACTTAGTTTTTAAAATTTGCACTCTACAACAGAAGCCAAATTAAACATAAATACTAAATGTAGGCCCTAGCCAAAAGGGGCCTGGCTAAAAATGTGACTTTCTGTAAACATTTTTATCGAGTTGATCGACGGCTGAGAAAATTAGAAATTAAAAAACAACCATCTTCATTTTCTTAAACAAACGTGAACCAGTAGGCTACATAAATTAGCATAAAGAGTACAGTCTTTGGTCAAATTATTTGAACCGTAATTAATAACAAGTACCGTATTTTTTGTGTATAATGAGCAAAGGTAAAAACCTTTAAAAAAAAACAAACTCAAAGTTTGGGGTGCATGTTATAGACTATGTTTTACGGGACTATATAACTGTATTCATGCAACGATTGAGTCAAAATATATCGCTGACCACAATTACCAACATTGGATGCAACGGAAATTAAACCCGGGTTGTAGCTGAGAGAGCGTTGAATCTTAACTACTAGACCAGGGATTTTCAACTTGTCAGTTAGGAAATAAAAGTGGGTCACAGACCCATCGTCAGTGGGACGCAGCTCTTTGTCTTGGAAAAATTATGCTAAGAAAAAAAACGAGTCTGAATGACCCCCCCCATTTAACAGTAGATGTTGATAATGCCCTGCATATGTGAGTTGACACCTACCAAATCACACCACAGAAAAAAACAAAATTAGGTTTGTTTACAAATGTTTAACATGGCCAAACGAAGATACAGTGCAGGATATAAGATATGAATTTTATTATCTTGAAGACCAAGCCACTGAAGTGAAGCGTTTTGGATTAAATAAAAAAAGGCAGTTAATGAGCATCATTACTTGAAGTCGTTTATTTATTTATGTATTTATTTTAACATACATCTCTGATTAAAACTGAACTATTTTTTTCATTCAAAAAGTTTTAGAAGTGAAATTTGTTCCTGATTTGGGTCGTCGTGGCTTGTAGTTAAGGTGCTATAGTGAGACGTTGAAGACAGACCAGTTGAGAGGCACTGCACTACCCAACCACTGAGGTAAATGACAAATGAAAAGGCATTAGGTGTTTTTCCTCAATATATATATCTGTTTTCATTCAAGTCTTCCAGAAATATATGAATAAACGCAAAAGAAAACAACGAGGGAAACAACTCTTTGGTGTATCTAATGAGGCGGCAGTAGCTCAGGAGGTAGAGCGCTCGTCTTGGGATCAAGGGATCCCAGTTCGAATCCCGGCTCGTCCGTGTTACATGTCGAAGTGTCCTTGGGTAAGACACTGAACCCCTAATACCCCCAATAAGCAGGTTAGCGCCTTACATGGCTGCAAGGCCGCTATTGGGAAATGTGGAGCGCTTTGGGAAGTCATTGACTTGAAAAGCGCTATATAAATGCAGATCATTTCATTTCATTTCATGAATGGAACTTTGAAGGACATTTAATAAATATTTTATACATTTCATGTTGGTGTTGTGGTTATAGTTTGAAATTGTCAATAAATGGTTTTACTCATGGCAGCACGTATTCAACAACATTCGTTACTTGCAATGCTTAGTTTGAGTTGAGAAAAAGTGCAACAAATTTCACACCGATTTTTAATCAAAAACTAGGGGTTTGCATTGTATTTATAATTATGGTAAGCAGTTTTCAATTTAGAATTATTAATAGAAATATACATAAAACTGAAAGATCACGTTCACAAGGAGAGAAACACTCTTAAAATGTGCTAAGCATTGTAAGTATGTGTAAGTATTGCCAGCCAGTCACCCACATTTCTGGAGGGGGAACTCCTCCTCCACGTTTCTGAGAAGGGACTGTTGCTGCACGTGGAGTGAGGAGCAGTCCAACACAAAACATAAGAAGAAAGGGGGTGGAGGGGAACACTGCGGGGAGAGAACGACTGGGGGTTGTTTTGTTCAGCAGCTGGTGGAGCGTTGGTCGTTTTCTTTATTGGCACGGAATCAAACATTTGTTTAGGACATCCCGATAAAGAAAATAAAGCAACGAGGTAAGCCTAGGTAATGTACGGCAAAGGTCAGGGCAGAAGGGGACGAGCCATAGCCACCTCCACATTCAAGACTGATGGTAGATACACATGAGTGGGCCGTGTAACTGTCCTACGCTCGGTAGTGTGTTCAGGTTGAAAGGTGCCGCATCATATTGGAGGCGCAAAATGACACATTGGCTTATTGGATTGAGGGTGAACTGTACAATGGAGATGAAAGAGCAAAAGAACAACCGCGTAACTGCCGCCTACGGTGCACAAGCACACACATCATGGGAAGGCGAAGGTTGGTGTCAGATAGCGACTTTTGTGGAAGATAAATGTGTGGAACATGCGCATTACCACCCTGAAGGCGAGTGTGTAACAAAACCAACCATGAATACTAACAAATACAGGCACGGTGGCACACAAACACACGCCCTTTGAAAACATACAGGCATGCATACATACACAGAGATCTGGACAAAGGGCCAGTGATGGAGGGTTTGGGTAAGGGGCCCAGTGGACGCAGAGATGTGAGCTGTAATTCTTTAGGGTGTAATGCTTGAATAGAGCATTCCTCCAAAGCCTACACAGCTCGCATGAAGAGAAGAGAGAATCTTGATGGGATGCTAGGAGGTGATCACGATGCAAGACAGCACAAAGAGAAAGATTGGCGGGAAGGCTCCAGCTTAACAAAGAGAGCGTTCAGTGATGCTGGTAAAACATCAATAGAACAAGATCCACCCTGAGTGTCCTGTGATTGTCTGATATCTACGGTTTAAAGAACATATTTGTTTTTCTCTTTGACTAATGTGAGATATTATTAGAATACTCAATAATAATATTCATTACGTCGTCAAAGGTTCAATGTTAAAATACATATATTGCAAGGTCTCTGAAATGTAGCTGTATAACTGACCTGTAACCGATCCACTCAGAAAGATAGTTGTACCGATCTGATCTCAAATACAGGATGTTCATTTGATAAAAATGTTTTGGCCTGACTTTTTAGTGTGCGGCACCTCACAGGACAGACGATCACAGAGCCAAATCGCAGAGACGCACGGCAATTCAGAAAGTCAGCCAGCTAATAATAACTGCGAGAAATCCAAACTGTCATACCCAAACCCGTAGTCTGTGCTGATGTTGTTTTCAAGAGTTTTACCAACGCATTTTCTTTTTACATAAATGTCAACCCATTCAATTCAATCGTATTTCATATCATATTTTGCTAAAATACTTCAATTCATTTTTATTTAACATACTTTTTTTTCCTACCTCAAGTGAAAACGATTTTATTTTATTAACAGTCATTTATTGGGCCATTGTAACAAGACTTTTGCATGGTTGTGCGCATTGGTTCATTTCCATGATTCACGTTCATGGATCCTTAACCGCATGGATCAATTTCTGTGGTGTCTTAGGTAAGTAAAAGCCTGGCGGCACCCATCCCCCTTCGAGGACGGATTTTTGGGTAGAGGTTTGCTCCCCCACATGAAACAGGTGGTACTGGTATTCATGGTTACCAGTAGCAAGAAAAGCCTCCTGATCTTACTCAGATACTCCATCATCAGCTCACCATTGCTTTCCGATGTAAAGTGCAATTCCGAGCTCTGTTTCGAAACTTGGAGTAAAGCATCGTACAATACACATTTGCATCACTTGTAGCGTTATAATTTATCTTGAAAAACAAACTTTGTGGCAATGAAGTCATGTCCTTCGCTTTTGTGACATATTTAAGGCTCTTTGTGCAGTAAATTACTTACTGGCCTTGAATTAGGACATTGCCCAGAATCAACAGCCAATAAGAGAAAGAAAACAAGTGAATGTACATTTTAAAAAAACGTAGCTTATTGACGCATAATCAAGTCAGAAATTTTACGAGCACCTTGCAGTCCTGGGAAGAATTTTTATGTTTTTTTATATGAAACTGGAACCGAAACAAGGATCCTTGCAAGCAACAGTGCACAATGATGCAACAAGTGAAAGAGTTGACAACACAGTCACTGTTGTTCTACAGTACGTAATTTCATATTTACTAGACAAAATCCCCAAAAGAAAAAACTAATCAGATTTTGCCGGGAAAATTCTGATTTTTTTGGAGGGTTTGACTTGTACACTTATCAGTCACCCAGGGTATCCAGCTATGCCTCACCGATTTGGACTTTAAACGGTTAGACCTTCTTTTTTACTCAATTAATAAAATCCGTAAAATTAAAAATAAATAAAAATTTTCGGGAACGATCAGGTTATTTTTTTAGCTCGTCCTTTATGCATTTCAGTCGTTCAGGGTTGACAGGTGTATTATGAGACTTTATTTCTGCCATGCTATAAAAAAGAAGCCATTCAATTGACTTAGTTTTATGACTGATGTCTATGTGCCTGGCTTACATTATTGTTACAATCGAGATGAGTGCTAATTGTTCCCAACTGCACCATTGTGAACCAACCTACTTGGTGGAAGAAATAAGAGGCTTGGATAAAGCAGCCCTTTCTTTACAGATGCAGATTATGCAGTAGGCACAAAGCAACATTTGAGCCTTCCCTTTCTCATATGCCTGCAACCTCTGTGCTGTTTGTTTCCACAAGGCATACGTGAATTGCATAACAGGTCAGATTTAGATTAGGGCTTCTTATATTTAGAGGCTGTGACCGCCGGCCACCAAGTGTGAGCTGGAGTTCTGCCTGTGAATCAGCTGCTACGGCCAGGACACACAAACGCTCACCTCTCAGCTGTCTTTATGTGCTTTGGCCGGCACCAGTCAGTGCAGTTACTGTATGATGGAAGGAAAATGTCCTCCAGGAAAGGGAGTGGAGGCAATTTTGGTAGCCAATACTTTATTTAGAGCCATCACAGTGGTGGAGCACACTGTGGGACGATTTGTCATTGCTGAAGAAGGCAAACGTGATGCTCATTTGTTTGGCCGTTACTACTCTAGTGTGGTGCTTGCTTGTTATGAAAAACAAAACCAGGCAAAGGATACAATTTCAGGATTGCGACCACAACACTGTGTCTATTTTAACAGAGACAGATGGGACCGTAGCAAATACGCGTGCACTTGCACACTTTCATATAAGCTCACCCATTAATCTATGCAGGGTGGACATCAGGACAAACAAGTGTGCAAGCTCAGTCCAGTTTTCCATTGAGCAAAGTGCTTGGTCTTCCATGCATGTAATGATTCTCACTTTACACTTTTAGCTTAGTACACATCTTATTTGTTTATGAACATGTTTCATTTAGGTGCCCAAGTCTTGCCAGCAGACGATCAAAGTCGAAAGCACTGAAAGGCTTAAAATAACTGCATCTGCTGGAATGAATGAGCTGAGGGCTGTATGCACTGTACTGATGATAACATACAGAAAGGGAAGGTGCAGAAGCCCAGAACGGAAGGAGAGAATTGTGGGGTCTAAAAAAATAGATACCTAAGGCAATTAGAGGAGAGTATTTCTGAATCTTAGTCAAGACAAACATGACAGTAACAGACCGCCAACATGTCAAGAAGGCCTACAGTCAAATAAAATCTTCCCAATTTCAGTTTTTCAAAGCCATAAGTGTGACAGTAAGCTTTCATTTCTAAGTTGTTCCTGGCAAATCAACAACAATTTATATTGAATTATACTAAAACCCAAAGCTCAGCCATAATGGATTTAAACGTGAAAAGATTCCAGAGTTAAAGCATGAACACCATAATCGATAAGGCCAAAAGTCCTAAAGAGTATCCCCATGCACATACTTGCACACACTTGTCTCCCTTAAATTAATGTAAGGAAGCTGAGTGGGAGATTACATTCACAGTGTTTCCATGTCAAATATTGTTACTGCAACCCCTGGTAGAATGAATATTGACAACTTGGTAGCACACGGAATTTCTTCCCCTTGAACTCTGTTTTCAAAGCATATGTTCAATAGCATGCATCATCCCCCTTGATCTACGATTGATGTTTTACAAATAATGAACCTTTTGCCATGACCAATTAATGGGAAAGTGAACCTCCCAAAATATATAGAATAGTACGTCGTTGTTTGTGCCCTAAATATGACATGGTGAATTTTATTGAATATGTGAACTATGAGTGAAGGGGGAAGATTGACACCTTTTGTGTACATGCTTTAAAGGAAACCTTTCAAAACGAACAGATTTTGAGTATGTTGAAAAAAAAATTGTATCCGGCAGTGAATTCCCAATTTTAGTAGCTAGAAATAGACGTAATTTATGGTTATTGATGAATTTTTGGGGGATATTGGAAATAAAGAGCCCCTCAATAAAATCAAACAAACACTGTTGCTAGTTATTGGGCGTTTGGGCCTTTTTCCAGAGCAAAGGACTTCCTTAAAGTAAGGGGTTTTGCTTAATCTTAATTTATTTCGAGTTAGGGAAAAAAATTGCCGTTTTTGCAGTTATCGAACTAACCAACCAGTGGTCCACGGCATGAATGTTTTTTTTCTTCGTAATAGTTATCAGTCATTTATTTATGTCAAATTAGGCCAAAACCCAATACATACATTTTGTTTTACTTTTAAATTATCAACTCTGCTTTTCATTAATTTTGTTAAGAATTATTATTCTGAAGGCGTTTTTGGAACAAACAAACGCACACATTGTTTAGTCTAACAAACTAAGATTTATCTATAAAACAAAATCAATAGAGAAAAAACATTTTAAGAAGACAATTTCAGCATGTTTCTAACTAAAATGGTAACGTATGAAAAGAGAAGGAGGTTCTGCTGTGATTGGAAAAAAATTGTGGATACACGTTTGAAGTTAAGATAATTAATGAAGCCTATGATCAGAGATTCTTTAGGTCGTGTTTTAATTGAATAATCCCAGCACTTAATGGCAGTTGTGCAAATGTTCTTGTCATTACCTACAGAGGACACCGTGGGATGCAAGTTGAGCTCTCGCTCTCTTTTGCAGGTCTCCACCATACTTTCTGGTCGAGCGTGGGGGAGAGAGGGAGATATTAGACAGGCGGGCCAGAGCTCAACCTGGTTCGGGGCTCAAAGTCCAGGAAACGAGATCGAGGCGGACCTGCCGCGTGCATTTAAATGCCCTCTGACATCATAGAACACCAGAAGCTTCATTGAAGCCTACTTTGTGTGGTCCTCCTATGGTACTGGAGCTTTATCAAAATTAAGTTCTCTTGACACGCCATAAGATACTCCAGCATGAATCACCAAAAGAAAATTTAATAATCTTTTGATTACTGGCCACCACTTTGGTGACTTGAACCTTTATTATTAATCTGTAGAGCCTGGTCATCTCCTGGAACCAAAAACTACGTTGTCTGGGAGCACACTTGTAAACGCCTGGTGTGCACCTTTTGAAGTTGTCAATCACAGGCGTGGGGAGACTGACGTGAGGAGACGCGCATGGAGACGGCGGCGAAGGCAGGTGTGGTTCTATCCATCGTTTGCATAGGTCAGTTTATCAGGCGGTTTAGGTAGCCCAATAATCCAAGAGGGAACAAAAATAAGAAAAAAAGAAATCGAAAAGGTTTTTTGGGACGAATGGTGAGACTTTCGAGGTTCCTTCTTTTGACAGAGTCTGTAGCTGGAAGGGGAAGGGGATATTTGGAGCAAATGGATTCACCCAACACTATGACCAAAACACATGACAAGACTAAGCTAAAAATAGATTAGGTTTGGAGCTTACATATTCAGCTGCACCGAGCAGCAAATAAGGCAAACACAGTAAACGAGATGGAAGTTCCATTCACTGAACACATTCTCTTCTAAACCCTTGAAAAAGACAATATGACTGAAGAAAACTATCATCAGAACTGCCTCTGGTGCGGTTCACAACAGTGCTTTCTATATCCATGACCTGATGTAAGAGGTCTGGAATACTAACTGACTTGATGGTTAGCGGAGAGCAATCATCAGTGGTCACACCAGATTAATTTCCAGAGGCTAAAAAATGTGCGTCACCACAGCAACGGAGGCATTGTGTTTAGCACTCCCATCACGGTGATTGAAGTAGGAATGAAAAGCGTATGTATACATCTTTGTAACTGAGACTGTGCGGAGGAATGAACATTGAAGAACAGCTGGGACTTGAGTTGTGTTCCAGCTTAAAATCATAATTTTCACTCAGTGATTTGCCATAATTGCTCATCTAAGATTTATTCTGGCATTCTTTTTGGGTTTTACTCAAGGATATCTCTCCACTCTAACATATTACAACATCAGTATAGGATTTACCTTTTCTGTTTTCGTCTTATTTCTACTAAAGAAATTTAAAAACAAAACTAGAGGTGTACTTTGCAAACGGTGACATCGAGACATGCCAAATTGTAGACCCACAATAGTCAAAATGACTCACTGCTTATAAAGTTTTCATTGTAAATTTGTAAAAACATAAACTCTAAACTAGGCAAAATAAAATTAAGTACAATTGTATGACTCGAAAATTGCATTTAAAAAGTAGTCTTAACGTCTTAAGGATGGTTTATAAAAATGAATGTGCAAAAACAATCTGGTAAAACCAACTTGCGCATCTGCATCAAACTAACATTGTGTAATATTTGACCACTAGATGGCACTGTATTGTCTAATGCGAACAAAACCCATTGCCAAATGAGCACAGCATATCGGCAGGATGCTAAACAAACATGGCGGCGACTATTAGGTAAGGATTTCGCTATGTAGAAGAAATACAAATGTCTCGACCTATGAACATTTATAAAAAATAACATTGGTATGATAGTTCATGTATTTTTGCTTATTATTCAAATGTTAATTTGCGAAAGAGTCTTAAAAAGGGCTGCAACTAACAACTATTTTAATAGTTAATTACCGTAAATTCCGGACTATAACCCGCGACTTTTTTCCCAAACGTTCAACCCTGCGGCTTATTCAGTGATGCGGCCAACCTATGAAATTTTTCTAACGGCCGCCAGCGGCGCTCAAGTACAAAAGGTAAGATTTAGACCGGTGGACTATATGCGCCGAGGAAGACTGCAACTTCTTGGCTTGTGCATAAATTAAATTAGTGTAAACATACCCTCATCATGCAAAATGCAAAAAGAAAGGCACATCAAAATGTCACCAACGGGTTCCGAAAAGCCGGTCTGCTGCGTGACGGAGAGAGGGGCACAGAATCAGGAGTGGATGAGACTTCCAGCGACAGTGACAGCGCGGCAGTGACAGCTCGAGTGAGGCTGCGGGAGCGTGGGACGACGTCTATATGACAAAGTTTCTTTCCGACACTGAAGAAGATGACTTTGATGGCTTCAGTTCTAAGGAAGAAGATGAGGACGGTTTACCGTGATTTTTACAAGTACGGTATGTTTTTTAAACAGACCAGTTTACTGTGTTGCGAGCGTGTTGCTAGCGTTGCTACCATTAACTGCCCTGTCACAGGCACCGTTTGGGATGAAAGTTATATTATTATTATTAAAGCTTTGAAAACTCTCTCGGTGTAGCGTCTTTCTTTGTAAATATGTGTAACCCATGTATAATACGTATTTGCAACTGTATATTTTTGTAATGTATTTTTTTAGACACTTATTCTGATATGTTTTGCACGGGCGAATAAAAAAGAAGGGGCGGAACAAACGCGGGGTGACAGGAAGTGGGGTAAAGGTGAGACCTGTTTGTGGACGCGGCGGACAATAGTGGATATATATTTTTCCCACCCTTACCTTTGGAAATATACACTTTTTTCCTTGGATTACTTTCAACGGGACCCGGACTCTGCAGGTCTGCATCAAACCTTAAGTACCGGTATAATTTTCCGTTCATTTTGCCGGCTGTGACTTTTGGACCGTGTACTTTAATGAAGGACATTCAGTTTCAATCGCGGGACTTCAAGTCGGGTTTGGGTTAATTTTGTGTTTGTGTTACATTCTTTTAATGTGGGCGCATGCGGCTTATATACAGGTGCGGCTTGTGTAAGTACAAAATCGGTTTTCCTCTTAAAATGTGGTGGGTGCGGCTTATAATCAGGTGCGCTCTATAGTCCGGAATTTACGGAAATCAGTCGATTTTTGGGGGGGATTAATCGATGAATCGTATTTTCAAAAAATACATTTTCAAGTTCTTCTTTTTTCAAATATTCACGTTTTGGCCGGGAAAAAAATTTCCGTGACCCACTGGAATTGGGTCGGGACCCACAAGTTGAGAAACACTGCTGTAAAACACACCTAAAATATTGCAGTTGGCCAATAAACTTATTTGTCAGAAACGATCAACTTTAAGTTTTCTTTCTTTAACAAATGCTAGTTCAGAACCATTTCTTCAGGTCAAAAGTGTACCTATGTCTCTCCCCCACCCTGGGACACAAAGGGGAACATTTTGAGCGCACATAGCAACAAGCCTTGATTGGCTTATGAGCCTGAGTACACTTCCAGTTGAGGAGAACCCTTGCTCTGTTTTGTCAACTCAGCTGCCATTGTTCTCTCAACGCACATAAATACACGCAGATTTTGTCAAACCCGCCCACAATTGTTAGGCACAATCAGCAGTTGTTTGCTAGCTGACGGGAAAAAACGTGCTACTGAGGTCACATGACAAATTAGCCATGAGTCATTTGGGGCTAGAGACAAGTTTTAATGGAACAAAAGACAAAAGTCAGCTGATGTGTGAAAAGTAAGGTGTGTTATTTGGTCTAACTCAAAAGAGTTCTGGTTTAGGGGAAAAAGTGGTAATTCTGCACTCCAAGAGTTAATGCCTGCATTAGATCAACAAATCGTTTAAGTGAATTCAAATAAATCCTATTAAATGTGCTTAAAATTTCTGCATGACGGTGAAACCCTTAACAAAGGCCGCCTGTTAGGGTTAGGCAAGTATGTTTGGTTACCTAATTTAGCCCAACAGGATCCACAAATTGGTTATTTTAATGTCATCCTAGAGAGGCCTAAAACATAAAAGTGACGTTTCTAATTAAAATGTTTTTAACACTAGAAGATATAGAAAATAAATTTAGCCAACTCAGGCAAAGACCTACCACACACAAAACACGAGTTTTTGAGACAACTACCATGTTGTTTTGGCCATTTTGGGAAAAAATAATTGCCATTGCTGTTGACAACAAGAAACTCAAAGGCTCAGCAACTGTCTAATGTAGTTAAAAGCACTATTTATTAGGAAGAGATACTCTACAGTGATGTAAGCAGTCCAATACTTGAAGTATAAAAGACTGCACTGTTCTACTTTTCTGCATTCGTCACAGTTACTGTACGTACTAATAGCGCAGACGCCAAATGGGGCAGTGACATCGACAAAGTAATTCACAACGTCGAGTACTGTACTTGTTTCAGAGCCATAACAGAGGTGCCAGTGTGTAAAGATACTGCATAATGCCATCTATACATAATTTCAAACACCTACTTATGCCTGTTGTGTTAAAACCAACTGCTGCTTTGTTGTCCGACAGTGACAACCACTTTCTAAACATGTTTAAGACTTGATGCTTATGCTTTACACAGCTGCCAGTATGATATCATTGCAAATGATTCAAATAATCAATCCAAGGTAAAGTTCGGGATGTTAAATGAAATGAAAAATGAATTCATCTGCATTTATATAGCGCTTTTCAAGTCAAGACTTCCCAAAGCGCTTTAAATCATTTTTCAACTGTTTGGCATGAACATATTCAGACTTTATGGCTGTAAAGTTTGTATGTTGGTAAGTTATGGGATATCTTCCCCTTGAGCAAATAATCGTCCTTGCCTGAGAAGGAAGAGAAACACAATTGTGTCCACTTGCATTTGGCAAATCTATCCTTGTAGGTTTAAAATGCAGAAGAATAAAGAAAAATTGCTATGTATGGCTGCGTAGTCAGTCCTTGGCTCAGGTGACCATGCTGAATTATCCTCGAGCAAGACACTGTACCCTAACTAGCAAGCTGACAGCTTGTTTAATAGTGTTGGCCAGAAGTAGGAGTTGAAAGATATGCGTGAATCAGTAAATATGACAAATTGTAACCCAAATTGCACCCATACTGAGGTCTGTCGTAACGTGGTGAGGACACTAGGGCAGTAGGGCACACTGGTCTATGTCTGCAACCAGAGCCAACCATGATCATAAACGCGGCAGCCTTATAATTGTGCCAGCACGTCTCCTGTCAATTTCTAGAAACGGGAGATACCTTGAAGCAATCCTAGCGATGTTGATCAAAGGTTAAGTGCGTCACTTGTGGAATTGCTGAACTGTCAGAGGGCATATTAAATCAGATTTAGGCGAGATGCATTAAAAGGCACTTGCCAAAGGGAGTAACATTAACTATTTGGTGATATTAAGTATTTTTTTTGAACGGTTTCAAAAAGACAGATCAGATTTGACTGTCTGAGACGTCAACATACGTGAGGAGAAAGGACTCAAATGCACATGACCGCACATGCTGCCCCTGCTGTCAGAGTCCTATCATTTTGCTTCCAAAATGTTTTTTCTTGCATACTGAGAAGCAGTCAAGACAAAAACTAAAAAGAATAAATAGCAAAGATGGCAAAACCGGAAATGTAAAAAATAAATGCCAACGTATGTTTAAGTTGTTGAAAAAAAAAGTGAAGTCTAAGACAACAAATGTGTGCTGGGTGCCAACTTCGCTCTTTCTTGTACAAAGCCTCCCGGAGTGAGATTCTGTCTGAAGATCCAATTTGGACACTAAGAAAATTCAGATTCGAGAGGAAATCCTACATGCCTGTAGTTTGAATGTAGCCTTAAACACCAACATCTATTAAGGCTAAATGCTTGGCAGGTGGTGGCTGTTGTTTGACCACATCTAGGTGGTAAGAGTATGTATCAGATGTGAAGGCGAATAAAACAACAGTTGGTCACATAATACATATAGGACAACTTCGCCAGAACAGTGACTGTAAAAAGTGAAAATGTCAGCGTTTACAATCAATCACTACAGTGGGAGCAAAGATTTAATGTCTACACTTTACCAAACTATTTAATGAGGAAAATGAGTCACTTGTAGCAGTGACATATTGAGGTATTGAATGTAAGTAGCGAAATAGCTTCACAGAATTGGGGCTATGATGGCTTTCGGTATTGCCAAATCTATCAGACCATCTGCACTGCATCCTCTTCTTAATTTAAATAAAATTTGACAACTTTTTAGCAAATACAACACACAATGTCCAGCACCAGTAGCCAGATGCAGTACAGTATTTGCTCTGTGTTAGTAGCTAAAGAATGTAGTGAACAAGAACGTGGATCTATCTATCCCAACTACGGTTTCTATGTATAAATTGAGTAAATTAAATAACAAGCCAAACAACATAAATGATTGAAGACAAAAGGTACGGTACACGCTGGCCACCTACTGTACACAATAAAAGATCATTTAACGTACAATTTAGAGCACCCATTACCCCTCCAAAAAAATGAACAGTAAAAATCAGCTGAGTACAGGGAAAAAAGAGAACATTAAGCTCATAGAAAATAATATGAACTTACTGCCCACTCAATTGATGTGAAGATGAAGATCTACAGAGCAAGCAACTCCCCTCAAAAACTGAAGCCAATTGTTTTACTTGATTTGATTGAAAGAAAGTAAAAAGAAAGGTAGTGTTATATTTAATGATTCCTATGAGCTCAATAGGTTCACAACTCCCTGAGGTGCTCCGTTAACAGCATAACCAAGTACCTCAGGTCCCTTATGGTCACAATACACTACAAAAACCTGATAACTAACTGCAATTCTAAAAAAATGACGATATATTAACACTTTCAAAAATTTAGATGTGTGCAGTTCCAAAGCTGTTGCCTTGTTTGTTCAAAAAAATAAATGTTTGCCCTTTCATAGGCAAAAACACAATAAGAGTAGTCATCACAGACGATCACCTACTGACGCATGTTAAACTACCGGTATCATGTCCAAAGAGGAAGAGAGACGTTGGAGTGGTTTCTCAAGATGAAGATGTCATGGGGCATTCCCAGAAACTTAAAACAAGTCTGGCCTATTTTATGCACTTAATCTGTCACAAAACTTTGCCTGTTGGACAGTAAGTAAGTCAAACATTGTAAGGTTTTGTAAGAAGTTTGTTCAAATAACAAACTTGAAAGCAAAAAAAAAAAAAAAACAGTAACATTTTTCAATCCTGTTATACTGACTGTGTTAGAATGTTTTTCAATCAAGACCGCACTGTGCCCTAGAAAACCAACATGCAACCTTTCTTTCAAAATTGAGGATTCGTTTTGACCACAGATGCAAACAATAGCCAATGGCAGAATGAGTAACTAATATTTTTTTTTTTCAATATAATAATAGGTTTAATAATAGTCTGTGGTTTGCAATAATCTGTGGTCTATGCAGCCCTTTGAGACTCTTTGTGATTAAGGACTATACAAATAAACATGACTTGACTTGTCTAGGTTTCGTTTTATTTTGGAATTATCTAAATGATTGAGGACTAAGTTTTATACATATAATTGACATATAATTTCTGTAGATACAACCGATGAATAAATGAAGACCTATGAAGATGGGTTATAGCAGGCGACAATCACATTTCAGAAGAAAGCACCTGTTGTTGATAGCCCCTGTTGTGGTATAAATCTCCACCAGAGTGAAAAAACACAATACAGGACGAGACAGGTGCTGTGTACGTCACATTGCGTTATCTGGGGCTCTTTGTCAGCGAGAGTGCAGAGTCGCTGATCCGCTTGCATGAGTCTGGGACATCTCAGGGCAGCTGTAATCTGGCCGAGGGCAGGACAGAAGGTAGGCATAGAAATGGAGTCTAGTGGGGGTGGGGGACCACAGGGTGCCTGCCTGATGGCCTCATGCAGAAGGCATTGCTATACAGTACAAGCGACGTGTGCCATCTGACTGGGTAGGGTATATGTTATCCTTTTAGTTATATGGGAAGGGTTAAGCGAAAGTACATTTGCTTGCCCTATGGTTAGCACATTTGCCAAACATGAGAAGGCCCCCAGTTTGAGACCTGGTGGAAACATTTGTTGGCCTGGAGAGCAATCGGCGCCACCCGGCTGCACTGCTTTTAAGACACACCACAGGAAATTGTGCCCCTACGTCCCTAGCGGCTAAGGGATCCAACTGTTCAGAAACGGAACTATGTTACTTTTGACAAAGAGTTTTTCAAATTTGCTCCGCCAAATTCTTTATCAGAGTGGTGCAAGCACTTGGTTTTACTTATGGTAAAGCACATGCACAAGCAGGGGGATAGGCCCCACAGTTTAGTGCTGCAATTATTATTAGAAGCAAACTGTTATATGTACAGTCCCAAACAAACGTGACTCATTACTCTGGGAAAACAAGGGGTCAAATGACTATGGTTAGCATGGCATAAGAGTCTGTGTGTCCTCTCAAATGACATAACCATGGCCCACAACATGCAACAAGGCCAACTGTATCAGATTCAGATTCAGATCTACTTTATTGTCATTCTAGTACACGTGTATACAGAACGAAATGTCGATACATCTGACCAGCACAGTTTCCTTGAATGTACAGATATAAATAAAAGTTGTATTATAATCTTGGAATAAATTAGTATTGTATCCATATTTTTCATTCTCTCTAACTTAATTCCAATTCAGATACAAAATAAAACGTATAATACTCTCACAAGATGCAAAGAAGATTTCGAAATGTTATCAAAATACAAGCCAAGGAAGATGTCAGTGGTTGCAAATCATTGAGATCCTTTCATTTGTTAATAATTTTCTGAAATAATTTACAAACCCTCCAAAGTAGTTCATAAAACAGCATTCACTAGCAATTGGTTTAAGCAGTATATACATTCCTGTAGAAATTTTGGGGAGTTTTGTTGAACTTTCTTGGAATGTTATGGGCATTCAATCTTACTGTTTGCCACCTATATTGTGTGCAAATATCAAATCTTAATCCACACAAGTTTTATGGCCAGATTCTTAAGAATTTGGGACAGTAAATAAAGCCTTAACCAAATCTTCTCGGGAACAAGAGTCACAAAGTATTTATAATGGACTGTGCTATGTTTAGTTATGTGCAGTGTTGTTCTTCCCCATTTGAATCTTCAGGGAATTGAGACCAAATGGTTTAATCCTGTTCTCATACAACCGTAATTTATTTCCCTTTGGAGGTGAATTGGATTTGTAAATGAACTTTGACTATAGGGCTTTGTTTTTGTTAGGTAAATGCACTTTTCTCTTTTATTTTTCTTTCAGTAACAATGTATTAACAATTACTTTGAAGAATAAAAACTGCTCTCAATTGTGTTAATCAGAATACCAAGTTTTAAGTAGTAGGACAACATACAAGTTATTAGGAAAATCTTAGGGCCGTGGTCGCAAACCTTTTCAAATCAAAGAGCTTTTAAAGCAAAATATTTCATTTATATATTTTTGAGAGCCACAGTATGTATTTTAAGACTAACATTCAACAGAACTGCCAAACCTGCTCTCCAGACAAAGATAATTATTCAGGGCATTCTATTTCACTGTGTGACGTTTGAGGATGTGGTGAAATCTATGAACTAACAATAATGCTAGAGTTTGCGTCCCATATGAACAAATATACCACTTCAAATTTGTCTCTTTCCTACAGTTACTCAAGATTGTTGAGGCTAATTTTGGTAGTCCCTTTTGTCATAAATAATCATTTCAAACTAAAACAGGAGCAGAATTCTTTGTAAAAATGTCACAATATACTGCAAACGTGAAAGATATGAGTATATTTAATTATACTTGTGGGCCATGAGTGCAGAGATCCGCACACGCCTTCCACTCACCTAATCAAATTGCTATGGGTGCTTGGCTGGTGGTTTTTTTTGGGTGTTTACAGTTTGTTCTGTACGTTTTCATCTTAAAGTGTCAGAACAGTGAACATAGATTGTTTAATGACCTATAATTTAAAAGATTACTTGGAGACGTACAGTCAAAATGAGGTTTGTTGGTGTCTCCCGTGAGTGTAAACTACAGTTGAAAGTTTGCCCTATAAATTTTTTAGCCAACAATTGTATTGCTGTGTTGCTTTGGCTTCGCATACACTAAAAGTGGAAAGTTACAGAGAAGTAACTATGGCCCTTTTTAATATCTAAGCCAGCTGTAGTCATGAAAAGAGACATATCTGGCTTCATGGCCATTTGTTCCCGACCAGTTTTAGAGGCTAACTTTTCTTCAAGCCCCAGTCCATATGTTTGTTGTCTATCCTTTTTAAATGAAAAAAAAAAACAGGTCAAAATAATTGTTTTTAATTTTCTAAACATAAATAAGGTAGTGGTTATTATCCCTTTAACAACAGATGACACACTTCTGGACATGTTCAGACAAGTCCCACGTCCGCCATAAGACTATCTGAGGTGCCTCAAATCAGCTCTCACAGCAAGCGCTTGCTCTGTGCTTCTTCATGCTCAACTGCTAAGTAAACAACCTTCCCTTAGCACTGCAGTCCCTTCCTGTGAACAACCCCTGTTGAGGGTTGCAGACAAGAGACAGCGGCTGGCCAGTGAGCATCCTGACCGAGGTTGCCCCGCAGAGGGACAGTACAGCATGTTCTAAATTTGTAATACCCTACCGCTGGCTGCCCGCTGTGGAGTAGACTTACCAATGTGGTCAAGCATCTACTGGCACAAGCTGTCATATTTAGAACATGGCAACCAGCGAAGCGCCAGGATGACACAGTAATAGTCTGCGTTTTGTTTTTAGGTGAAGCACAGACTAGGTGACTGATAGGCATAAAATCAGGTTAAACTAGAAACATAGAAATGTTTATACACTACTGCAGATCTTTGAAGCCTTAAAATGTCAAGATTTTAAACTGATACCATAACAACGGTGTCTCTGAGCCAGGGCTCCAACGAGCGGTCGATGTTGTTGTCAAAAATCGATCATAGATATAGTTGACAATGGAATTCCTCGTCGACTATTGTCGCTGGACACATTTTTCTCCAACAGAAGCATCTCTACATGAATATAATCTCTGCTGAGAGTCCCAAGAAGGCAATAGGGTCTCTGCCTTGAACAGTAAAAAACATAGAAATGGTGGCGTCAAAATCAAGTACCCATAGCAAAACTTCTACAGTTTGGGAGCAGTTTAACCTGGCCCTACCAATAAAAAGTATACTTGCAAAGCAGACCTTGCGTATCACGGCAGTAACTCTGTGGGATACAAATATTTAAAGATCACTTTGGACGGTTGAGCGAAACAGAGTCTGACTCTTCTTGGTAAGATTCGTGCAACATTCAAGCCAACAAACACTGTTTTCATGACATACATTGAATATTTTACATGCGTATATTTCGATATAAGAGAGATTGAGTGTTGCCTGATGAATGAAATGCATGTAGCCTGAAGAACAAATGTCAGTTGTTAAAACCGTTTGTTTTCAAACTGATGAAAATATTTGTCTTATTTACTGTTCTACTGCTGCTAATGAGACTGTTCTTAGCTTAAAGAGATAAAACAAAATGTTTACTTGATCTTAATTTATTATTTCTTTTTTTTTTTGTCAATAAAATTAATAAGAAGTTTATTTGTGGATTTATGTTTCTATTGACTAAGCATGACAACACGTGTTAAGGTCCATAAACAGTAGGCAATAAGACTTCACATCAAATTTGGTTTGTTGAATTTGAAGTACAAATTTAAATAGCGAGTGAGCTCCCGGTTCTGCGGATTACAACTTTCATCAATACAGCCCCACGCTCGCTGGACTCAGTTCAAACATTCTCCAAACAATGTTTTATAGATAACAAGACCCAAACGTGAAAATAAATACATCTTAACACAAATTTAGAGCCATATAAACATAACTAAATCTGAAAACTGATGTCAGGTTTTACTTTATTTTGTGAAAAATTAAATGTTTGTAACAAACATAAAAAGAGGCATTTTAAGTGTTTTTAGGGGTGCCATAATCAACTATTGATATGGCTTCAAAATCAGGACAAGATTTATTTGGATTTCCTCACAATAATCTGATATTGGAGCAGATATACAAGCAATCTATTCCATTTGCTGATCAGGCTCTTCTTTCCAGCAGAATGGATTTTGCATGCATAGCACACGTCAACAATATCAATGTGCATTTGAAGGAGTTTTTACTTGAAGTACTTGACAATGGATGGACAAAAAAATGGAGTAGGACTTAAAAGTCCGGTTCCGCCCGGAATTGCCTCAGTTACCATGCCAGGCCGAATTGGTTGACTAGTTAAATAACTTTTGCGCCAGAAACTAGCACGGTAAACAAAAACAGCAGGTCAGATAGCCAGTTATTTTTTTAGCTTCGCATACACTCAAAGCATGTTTTTGTAAGATTATCCGTCCTTGCCCATAAAAGTATTACATATATGTTATGTTTAATTATAATATAATAATAATAATGCATATTTTCAAGAGGCATCTTTGAACTCTGCCACCATAACTTAGGTTGTCTAAGTAAGGAAAAAAAGTAATCTCCAGACAAGTTCATTTTTTAAAAGAAGCTAACGTTAAAACATTGAAAGATTTAATATAATTTGTATATGCCTTTGAGAAATTCATAGTCCATTTTATAAACGATAAAAAGTTAATGCTCTAAAAAAAATAAAGAATCTAACAGCACCTTAAAAAGGTAATCTGGCTAGTTTTCTTTTAATTTTCTAAAAGGTTTTAGATCAGATGGTGTAATAATAGTCTGTAGTTTGCAATAGTCTGTGGTCTGAGCAGCCCTTTAAGATTCCTTGTGATTAAGGGCTATAGAAATAAAGATGACTAAAAGTACTCATTAAAACATTAAAAATGTTTATATAGTTTTTATATGCCTTCAAGAAATTCATAGTCCATTTTGTAAACAGTAAAATGTTAATGCAATAAAAACTAAAAATAAACTCGAGGGTCAAATAAGATCAGTTGAAGTTTATCAACATAATCATCTGAGACTTAGCTGGCAGATTTGTGTCTGTAATTACTATCTGCAAAAGAAAAATTAGTTGCTGGACTAACGCAAATAATAACCAGCAGAAGTACACACGCATAGAAGGCCTTGATCAACTGAATGGGTTTACATGAAAAAGAATTCCATTTCCAAAATTAGGAGCTCAATCTTCTTATTCAGTTCATTAGAAACATGTACACAACACGCCCTTACAAAACCAATAGGTACATCCTAAAATAAACATTGCCTGCATTAAGTCACTGTGGAGTGAAGACACCTTGCCCACAGCAGTGTGAATCTTACTAAAGGCTAGCACACAAAAGAGATGACAATTGCAAAGCTTTTTGATATCGCTCAGTCGGTCGTGACCATCAAAAAAGCACATGACAGACGCTGTCGCTGTCTTACTGTTCACAGTTGACCCAGCATATGCCACGCTATATTATACAGGAGGTTATAATCACCCAAACAGCCATGCCCCTTAACATGTATGCATGTACAATTTGGGGTAAGTCACATCATGAAACAGATGTGCAACTGTGTCAAATAAGCACTCCAACACTATTACATGAAAGACTGACTGCAATGGTGCACGAACCAATAGGGCTGCAAAAATTAGTAGACATTATCGACGAAAATCTAAGACAGAAATAGTCGACAATGTATTCAATTGTTGACTATTGTTGCCAGACCCTTTTCCAAAAGAGTGAGGCATCTTTACATGAATATAATCTATTGCTGAGAGTTTCTCATGTGCAATAGTTTATCTGTCTCAAGTGGTAATATAAACATACAGAAATGGCAGCATCATCATTAAGTACGCATTAAAAAACTTGGAAAGTTTGGTTGCATTTTGGATGAATTTTGCCTTGGATACGGTGAATATAAAGACTACTTGCAAAGCAGACCTCACGTATCATGGCAGTAGCTGACACGCGAATAAAAGGTCATGTCGGACCGTTGAACCAAACGGGGTCTGACTCTCCTCTGTAAGATTCAATTAACATTCAAGCCAATACAGTTTTAATGACATGAATTGTACATTTTATATGCATATATTTCACTTTAAAAGAGAGCTTGATCATTAAGCCAGAGTGTGCCTGACAAACATATTTTAAATTAAATTAATGCAATCGAAGAACAAATGCCAGTTGTTAAAACTTTAAAAACGACAAACATTAGTTCTTTAAATCGTTTGATTTCCAACTGTTGATAATTGTTACGCTCTTTTGTTACAGACGTTGCAGTTGACCACTGAATGTACTCAACAATATGCACATATTTGTTTTATTTACTGTTCTACTGCTGTTTAAGAGCCTGTTCTTGGTTTACAGGGATAAACAAGTTAACTTGATTTTATTGTATTCTTTATTTGCCTGTCTCTAGAAATGGACAGAGGTTTATTCATGGATTTATCCCTCTACTGACTGAGCACTGTGCCTAAATGGTTAATTAAATGTTTGAATGTATCCGGAAGATGCAATAAAATATGTGTTTTATTGTACCAATCTTTCATGTGTTCAGCAAGACACTGAATCCCTAATGCCCCCAATAAGCAGGTAGGCGTCTTGCATGGCTGAATCCCTGTTGGTCTGTGAGTGTGTGTGTGAATGGGTAAGTGCGAGGCACATTGTAAAGCGCTTTGGGAGGTTTTCATTGACTTGAAAAGCGCAATATAAGTGCAGACCATTTACCATTCATCACAAAACTGGAAAAACTTCATGCTAATCTTAAGAATAATCTAATAATTATCCGATATTCGACTTAGGGTTTAGGGTTAGGCTTCGGGTCTCAATTGAAATATATAATAACACAGTTTAAGGTAAGATTTCAAACATTTTCTTTGTCACTGTTATTGTTTCATGTCAAATATGCTAAATATAGTTAAATTTCTAGCACATAGCTGTAACGTTCACATTCTTGGATTCAAACATGTTTTATTTTCATGCTAGCTAATGATGGCTACATGGACGGTTGTAACCAAGTCAAGTCATGCTTATTGGTGACGCCCTTAATCATAAGGAGTCTCAAATGGTTGCACAGTTCACAGATTATTGCAAACCACAGGATATTATGACACCATCCCCTGATCTAAAACCTACATGAGGGGAAGGAAAAACTCAAAAACCTCAACAAGAGGAAAATCAAGAAACCTTGAGAAGGTCATCCCCCTTCCAGGATAACCAGGCTGCAACGGGTGTTGCAATAACAAACAATACACAGCTATTATCAACATAGAATATAGGTTATTCATATGCCACAGAATAGAAGTGTGTTTTAAGCTTAGATTTAAACATTTCCACTGAGGTTGCAGATCGAATCTCAGGGGGAAGAGCATTCCACAGCACCGGGGCCAGAATGGAGAACACTATCGAACCTTGTGAACATTGTTTACAACGAGATAAGACGTAGCACTACAGAATAAACACATTATATCATATCTAAAAGGGTATAGGATAAGATTAAAAATGACTTATTAGGATGAACAGGTCAATATTGGTGTGTGAGTGTGTGTGTGAATGAGGCACATTGTAAAGCGCTTTGGGAGGTTTTCATTGACTTGAAAAGCGCAATATAAATGCAGACAATTTACCATTCTTCACATAACTGGAAAAACTTCATGCTAATCTTAAGAATAACATAATAATATTCCGATTATTCGACTAATCGTTTCAATAGTCAGTGACTCCTCGACAATTAAAATATTCATCTCATCTCAATAGCTACACCGCTTATCCTCAGTAGGGTCGCGGGGGTGCTGGAGCCCATCCCAGCAATCATCGGCCAGTGGGCAGGGGACACCCTGAACTGGTTGCCAGCCAATCGCAGGGCACACGGGGACAGACAACTCACTCGCTCATTCACACCTAGGGACAATTTGGACCGGCCAATTTACCTGAAATGCATGTTTTTGGAATGTGGGAGGAAACCGGAGTGCCCGGAGGAAACCCACGCGAGCATGGGGAGAACATACAAACTCCGCACAGGAAGTCTGGAGCTGGATTTGAACCCACGAAGGAGGTTCCCATGACATGAACTGTGACGCACAAGCGTTAACCACTGCTCTGCCGTGCTGCCCACAATTAAAATAGTATGTATAAATTATTTCGAGTAGTCAAATTGTGAAAAATATCTGCAACTGTACCAAAGAATGCCATTACAGAGTGACTGCAAAGATGCATGCCGCCAACACGAGTGTCTCTCTTTCATAACCTCATCAAAACCCAAAAGGCCACCCCGTGATTGACTGCAGCTAATCTCATCACGCCACAGTCACCAGCGTACAATCAATCACTTAATGCAGCTTTTTCCCTATCAGGGATGCAGACGGCGTTTCCAAAACGAGCGTCTCTGTAGAATCACAGTCATCGCAAAAACAGTGTCCCCCCCCTGTTTGTCCCCGTTTCACCCTCATCATTGTTGCAGACATGTAAACAGGTTGGCCAACATAAGGCGGGTGCCTGATTTCCTTCCACGAGGGGGCTGCACGAATGCAAGGGGAAACAAACTGGAGCAGGAGAACGGTTGTCCTGGTTCGTTGCACGTTAACATGAATGCAAGGCATCACAATGATATAATCAACATCACGTTTCCTGGAGACTAATGTCAACACATAGGCACACGGTGAAATAACAAGGTGACATCATGGCTCTTTAAAAGGTGTTCAACCTACCTCTCTCGGGCTTCATGTTGTCCAGTGTCATCAGGCTGGCGGGGTCTTCTCCCTTCGACAGCAAAGAGTGGCAACCCGAACTTGGCGTCAACGACCCCCTTCGCAGCCTTGACGAGGGTTGTCTCGACCCTATCCCGCTACAAAGCGTCGTTTTGTTAGCACGCTACTGTACTCTGCCATGTTTTGTTTGGACATAAAAGAGATTGAGCGAGCCTGACTCCCAAACAGCCGTTTCCTCACGGAGTAGCTTTGTTGAAGCCTCTTTTGTTGAGCGAGTTGCAACTACACTGACAGCCTTCTTCTCAAATTCACCACCTGTGCCATTATTAATGGTTATACAGCTAGCTAACTTGGTCTACGACTCGTAGGTGATCATTTCGTCTTCTTCGTTGGTCGCCGTCGACTTGGCTGCCGTAGACTTCTCATTTAAAAACTTTTCTCCCTGCCAAAATAAACACGACTCCGCGAGGGCTAACGTCAGACGGTTTTCGTACGCGACGAAAAGCTGTCGGTTGATAAACGGAGATTTAAGTCAACCGAGGACGGGTGTATGGGACAGAGCGAGGTTGCCTTGTCGTGATGCTTATTAACAGTCTGGCTCCTTCGTCTTCCTCTTCTTCGTCAACACTCCTCCACGGTTTCCCTCCCCTCTCCTCTTGTCAAAACCAGCTTCGGGCCATCGCGAACGAGCTGGCTCAATGAAACGACTCTTCCGGGGTGGAGTTGTCTCATGAGACCCTTTTCATTGATGTGTCCTCCTACCCCAGTGGATAATTTTCAGACAAGTATTCAAATTATCTATGTAAATGATTAGACGAATAGATAGATGAATAAATGAGGGAGACAATTGTAAGTTATGTGTAGCACAGGGACAATTGTAACAGTCAAAGTTTGACCATTTCAGGGAGACATTTGAAGGGTTAGGGTTAGGGTGAGGGTTAGGGTTAGGGTTTAGGATAAGGGGTTAGGGTTGGGGTTTAGGGTTAGGGGTTGGAGGGTAAGGGTTAGAGTTAGGGGTTATGGTTAGGGGTTTGGGGTTAGGGTTAGAGTTAGGTTAGGGGTTAGGGTTTATGGTTTAGGGTTATGGTTAGGGTTTAGAGTTTGGGTTAGGGTTAGGGGATAGGGTTTAGGGTTAGAGTTAGTGTTAGGGGTTATGGAGAACACTTTTGAACCTTGTGAACATTGTTTACAACGACATAAGACGTGGGACTACAGAATAAACACATTATATCATATTTAAAAGGGTATGAGATAAGATTAAAAATGACTTATTAGAATGAACGGGCCAATATTTAATAATTAGTGGTTGGAGACAGACTTAAGCTGTAAGTGCATCCTAAAAAAATAGTCTGATTACATAAGCAGCAAAATATTTCCCAAAATAGAGTCATGATATTAAATATGAATACTCAATATCCTGTACAAAGGCAATATATATATATATATATATATTGTACATTGTTTGTGCGCTTATTTAGGGTGGTAATAACATTTAGTCCATGTTTTTAGGGACAAGCTAACAAGAATTTAATGAGTCCTGATAGATATTTTACATACATCAGATACAGTGAATTAAGGACCAACTGCTTCATTTTCGCCCAATCACAAAACACGTCGGGGGCGGCAGTAGCTCAGGAGGTAGAGCGCTCGTCTTGGAATCAAGAGATCACAGTTCGAATCCCGGCTCCTCCGTGTTACATGTCGAAATGTCCTTGGGTAAGACACCGAACCCCTAATACCCCCAATAAGCTGGTTAGCGCCTTACATGGCTGCAAGGCCGCTATTGGGAAATGTGGAGCACATTGTAAAGCGCTTTGGGAAGTCATTGACTTGAAAAGCGCTATAGAAATGCAGATCATTTCATTTCACGTTACAAGGGCCAGAGAGTCGATTTAAACCGTACCGGGTCATATGCTCCAGATCACTACGAACAATGCGGAAATCCCTCCCGAAGTCAAAACACATGAGCGCAGTCCTTGTCACGTGTCCCAACAACAGCTCGTTCGTCGTCACTTCCCCCTTTTTCCCCCTACACGTGAGCTTGCAACCATGGCAACGATCAAGCGTTTAAAAGCCAAAACTTTCAACAGGAATCAACAAGCTTGCAGGACTTAAACATCGCAAGCTTCATGTTTTGCGACTGCCCCGACAAAGAGGAAAAGGGGCGGGTCGGCGATATAACGTGCAAGCTGATTGGACGGGTGGGGATTTGGAAGCGCGTTCACGTGCGCACGTGCGGCGAACATTTTGTTCTGGCGTGTGGTTGGATAGAATGCACACAAAGGGCGTCGATATGATTCATTCTTCTGTTTTCAATCTGGTGTTTTGATTCTAAATAACAGGATCTAGATCAGTGCCTCTCATATGGCCTGACTTCGGGACCTGCCATTCCACCCTAATGACAAGCTGCGAGCCGAAAACAATCCACTTCTCCAATGGATCCACTGAAAGGATTCTAGCCTAGAGTTTAAAGCCGAGATAGTAGAATATCTTCACCTGTTATTAGCATGTTATAATTCAACAGGGTTGGGTAGGGTTACTTTAACTTGATTACTTTCAATTTCTTTTGGATTACTCCAATACCAAATATGCTAATAAAAGACAAAAGAAACTAAATATGAATTAAATTATGACTCACAACACGTGGTAATCTTTCTCTCCTGGCTTTGATCTCTTTGATTTCCTGCAAAACGAACATAGAATGCGACAGAAACAAAATGAAAATAAATCCAAACAGCTTGCCAACATCATTTTTGCCGTTCCATGTATTCCGTTACTCCCCAAGCCTGCGCAAAATTTAGTAATTGTATTCACATTTAGTTTCTTTTGTCTTTTATTAGCATATTTGGTATTGGAGTAATCCAAAAGTAATTGAAAGTAATCAAGTTAAAGTAACTCTACCCAACCCTGTAATTCTAAGAAGTACATACCTTTCAACCTCATCCAATTGCTCCGCTTGTTAATGATTGCAGTTCCCCTTGTTAAGCGATAATAAATCTTACAAACACAACACGGCGCCTCTTCACTCACAGCAAGTCAAGTCTCACATTGGCCTATCACATATTCTATCCATCTACCTACCTACCTACCTACCTACCTACCTACCTACCTACCTACCTACCTACCTACCTACCTACCTACCTACCTACCTACCTACCTACCTACCTACCTACCTACCTACCTACCTACCTACCTACCTACCTACCCACCCTGGTCATATCCCTCAAGAAGGGTGACCGACAGCAAGACAAAAACAAAGAAAATAAAAAAGGAAAAAAATAGCCCCAAAAAAACACACACAAACATTTTTGGACCATGGCCAACCCAAATACCGAAACACCCAAACAAGTTAAGCACTTTGGCACCCAAGTCGGTCATGCTTTCGTCCCTCCAGATGAAACGGGACACGAGAAAGCAGCCGTGTCACTCGGGTCAGGGTGACACAACACACTCTTCTGTTCAGCAGGGCCCGACAGCTTTCACCGGTTTGCCCCTGCCGTATCATACAGGATCCCTGCCCATCCCTTTGAACACGTCTAAACATCCCACTATCCTTTTACCGACATTTCTTGTGTAAATATTGTATAAATTATAACTATAACCTTATCCTCCTTGTTTTATAACCTTATCTTCTCTGTTCCTTTATCTTCTTGGCTTTTTTACCTCACTGTGAATGTGTGGAACTGGAGTGTCATGCCCAATTTCGTTATCACAATATGTTAACCCATTTTGTAACAATGACGATAAAGGTATATTCTACAACACCTCTCATTAAATACACTCTCATAATCATTGCAGTCGAGAGTTTGCTTCTACCGGATTGACCTTTGAACTATACAGATACACCCATCGAAACCTGTCTAAAAAAATAGTTCTTAGACCTCGGAAGGTAATGGAAACCTTCAAACTAATTGTGCTTCCTCCTATTTCTGCAAATAAAGAAGCTATTTTGAAGTCTTTCATGGTCACATGGGTGACACTCTTTTTCTTAGTTTGTTTCTTTGTACCTAATTTGTGGTGTATGTTGTTACATACTGTACGTATTCCCCCTGACATCCGATCTGCAACTTCAGTGGAAATATTTAAATCTAAGCTTAAAACACGCTTCTACTCTATAACATATGAATAACCTATATTTTTTTGTTGACAATATCTGTGATATTTGTAATTGCAACATCCGTTGCAGCCTGGTCATCCTGAAAGGGGGATTACCACATGTGCGGCCCCTTCTCAAGGTTTCTTCATTTTCCTCATGTTGAGGTTTTTGAGTTTTTCCTTGCCCTCATGTTGGTTTCAGATCAGGGGATGGTGTAATAATAGCCTGAAATAATAGTCTGTGCAATAACCTGTGCAGCCCTTTGAGACTCTTTGTGATTAAGGGCTTTACAAATAAAAATGACTTGACTTGACTTGACATATTGAAACTCATCTCTCATCAGAAATAGTTTTTTTTTTTTTAGAAAAGATAGGGTTATTTTTACCTACTTAATCAGCAACAGACAAAAACAAAAGACCCGACCACTGGTTTACTTGAAACCAGATAGATAGGGGAGGTAGTTGGGGGAGAAAAGGGGGTGGGAGAGGGTGCAAAGTTATAGGGTCAAAGTTCAGAGAATTACCACAAACAACAGGGGGAGTAGATAAGAGGCCCAACAATGGAACACATTTACTTAAGTAGTCTTTCTCAATCATGCATGACAACAAAATGTCTCCACACATGAAAGTTATTTACATCTTAGACCAGTGTTTTTTAAGTGTAGTGGGACTATTGTCAAATTCAGCCAATTGCTCCCCTTATTATTGATTGCTATTCTCCTTATTCGCAATAATAAAAAATAGTAATAATAAAGATATATTGGGTATCTTTGTATTCTATATCTTTTATTTTATTATTTTATTTTTCAACACAAGGATACTGCTGGAAGTGTGAATTTCCCTATGGGGATGAATAAAGTATCTATCTATCTATCTATCTATCTATCTATCTATCTATCTATCTATCTATCTATCTATCTATCTATCTATCTATCTATCTATCTATCTATCTATCTATCTATCTATCTATCTATCTATCTATCTATCTATCTATCTATCTATCTATCTATCTATCTATCTATCTATCTATCTATCTATCTATCTATCTATCTATCTATCTATCTATCTATCTATCTATCTATCTATCTATCTATCTATCTATCTATCTATCTATCTATCTATCTATCTATCTATCTATCTATCTATCTATCTATCTAGACATCTATCTAGACATCTATCTAGACATCTATCTATCTATCTATCTATCTATCTATCTATCTATCTATCTATCTATCTATCTATCTATCTATCTATCTATCTATCTATCTATCTATCTATCTATCTATCTATCTATCTATCTATCTATCTATCTATCTATCTATCTATCTATCTATCTATCTATCTATCTATCTATCTATCTATCTATCTATCTATCTATCTATCTATCTATCTATCTATTGAAGGATTTTATACATTTGACTACAAACGATTGAATACAAGTTACATTAATTGAGTGCAATGAAGATTTTCTACAAGTAGGCTATAGTTCAATGAGAGGTCAAGCCGTTCCAAATGCAGAATATTTTAGCTAAGGAATTTTGATGAGAGGACTCTGACGGAGGACGGCAGGCGATGTTTTGAGAACAAGGCCCTGATGACGTAGAAACGCTCGGTGTTGTTTTGAGTTTTCCAGACATCGCGACGCCCAGGGGGGCTTCCTTGGCATGCTCATGGGAGGAGTCGAGACGCCATCTTGCGGGGAGACGTGGGTCGAGAGGAGAAAAGCTAGAAGACTTCAGAGAAGGCTGCACAGAGACTCGAGCGACACTAATTTGTCTTATTCGGCCATATTCGATGGAGTTCACTTAGTTAAATTGCCAATGAAATTAAATCTGCCCCCGTGTGAAAATGTCGGCTTTTCTTGTTCATCTTTTCCATCAAGAAACAAGTGCGCATACATTGTTTGGTGAATGTAGGTTGTATTTGGTTAATGGAGTCAGATAACTAATTCGAACGATTTGGTTAACGATACATTTTAATATTTAATTCCCAACACCATCTATCTATCTATCTATCTATCTATCTATCTATCTATCTATCTATCTATCTATCTATCTATCTATCTATCTATCTATCTATCTATCTATCTATCTATCTATCTATCTATCTATCTATCTATCTATCTATCTATCTATCTATCTATCTATCTATCTATCTATCTATCTATCTATCTATCTATCTATCTATCTATCTATCTATCTTTCTATCTATCTATCTATCTATCTATCTATCTATCTATCTATCTATCTATCTATCTATCTATCTATCTATCTATCTATCTATCTATCTATCTATCTATCTATCTATCTATCTATCTATCTATCTATCTATCTAATAAACCTTACAAACACAACGCGAAAAGGTGGGTAGATCAGCCAAAAATCTTACTCAAGGAGGAAAAGGGACAAAGGATACAGATAGAAATAGAGAAAGAGAGAGAAAAAAGCAAGGGAGAGAGAAAAAAAGAGAGGGATAGAAGGAAATACTACTCCAGTTGCTTTGCGAGTGGTGCCTGGGTTGGGTGACATCAAGTGGACATTTTTAAAACTGCACGTCATCTTTTTCTTCTCTCAGTGTCGTCTTGCTGGCCGGATAAAAACCCTTGGCGGGCCTGGTCCGGCCCACGTGCCGCCTGTTTGACACCAGTGCTCTATTACCTCCTGAGCCACGGTGACAACAAATGATAAGTAATTCTTTATACTGTTAAGTAAGGCAACCTATTTTAATTTTTAATAAAAACCTAAAAGTGGTGTCAGGATGAGACGGACTATGTACCTCGAGATTTTGAGGAAACATCTTATTATACCATGATTAAGTTTCTGGATTCTTTTTGTTTGTTTGTTTGCTTGTTTGTTGATTTTACCTCTGTCAACTCCCCGAAAACGATCAAAAATATCAATTGTTAATCTTTTAAAGTTGATAATTTCTTATTCGATTATACTGAGCAAATTTACATTAATTACATTTTAGTTTCCGACCCAATATGACGCTTAATGAATATTTTTGTTCACCACTCACACCCCATTTAGAGCAAGCACATTATTTCTAACGTTTTCAATGTGCTTTTAAAGTCATGAACAAAATGAACTGATTTTACTGACGAGCAAGTGATCGCCATGATAAATTATATTTAGAACTGTTTGAACTTTTTTTTGCACAAAATAAACGGTCTGATTTTATTCATTCTCATATTTTTACATGTATTAATTTGACATTTCTTCCAAGATCTGCAGGAATATTAATAACCAAAACAGTCGGTGAACTTCTATTGAATGAACGAACTGTTGAGAAAAAATAAAAACCGAATTCAATGTAGTAGCGCTATCTAGTGGATAGAAGCCAGTGGAGCACACCCGTTTTATCCTGAAAACTTTGATGACGTCATCACTTCTCAAGTCTTGTATGTTGAGGGCTGAGGTGGGCCATTATTTCGAGTTGGGTAAAAAATATGGCCTGGGGGCCAATCATGGAGACGTATCCAATATTTTCACATATGAATGAATATACATGTTGTATTTCTTTTTAATATTATTAGTCTCATTGCTTTTGAGATGCTACCAATGAAAACAAAACAATATTGTTGGTCCCCTATTTTAAGCACTTCATTTGATGCCCATTAGAAAGCTGTTTTTATTTATTTTATTTTTGCAAAGAAATAAGAACAGAAGAACCTTTAGACGAAAGTTCTCGGTAAATTCAATTGAAAAATGTAAATAGGGTTTTATTTTATTTGTGCTTTTTTGAAACTTTGCAAAGAATAAAATGCAATTGCACCTCCCCTACACTAGGAGGCAGTGGCGCTCTCATTGGCAGTGTTTTGTGTACATTTAACCTCCATGCGAGTATAAGCATTGAGTATGAAGTGTATATATGAAGTGGAGCAGATCCTCAAATGACCACATGAAAAAATAATTACCCGTCTTTTTGAGACTTGGAGCCTGAACGCTGATTTGAGAAGGACATTAAATGTTTGTGAGATGAAGTGTTTGAGGAGTATGTTAGGAGTGACAAGATTGGATAGATTGAGAAATGAAATTGTGAGAGACAGAACTGGAGTAGTCGTGGAACTGAGCAGGCGTGTTGATAAGAGAGTACTCGGTTGGTTTGGACACATGGAGAGGATGGATGAGGAGCGAATGTTGAAGAGGATCCACAGAGCAGTAGTATATGGAAGGAGACCAAGAGGAAGGCCGCGATTGACGTGGATAGATGGTGTTATGAGTGTACTGCTGGAAAGCGGTCTAAATCTAGTGGAAGCTAGAGCTCTTGTTGGTGATAGGAATGAGTGGAAAGGTGTTATGAAAGGATAGTGGGATGTTTAGGCGTGCTCTAAGTGATGGGCAGGGCACCCCTATGATGCAGCAGGGGTAAACCATCGAAAGCTGCAGGGCCCTGCTGTTGAACAGAAGAGTGTGTTGTGTCACCCTGACCCGAGTGACATGGCCGTTTTCTTGTGTACCGTTTCATCTGGAGGGACGAAAGCATGACCAATTTAGGTGCAGAGGTGCCTAACTTGTTTGTGTGTTTGGGCATTTGGGTTGGCCATAGTCAAACATTTTTGTGCGTGTTTTTTTGCTACTTTTTCCCTTTTTATTTTCTTTGTTATTATATGTGTTTGTCTTGCTCTCGGTCACTCCCTCATACCAATGTTATTTTTTTAAATGTTCATAGGTCGAGACATTTGTATTTCTTCTACAAAGCGAAATTCATACCTAATAGTCACCGCCATGTTTGTTTAGCATCTTGCCGCTATGCTGTGGTCATTTGGCAATGGGTTTTGTTCGCATAGACAATACAGTGCCATCTAGTGGTAAAATATTACACAAAGGATAGTGGGATATTTAGACGTGTTCTAAGTGATGGACAGGGCACCCCTATGATGCGGCAGGGGTAAACCAGTGAAAGCTTTCGAACAGAGGAGTGTGTTGTGTCACCCTGACCCGAGTGACATGGCCGTTTTCTTGTGTCCCGTTTCATCTGGTGGGACGAAAGCATGACCAACTTGGGTGCCAAGGTGCTTAACTTGTTTGGGTTTTTGGGAATTTGGGTTGGCCATGGTCCACAAAATTTTGTGTGTGATTTTTGCTTCTTATTCCCTTTTTTATTTTCTTTGTTTTTGTATGTGTTTGTCTTGCTGTCGGTCACCCCTCTCGAGGGATATGACCAGGGTAGATAAATAGATAGATTTTTGGGGGGACGCCAGAGGATTTCTTTTTCCAAGGGGGGACGTGACAGAAAATAATTGAGAACCACTGATATAATAGGCCGCGAAACAAAGTCTCCTGCAAATGTAGCAAATTTCCAGTTTATTCCCACGGAAAGTTTACAACTTGCAACCCTAGCGATGATCTTTTTGAAGTCTTTGGCATGACAAAAGAGAGTTCGGCGTACCCACAACAGTATGCTCTAAACACATCAAAATATGCATAAATTATACAGACATGATATTAAACCCACACACGATTGTGCACTACCTCCTGAATACCGTTTTTTGCACTTTTATTAGACTTTGCTCATATTCATGTCACAAGTACTTAAGAACAGATACTTGATGAGGCAAGGCAGCGAGACCACTGCTGCTGGGAAAAAAAAAGATAATAACAATAAAAAATAAAAACATTTCCGTGGCACAGCAGACCGGCTGCCCGCCCCCGTTCCACCCGCCATTCGTTTGTGTACATGAAGGTAGCAAAGTGGGCAGGACTTGCAGCCCTCTCATTTTTTTCCAGCAGATTGTACATTTTTGGACAGTAGATTCTACCCATTTCTACATTCTATACCCGTTGGAATGGCAAACCCAATATCCCAAAAAATACAAATAAAAAGCCTACATCACAAATGCCAGTGCTTTTCAACATTATACATGTTTTTCCCATCTTTTTTTTGGTTTGCTTTAAAAATCTTTGGATGTGCCGTACTGTAATAGCCATTTAAAAACAATAGAAAAACACTTATACATACAAACACTGTTCAACAAAGCTTTTTTCAAAGAGGGGAGGGGGTGCGGTGTTTAAAACACATGAAAATGCTTCAAGGAATGTAACGCTGTAACGTAAAATATTTTATGTCTTTGCGCCCCCCCGCCCTGACTATATACAAATCTAAAATTTCTACAAATGCATGAGTTAAGTTAAAGCAGTGAAAAAACTGAAGAAACCAAGATTAAAACAAAAAGGGAAAGGGGTAATATGAACACAACATTTGTTAAGTACCCTGTTAAAAAGCAATCGTCTACCGACATCAAAAAAAAAAAAAATTACAGCTGAGAACAAGAGTGGGTTAACTCCATTTGTGATTTAAATGGAAAGTCCAATGTTATTGACAACATGACATATGCAACCTCATCGTGTAAACATGCTAGTTTGATTAACATTTGCGGAATATGAATAAAAAAGAATCAACAGGCCGCCATCCCGTGCGGCAGCCGTTTTGCCTTGTGCTCTCAGTCGACGTCAATTTCACGTAGAGGTAAGATCGGGCCGACAAAATCCCGCCCGACTGGCTTGCAAATATTCAGTACAGGTTCATACCTGTCAACCTGTACGGTTTTGCCGTACAAAGTATGTTTTTTATGCATTTTAAGACGAGTACGACGTACAAGGAAATCTGTACGGAAAACGCAAATTTTGTCAATTATGGGTACCATCCGGTATACACCGACTATCACGAAACGGCAAATCAATCAAGTCAAACGAGTTTGCCGCGGTAGCCTCTATCTCGGTATGTTTTTTTTTGTTGCAAACGAAGCGAGCGGTTTGATGCTACTGTGCGCATGCGTCTGCCGCCTCGGCATTTCCCATCATGCATCATTCCGAAAAAAAAAAAAATGGTGTACGATTATTTTGTATTTTGTACGGGAAAATACGACAGTTTGTACGGGCGTGGAGCCGTGGAGGTTGACAGGTATGGAACATTATTATTTTGTTTTGAGGGACCGAGCCCTAAGAATTTTTGCCGAACACCGCAAGGAGAGAGGCGGGAGCGGGACAGAATCCATCGCACGGATGCATTGCGCAAGAAAAATAAACAAAGAACCATGACTATTAAGAATATAAAAGATCAGCGACAGAGAAGCCCGGCCTGACCCGAACCCGAACGTAATGATTGATATTTTAGGCCCGACCCGAATTCCTGTTCAGGCTCGGATCTAGTTCAAGCTCAGGCTTAAGATCTTACCTCTAACTAATATGACATCACAATAAATAATGCTTAGAACCCATGCTGCATTCAGGAAGGTGGGGAGTTAGATGATTGTCCCAGATCCGACCGTAAACAAGCATTGGTACTGTATGTAAATAACAGAAATTTGTCTAAAGTTACACCGGACAATAACTCAATAAATGTTTTGATGAAGAACATTTATAATTATAAAATAAAAACAGAATTAGGCCACTCTATTTCTCAATGGCTAGAATATGATCACCATTCAAGATACATCTAGCCTGAAACAGTTATTAGAAAGAAAATAAATAGAAAACCCCAAAATGAGACAACGATCACGCTGTGTTGGCACGATGAGGTATTCAGGGACATTTCGGAAAACACATGCACGGCCAGAGTGAGAGGAAGTTGATGGGAAAGAGGTTAGGGAGAGTCGCTTTGGTATGTTTTCATTGCATGCGCAGACGATAAAAGAGCACCACAGTGTGATATGAAAAAGAAGAAAAATATCAGAGGGGTTCCTCGGGGAGTGGCGGCCCTTCGACAGGCTTGAGGTAAGTCAAAGGAGAAAAAAGAGGTCAAGAGCGGTTCAACACTTTGGTTTAAGCAAGGCACTCGTCCTGGGAGTGTGGAGGAGAAGGAGGGGGGTTACAGAATAAGGGGGAGCAACCACAGAATAGAGACTAAGAGGAGGTGCAGTAGAATCTCCAAGGTTGAAAGTTGGACTTTGAGCAACAACTAGCACAGAAATCCTTCAAGGGACAGTGTGTATTATATGACCACTGGTTGTCAATTTATTGTGTTGTGCAACCAATAACGAATGTTAAAGAAGAGTACAAACTAGAGATAAGAAAATCTTTCCCCAACCAGCCCAAGACCAACAATTTATCTTGATTAGAGGGTCTGAAGCAAACCCGAATTTTCATATTTTACTCGTAAGGACTCAGGAGAAGGAGAAGGAGCTATTTTGGCTGCTCACGGACAAAAAGGAAACAAAGAACAATTATGGGTGGATTAAAAAAAAATAAAATAGGAAAAAAAAAATCAGTGAGCGATAAGCCCGGCCTAGCCGGAACCCGAACGTAATGATTGACATTTTAGCCCCGACTCGAATCTAAGGCCTTACCTCTAATACAAACTACAGAGTTTCAAAGTTACCAAAACCAGACTATTTTTCTTTATATTTTTTGCCCATCATTTTGCAAGTGGTTTGGGTGCCCGTCGCAGCAAGTTGGTGGGGTTCTTTGTCCGTAAAATAAATGCACATTTTAAAATCTAAGAGTATTTAAAAAATGCATGTTTAGTACATTTATGTTTTACCTCTATATTGTTTTGATAGTGAATTGGTTTTCTCTACCACTAGAGACGCTAAACGATACACACGGTCCCTTTTATCATCAACTTTGAATCTTTATCCATCTAGTGGCGCGTATGCTCCCTCTAGTGGCGAAGCAAAGAATCACTGCCAATTTGAAATGGCTAAATATTTTTTCTCAGCAATGGGATTTACAGGTTCCACTGATTATGAGTAACTACCCAAATTTAATTTAATAATTTGGGAGGCTCAAATGGTCAAGATTTGGAGATTCAATGCCTTACCAACCTCTGCATATTTAGAATATGTTTCCAAATGTGTTTTCCCACAAAATCAAACATTTCCAAGTGTGTCTTTTTCATTACCATACATTTGGAATTTACAGTAAAAACTGTGTTTGGTATGCTAGAATGAGAAGCTTGAGCTTAGTTCGGAAAACTGGGGAGTGGGGTTGGGGGCATCCCTTTCACACAACTCACACAGAGGCCGTGCATTTAAAAAAAACAACGAAAAAACCCATATCAACAACAACAAAAAACAAGCAACATCAACCACAACACATCTTTGGTTATCTTTGGTATCGTCAAAGTGATCAAAATCACACATGGAACTTGAGTGAGGTAGCATCTTTGGTTTCACACTAGAAAAGATCCGCAGGTGACAGATTGTTTTGTTGGGTGTTCAGGAAGCGTTTCAATATAGATATATATATTTTTCCCTTGCTCCTTCTGATAAATGTAGAGCCGTTAACCGTGGCCTTGAGCAAAATGAGGAGGAGGATGACAAGAGGCCCGGCTAATTCATCAAAACATGCTACACTTGCCCCAGTGTAGTGCTTTCCTCCTTGTGCCGAAATGCATAGCTTTCCAGACTTTGGATTTGTGGGGGGAAGGGAAAGGAAGGCGATTGGACCATTGATCTTCTCGGCTTGACGTGTTTGATGGACGCGCAAATCCATACGATAAATAAAAGCAAAAAGCTATCTTTGGCTCACAGTGGCAACAGCACGTTTTGAGTGGCCTTCACGGCGAGCATAAACAGCATATAGAACTGATTAACCAGGCAATTGTAAGGCAAAAAGTTGAATGCTTGCGGGATGTTAACACATGAAAATATGCCAGTGTTGTGGTTCCCGTAGATCTTTCTTTGGTTCAAAATGAGCTGGGAAAAGCTCCACTACCTGCTTTGTATCTGAACAGAATCAAGTTAAAAATATGTCACACGCGTGCTATTGTAATACTTAACATAGGGGACTTATACACAACTACCCTCTAAGTCTGATGCAATATATTCCTGCTCTTAACCTGACATCTTTCAGGATAAATGCAACGTATGATTGAGAAAACTGCAGAGCAGGGGTGTCTGACGCATTCTAACTCGGGGGCCACGCGATGGAACAAACATTCTCTCGGGGGCCGGACTAGTAGATTATTAGAGAGAAAGATAAAGAGACAGAAAGAAATAAGAGAAAAAGAAGGGGAAACAAATACAGTAAAGAGCGTTCCCTTTTAGCCATATCTCCTCTCTGCGTATATTTTGGGGCGACACCCAACAACGGTCTCTCCAAAAATTTTTGTCTGCTTTTTCAATGTTACTCATAAAATGTGAAAAAACAATGAATATTATTGAGGAAAATAAAAAAAGTGTATTGATTGGAACCAGGGAAATGTGCATCGTATTAATTTTCAATAAATAGAGAAATAAATACATAAATAAATAAATCTTATAATTTATCATCACTGTTAGGTTACTTTACAATTGTCACATGAGCTACTCATGTTGTCCTTAAAGTTGACTTAGGCAAAGTTCGAAATGTTAGTATTTATGGCATCTATTGCCCTAGTTTCTTCAGCATCCTTGTCCAGCAATAAAGTAAAGTTGAAAGAGGCAGCTTTTAACTTATTGTGCCATTATCAGTGATTATTGAAACTGATTTGTTTAAATAACGTATGAAGAGGAAATCAGCCCATGGCTGGGAGGGTACAGCAGTGGCTTGATTAACAACAACAAAACAATATCTTTGGTTTGGTACTGCTGATCTTTTAAGTGTAGGCGGTTGGAGTGAGGCTTTGGTTTCTCTTAAAAATAGTAATAATGATAAATAAAAAAATGTTTTAGCGTGTCAGAAGGAAAGCACTACACCACAGTCCAGGTTGGGAGTTTTGGGGCTAGCAGTCTCAACGCTATGGGTAAGTGGATAAAAACAACAACGAAGCAACAATCCAGTTGCTCCTGTGGGATTGAATTTGTTTTAACGTTGATTGGCCAAATCCCACTGAAGCTCTGCAGATCCCATTGATTAGAACCTCCATTCTGGGAGTCAGATAGGGATGTTGTAAAGCTAGAGACCAGACTGTGTGAGGACAGGAAAAGGGAGTCATGGCAGTCTTTTTGCAGTGTGTAACACAAACATGTTAAAGCAGGTCGAACATGAAACAACAAGTCTTTGGTTTGTTTTTCTCTTCTCATCTTTGGATACTATAAATATGAATATAGTACATATTTAAGGGCAAAAAAGTGAGGTCTTTTGTAAGGTTCTCTTAAGTTTTAAAGCTTTTCCACCGAGTCGAGTCCATGAGTAAGGGTCAAGAGCGCAACTCCTCCTTCAGGCTTTGGTGCAGGCGCCCAGGCCGGCCCCGGGCGGGTGGCCGGAGCCGTCGTCCACCCACTTGTCCAGGCTTCGGCGGCGCGCGTTCATGAAGAAGTTGCTGACGGTGGCCAGTTCCAGGCCCAGCTGCTGCGCAATGGTCAGCTGCAGCTCTTTGGAAGGGCGTTTGTTCTCCTTGAAGATGGCGTGGAGGGTCCGCCGCTGCACGTCTGTGAAGACCAAGCGGGGCTTCTTGACCGTCGGGTTGCCCCGCTCGCCGCGGCCGTGGTCCTGTTCCTTGCGCTTGCACGCTGTGGAGAGGCCGGTAAAGACAAAAGAGGAAGACGGGGACGTGAGTCGTCGATGGCATGATTTGAATGTTGAAAATTGTTTTGGAAATGATGATTGGATAACAGCAGAAGTGTCCTAACTTTTTGTGCTCTGAGGGCCAATTACAGAACCGTTTCCAATTGGATCCAATTTTCAGTTTAACCCTGGAGGAGCCAAGGACTCTTTTCTTTTTTGGAAAATTATGATTTGTGGGATCCACAGAGTTGTACTATAACAAGTCGACCGAAATCAACTGTCACGGTTGCCATGGCGCCCAATTGGCACCGCCCGTGTGGCGCCAGCTGCAGCTTGTTGACAAATTGGCTCCCTGTCAGTATTTAAACTCTGTAATGTCAGTCCCCTTTTGTTGGTCCGTCTGCAAATCCCTGTTTTTACACGGCAAGCCCTTGTTCGTCTGTCCAGTGTTTTTGCTCCTGTTTTTCTCCTGCTACGATCTGTTTGATCTCGACCACGTCTGTTCTCCCGTCCCAAATAACGACCCATTTTCTGATATCGACCCGTTTTTTCCGTTCCCGACACCGCCATCACTTTCGCGTCTGAGCAACCTACTCCCCGCGACCAGCGATCTCCGGATTGTGTGTGCACTCCTTTCCCTTCTTACCAATAAAACTGTGAGAAACGTTACGCGAGTGGGTCCTGTCTCCGTTCTGGTCCTGACATCAACAATTTTCATTTTTTGTTTCCTTTTCCTGGTTTCAATTAAAAAGTTACTTGTAAATAAACTATTAGGATGTATGCATATAAAAAAATAGACCTTTTTTAGGAGTAAATAGTTTTCAATTTTTTTTTTAACTTTATAAACCCTAGAGCTCAAAGAAAGGGTTTGGTGGGGTGTAATTTGGACACCTCTGGATTACAGTGTTCCTTTGCTATTCCACAATTCAGTTATTTTGTAGTTGCTAATTTCATTTGTTTTTATTTTGAACTTCTAAGTACACAGAAATTCTTATATTTTCCTTTTTGTTGTTTTCTTTTTATGGTGTTATAACAAAAAAAAGGGGTTACTTTCTAAATTTCAAACAAGCTGTTTGGATATTTGGGAACACATTTTTCTCTTATTTCCATTATGAGCTATGAGCCTCCAAAAAGAGAGGGGCAAGGTCTAAATGACCCCTCTGGGCCATAGTTTGGTCACCCTTCGATTCCAATGTTCCCTTGTTACTCAATAGTCTAATTTGGAGTCGATGTATTCGTGATTTATATTTGATGGCTGATTTGTGAGATATGTAATCCATTTTTTGATTAAGGTAAGCCATTAATATTTACGTTTTGCATGTTTTTAGAACCGTATGGGCGGAGGTTTGGTAACACCTTATCAGACGCATAGATATCAACTAAAAATACATTTTAAATAAAATAAACACGGACATTGATTAAATTAGATTATTTCAAAACATCCCACCAGTGAAAAGTGAGGGAACGCAGCCCCCCTAAACGCCTTGATATGATATTTGAAAGTAAATAAATAAATTCTATGTTTGACTGTATTTCTGGTAAATGTCTTTAAAATGTTCGCTCAAAAAAACAACAACAAAAAAACCCAACAAACCACTCTAATTCTGTGTTAACAAAATGTTAGGAAGAATAAAAAAACGCTATTTTCTAAATACAATGATGAGCAATGATCAATTATTCCCCACCTCTGCCACATGGGGGCAGTACAATACAGCAACACAGGTAAACGGCTGTTGCATCCAGCTGTGAAGTAATTCCTGGTTGGTTCCTTGGTTATTCTGGCAGAGGGTTCGGATTTTCTGCATATCAATGTTTTAAACATAAAACGTGATTCTTTCTTATATTTAGTTGGGTAATAAAATACGAATTGAGGTTGTTGAGTTATTAAAGCAACCAATTTTTGGAATGAGAAACATTCTCCATGCGGTCGCCTTTGATACATTTCAGATAGCAAGAATGTTAATTATCCATCCATCCATCCATCCATTACTGCTTATCCTCAGTAGGGTCGCGGGGGTGCTGGAGCCCATCCCAGCTATCTTCGGGCAGTGGGCAGGGGACACCCTGAACTGGTTGGCAGCCAGTCACAGGGCACACATAGACAGACAACTCATTTTCATCTAGGGACAGTTTGGACCAGCCAATTAACCTGACATGCATGTTATCGGGAATGTGGGAGGAAACCGGAGTCCCTGGAAGAAACCCACACAGGCACGGGGAGAACATGCAAACTCCACAGAGGCCGCCGTGCCACCTGAGTGTTAACTAGTGTTAAACAATTTAGGGTTGTAATAACAGTGTTCACCACTAAATTTTACCTCTAGGTAAAATCTCTTAGGTAAAATTAGAGTGGATTTAAAACAAAAAGCTTTTTCCAAATAAAACAGAACACAGCCTATATGTAATATATTTAGCGAAGTAAATGTAAACTGTGCATTTTACAATGTATTAATTCTTTGGAGAAATAAACTAAAAAGACCGCTCTATGTGCTTCATAACATTTATTACAGCCACAAATGTCCAGTGAGTTATGCTGTAGTGACGTCATTTAACTATCTGGTCAAGAAGCATGGGAGTGAGTCACCGCTCTCTTGTAGACAATTTAACTTCTAGAAAAAAATCTCTCTCTAGTATGCAATCCACTCTCCCTTCAGTGCCTGAAATTGAAACATAATGTAAAGGCTGGGAAAAGCCTCTTTCACCGTCCAGCCATGTAATTATTGAAAATTCACTACGTCATTGATTTATTGATCCCTGTGGGAAGATTTGCTGTGTTGTGATGACTCTCTGTGATTAATAAGTAGGCTACACACAAAAGGGCTTTCAGGGTATCCTACAACTTGAAATTGTCACCAAGTTATTTATGGGACAATTTCAGTGCAGACTAACAAGCACCAGAAATACCTTTGCATGCAAGTTATGATCATTGATCACTCAAATATTTCGTACACTATAGCTATGCATGCGAATGCGTGTTTGTCTCTTCGTATTCTGAAATTGGTTGATGACCAAGCTTGAGTGTTATTTTTTTTAAAACAAAGTACATGTGTTGACATTATTGTCGCGTTAACGCGAAGTGGGCAGACAGCAGTAAGATAAGCGACCAATGGGAGCTGTCCATGGTGCTAAAATATACTTCAAATAATAATAATAATAATAATTTCCTTGTATTGTCATTCTGTGTAACAATGTACACAGAACGAAATGTCGATTGCACCTGACCCGTTGTAGCGAGCCGATGCAGCCGCAGCCAACAGAGGGCGCCGCCGACCACTATAAAGCACCATTCGTACGGCCACGTTACCGAGAAAAAAATCCCAGTGACATTTAAACTCTTCGAAACACTTAACATTGATATTTTCAAACGTAAAAACGGTACAATTGTTAACTACATCTAAAAAAACACACAGAGAGGACGAGAGTAAAAACCCAAACCTCTGGACTCTGTCTTATTTAACACAGTGTGCCTTATAGACCTACCAAGACTAAACACACGATAGTAATTTTAAGAAAAAAATCTATAAATTGATATAACCATTCAACTGGTCAAGCTGTCACTTCTCCACATGATTGTGTGTTTTACCAGACCACTAGAGGGCAAAGTTGGGTTGCTTAACGCCAATTCCAGAACTAACGATCGCACTGTAATTTTACGTTTTTTGATTTAGATGTGGAAAGAAAATTCAACCAGAGTGACAACAATGTTCCTTACTAAAAAATTATCTTATATAGTGTACAAACTGTCAAAATTGACACCATATTTGAGATCACATTTTGCACAGGATTGTACTACTTCTATTACTAAATATGACGTTTGCCCCCAGTGTCGCAAAACATTAACTGCTGGTGCAGAAGCGTCAATAATAAATCAGCTGGAGTGAAGGCCACGCAGAAACCAGGAGAGACCCGGACACGACCTGGACCTCGGTTTGCAGCTCACACATGTACACAATGTGTGGTCGCTCACGGCTAATCATTACAAGCGACAGATACCGCTACACGTTGTGATCCACTGGGGAGACAACTACAACTAGTATGCATGAGAAAAATGCAAAATAATGGTGGACAACTTCCCAAACACGGTCTACTTTGGATCCTTTGACCATAGATTTGCGCTTAAGAAAATTGAAGATGAACCAGTAGCTCCAATGCTCATTATATACACCTTTTTGAATACTGAACTATGTTTTATTGTTATTTGGCATGGTCTCTAGAGGATTTTATTTTTATTTTTACAAAAACAGTGCAGAAAAGATTTATACTGTTTGTTAACATATTGTTACCCTTCTTTCCCAGGAACAAAGTTATCATCAATGCATGCACTTTATAACTAAATACACGCATTTACGTGATTTGTTTGACCGAGCGGCTTATGTTTTTCAATTCAACCTGATACAGTAATTTAGAAAGCATATTGTATAAATGAGAAAAAATAAGAAAAGGCGTGAGATTAACATCAGAAACCTAAAATTAATAAGTGTAATACATCAACTTCAACAATATGTCTCCAGCCCTTGAAAACAAATGTCAATATTGTATATTTTCATTCTAAAACCTTTTTTCCTAAACACTATTTATATTTTTGTCATGTTAACGAAACCAAAATCATGGTTTTCAAGGTGATTTGTGATATATTAAAAAAGGCTTTTCTTTTTATTTGTCTAAATGATTAAAAAACAGATACATATGAAGGTGCAAGCCTGACTTTAATGGATTGGATAGGAGAAGACACAAGCGCGCGTGCACACACGCAGACCAAACTAATCAATTGGATTACGCACACATGCACTTTCAATCCAGTCTGTAGATTTATTCTCATTTTTAACGAAACCCCATCCTTACTCAGGCCATCAATTAGCCTCATAAATTTAGGAAGGAAAAAAAATCAATTTCGGTTTCTGTGCATGTGGTGTGTGCGTGTTCATCCGAGTGTGTACATGCGCCTTAATTGACTCCCGACTACCACAGGGACAAATTAATACAGAGGTCTATCAGTTAATTAGAGTGAGGGGAAAACAACACACTCCAGTGTGGAATAAATAAACATGACCACCGGTGACTGCAGACAATAAAATCCTATTTAGCGTCGGACACAAATCACTAAATACACAAAGGCCCGTAAATGCTCGCTTCTGGCGTGAACGAGGCCAGAAATATGGGACTGTTCGGTTGTAGGTACTAAAACAAACTGGTGCATTGAACCACTTGAACGTGGTTGATATTGGAAGATAAAATTACAATAAAAACCAATGCAAAACCATACAAAACATCAGCTTGAAACTCATTTGCCTGATAAAAATGCATTGGAAATACATGAACCAATCAAATGCATTGAAAATGAATCCATTAAAATACACACGTTGTATGTATTCGATAATATTGATCTTATTATTGCATATTGACCCTTTTAAACTGAAATACGTGCAGAATAATTAGTAATTAATGTGCTCAAATCGACAGGTACTTGACCCTGATTATTATTATTATTATTATTATTATTATTATGTGCTAGAGTAAATGTTGATGGGAGCAGCATGCATGAAATCGTTATGAATATATAGAATAAAAAGTATCTTTACCGAGGCTTCGCTCACCTGCGAGCCTGAGCGCACTCATGCGCTGGAACTCAGGCTCCTGCAGCCACTTCCACATGCGTCGGAAGGTTTCCCTGCCGGACTTGAGCTTGGACCAGGGTTTTGGGTTCCTCAGCAGGTCGGACAGCGTCCCTTGGGACCGGCACAAGACCCGCTGGGCGAATATGGCTTGAGGGATGCTGTAGCGCTTGAGCTCCGTGGTGATCCTTTGCGCCACCTCTTTGGTATTCACCTCCTCCATCTGGCTTCCTCCTCCCCCGCCATTAATGGCTCCTTGCTGCCCGAGCACCGAGGCCTGTTCCCGACCGCCCCCAAGCCCCTGGCCGTGGCTCTGCGCGCCGAGATGGGAGTGGGGGTGGTGGTGGAGGCCGTTGAGCTGCACCATCCCGGCCGCGGAGCTCATGTGCTGTTCGGCGTGGCGGCCCAGCATGGCCGGGTGGTGTGCTTCAAAGCCGCTGGGCGTCAGCATCTTCTCCCCGGGCATGGCAGCACCGGGGTGGGCGTAAGGCGGCAGTCCCGCTTGGCTGGTGTGGATTCCCGCCAGGCCGGAGCCCGACAGCGGGGACAGACTTTGCCCCATGCAGGGGTCCTTGTGGTGGTAGGCGGGGTAGAGAGTGTTCATGGGAGCCAGGCTGCGGTCCTCCCGCATGAGAGTGAAACTGCCGCTGACGTTTCCAGGGATCCTCTGGTGCGGATGCGGGTGATGGGGATGCGGGTGGTGGTGGTGGTGGTGATGCGGAGAGAACTTGTCCGACACGGTGGAGATAGGGGGTAAAGGCTGCAGGGGGGTTAAGGTGGTGTAGGTGCTGCTGGCGCTCATGCCGGGGGCTTCGCACATGCTGATGGCTGGGTGCAGGTGTCCCGGGTGGTGGTGGTGGTGGTGATAGTCTCCGCCTTCCAGGAGGGTCGCCATCCCCATGGCGCGGTGGCTCTGGAGCCCCCGCGGGCTGGGACGAGAGTGCAGCTCCCCGTGGCTGCTCACCGAGTCATGGCCGTGCAGCTCGCCTATATTTTCCATCGACAGCTGGGCATTCATGGTCCGGGCGGCTCTGTGAACCAACCATCTATGTGACCTGCTTAGCTGGCGCCCCCCACCACCACCGAAAGTCCTCAAAGTTCAATTCTTTTGTTCTTTTTAACCCCGGGTTTTCTTATAATCTGAAAAAAAATCACGCTAGTTCGGTCTTCTAAATCCAGGATTTCTTCATTGATGATAACAACTCTTTAAAACGGTGTCGTATTATTTCCTTCCTTTGTACAGCAAGCCCCCCCACCACCAGCCAGCTGTCCTTGCGCTCCGGTCGGGTGCCGCGCCATCTCTCTCTCTCAGTGTTTGTGTAGGTCGATCACCGCAGTGCTTGCACACGCGCATTACGCTCTATTTCTCTCTCACTAGTGGAGGTACGCCCCTTTCCCGTGACGTCGCTTAAAGGTATTCCCAAACAAATTTTTTCAATCAGGCTCAGGACGTAAAGTGCACCTCTCTACAATTATGCAAATATGTTGCAAAATATTCCCCATGCAGGGGTATTTGGGAAATTTAGTCTCAAATTTGACCTTTCTGGATTGTTTGCTGTTGACCTGGACATTAATAAAATAACACAACCCGTTCAAAATAGTGGATCCCATTAACACAACATGAGAGGTCGGCTTTGCAATAGACAGCAATTGTAGTGAACGTTTGCAAACTGCTCACTTCTGCTTGGAGGTTTGTGATTGTGGTTTTTAGTTTGTGTTTGGTATAATTGGTATGATTCTGTCCGGCTAGCTCTTGGTTAGCGTCGGAGCTGCCGAGGGCTTTCCTCTTTTGTTTGCTCCCAGTTGGTGCTCATTGGCTGCACACCGTGTATTGTTTGGCTGGCTTTGTTGCTCACTACTGCCATCTGCATGCTTGTGTCATCATTGCAACTTCTGTTAGCTTATTCAGGATGCACATGCAGTACGTGCATTTCTTAGACGCGCTCGAATAAACTTCTTTTTTTCATCTTTCTTGGCGGTCGGCTTTGGACTTAACTTGGAGCAAGCTTTTTCGTACTCTCACCATTTTCATGCTATGCTGACAAATAGGAATTAAAAATATACCTGCAGAATTAGGGTACAGCACTCCTTTCCACCTTCAATCCTTCTACCTAATGTGTTGTTTCCCGAACAGCTTTGCCAAAAGTAAATAGGTAAGGTGGAAAAAGCACAAGAGCTCTTTGAACTCAGTTGAGCATCACATACTTGAGAAAATATTTTTAAGGTTTTAACGAAACCTCAAACTACCTACCCCACCTTTACGCGATAGTAGACCTTACTGACACAACGAGGCACCTCTTCACTCACAGCAAGACAGACTATATAGAATTAAGAACAAATATATTTTGTGTAAACAAGTTTATTTTATTTACCAAATAAACAACAACAAAAACAATTCTTTCATATTTTTTCTTAGTTCTTTTCCTACTTACAGAAATTTTGTCTAGCTTATTATACGTCACAGAGGATTTTACTCTGTAACAAAAACTGTTAAAATTTGGGTTTATGTGCAATAAAGATGTCAGAGGATCCATTCACATTGTCTTCCTATATTATATATGTACTTTCCTGAGAATGGCCGAAAACTCGTCTCACTGTCGGCATCAGAGTGAGATAGGGAGAGAAATATGTGTGAAAAATAAATACTTGATCGGGGATAACATTTGCTAGGGTTTACGGTACCGCCAGGGTCGTTGGGGCACCATTTCCTGTGGTGTGTCTTGGGCATGTACAGCTTGGTGGCACCCATCCCTCTCCAGGCCAACATACGTTTCCACCAAACTAAATTCACTGGTGAAAACCTATTTGCTAGAGTGGTGGGTGGGTGAGTGTATCCCTTAACTACTAGGGGTGTAGGGACGTGCACCATTTCCTGTGGTGTGTCTTGGGCCAGTACAGCGTGGTGGTGCCGGGCCAACACATTATTAATCCACGATGATGTTGTCATTTAAAAAAGATGGGAAAAAAAAATCCCTGTACAAAAAATGTTATGCAGTGTACCCAATTTAAAATAATCAATATTGAAAAAAACACTGGAAAACAAACAATTAGTTGACAGGTATGTCATTATAGCCACTAAATACTGGTTTATTGTGTATGGCATTCTAACCGGAGTGATAAAAAAGCACAAGAAAGAATCAAAACAATGCAGATTCAAACCGACCAATACTGTCAGGACCAGAACGGAGACAGGACCCACTTACGTGCGTTTCTCTTAATTTTTTTGGAAAGAAGGCAAAGGATAGTCACACGATCTGTGGATCTCTGGTTGCGGGGAGCAGGTTGCACAGACGCGGAAGCGGTATTTCCGTGGCAAGCGATGGCAGTGTCGAGAGCGAAAAAGACCCCAGATAAGTAGCCGGGACGGGGGAGCAAAATCGTAGTCGAGATCAGAAAAGGGGTCGGAGAATCAGGGAATCAGAACAGGAGAGAGTCAGGGTCAAAAAGCTTGCCTAGCTTAAGCTAAGGTTCGCAGACGGACTGACAACCGGTGACAGGAAGACGGGGTCACCGGGATCCAATCAACGTCCGAGGCAGTTGGTGCCAAAGGAGCGGGCACAGGTGCCTTGCATCAGTAATCATGACACAATACAAATCATTTTTCTTTTCATTTTTTGATTCCGCCTTTTTCCAGTTTTTGGGTATCCGTAGCAGCAAGACCTGGGACAATCATGTCAGCTCCCTTTAGGTGAAGCTCATGTTATTTCAAATAAAGTCACATTTTTTGACCAACGAGTATTTTATAGGCAGCACGGCGGCACAGTGGTTAGCGCATGTGCAGGCACATTTCTAACGTCTTGGGGACCTCCTGTGTGGGTTCAAATCCAGCTACTGGACTTCCTGTGCGGAGTTTGTATGTTCTCCCCTTGCTTGCGTGGGTTTCCTCCGGGATAAGCGGTGCAGCTAATGAGATGAGAGATATGAGATGAGTATTTTATAAAAGACATGCTTATATGGTAGTTCCTTGTATTGTTGTCTATTATTTAAATCAACGTTTTCTTTTTATTAAACGACGTTTTTAACCACTAGGAGGTTCTTAATAATACGCACTGTCCCTTTAAAATTACGCTCCGTGTTCTGTGTTAATTGGCCCATTAAACAACCAAATCAAGTTTTTAACCTCCTTACCCTGCGTAAACTCCTGCATTCAATTCACAATCGCCTACGAAGTTCATAGGCAGCAGCAGGACGACCGTTTGTCAGAAGAATGTGGCAGTTTAAAGCAACCCAATGCAGAAGAGTTTGCGTTACATTCTCGGCCTTTGATAGAAAACGATGAGCAGATGTTTCTATTGTTCAAGTGCAGAGCTTAACGAACCAAGCCGAGCCAGCACACTCGCGCGTCCCTTTTGTGTCTCGAGAAGTCACACTGAAGCCGAAAAGTTAAAGAAATACGTTTAATTATGCGTAAGACCCAATTGTGCACACCCAACTCATCAACTTACGCTGGAGAATCATTTTTCTGTCCCTTTGCATGAATCACAGTTGTCTTTATTTTATGAAACATTGTCTGCAACGAGTTTAGACACGGCACTCCAGGGTAGAACATGTAATCAAGACTTTGAAGACAAAAAAGAGAAGATTTTCAGGATAAATAGGCAAAAATAAAAATAAAAATAACAATGTAGTGCTCAGAAACTGGCCCAAGTGATGATAATAGTGCAATTAAAATAAATAGTGAATGAAAATAAGTGCAATAATGTTTAGTAGCAGTAATTAAAAAAAAACTCAATACAATTCACAAGGTACATACGTATATACATTTTTATTTCCCCTTCTTCAAAATTTCATGCAATAATATTTTTTTTCAATTTCATTTATTATTATAATGGATATTTCAAGTTTTCTTTAAAAATACACGTTATTACCTTTCTAATTTTACAATTTTAATCCTTTTTCCCTATAAAATATCGCTGTCATGTTAAAAATGTCCCAATTTTTTGTTTCCAGAGGATGAAAAAACAACAACCTATTATTCTCCTGTATTGACAATGATTGCTCTTTAAATAACTTTAATAAATCGTTTTGGATAATAAAACAACAAAAACAGAGTTTGAAAACAACATTCACATGACAGTGACGATTTAAAAATATAACTTTAAGTGATTAACATTTCTATCAATGCGATACTTTTCTTTGAATAAACACAACTTGAAGTTATTAAAATTTCTTATGACCTAGTGCAACAATTTGTGAGAAACAGCTACATTTTGGACAGTCTTATTTTTTTCATAGCGGAGATCTGTCTCCACCCGAAGCTAGCGCGCAGCTAGCCGGCCGCTCTCTAAATTGATTTCTTACACTGAAAGGAGAAGCCCTCTAATTTTGTTTCTTTTGTATAATGACAACAAAAACATTCACCCAACTGGGAAGCATCAACCCCCGATAGCAGGTAGTTGCCTTGCATGGCTGACGCTGCTATCGGTTAGTCAGTGAGTAAAAGTGTAAAGCACATTGTAAAGCGCTTCGGGAGGTCTTCATTGACTTGAAAAGCGCCATTTAAATGCAGACCAACTGCAATTTAAAAACAACAAAAACGAGAAAAAACATATTGTTGCAAGATATGTTTAAAAACTAAAAAATAAATAAAATACAGATAATAATAGCAGTAATAATATGAACAACAACAGGAAAAAGAGCAACAATAATATAAATAATAATAATAATGAAGAATATTTAAAAGAGCATCTCTTAACTAATTTTGGACATTTTCAAATGTTGAGTTTCATTTAAAATCATTTTAACTCAAGTCAAGTCACGTTTATTTGTAAACTCCTTAACCACAAAATAACTCAGAGGGCTGATTATTGTCCAGTGCAACTGAAAACGAGTGTTAAAAAGCAAAAAGAAGAACACAAACTGAGCAGACTCAATGTAATTCAACTGCACCATTTTTCTTCTATTTTCCCCCCAGCCGTTTGCAAGGGTTTCTATTTTTTTGTGTTATCTGTAGCAGCAGGATGGCAGACAATTATTTGAGCTCCCCTTCAGGTGAGGCTCATTTTGAGTAAATATGCAACATTTATCACCTACCGGTGTTTAAAAATATGCACGTTAATATAATACATGATTTTCTCTTATTATTTCTATCTTTTATTGTTTTTTTAATGAATGTTTATTTTTTTACCACAAGCAGGTGCTAAATTTGCCAAAAATAAATGTTTAAAATGAGCTAAATATTCAACTATTGTACTATTGTACTTGTAAACAAAATGATTTAACTTGTTTTATTTATCTTGATCAAACATTTACATCACTTTTTGCAGCGTATTTAACAATAATGTATTATTTTCAACTAGAAAACAAAAATCCTGGGACACTGTACATTTTGGATACTAGATGTCGCTGTATTGTGTAGTGCAACCGAAAACAAGCGCTACAAAACAGATGGCAGAATACAAATTACGGCGACTTACTTTGCATTTTCTGCCCGGGTGTTTGGAGTTGTGGGAGTCAGATCCATCGACATTTCGTTCTGTATACACGTGTACTAGAATGACAATAAAGTAGATCTGAATCTGAATCTGAATCTGAATCTGAAAAAGCTATGTACTTCTTGCTTCCTACATTTTATCAGTATAGAAAAATTTTCACTCTTTAATATTTCCAAAATTGTCTGTTAAACACAAAAATACAACCAAAATTGTATCTCAGAAAACTATAAGAAGGGAAATGTTATTCGCTTTTACATGACACTTGCTCCTTCCTACAGAATTCCTATTGTTGTTGAGAAACCAAGCTGTTCACTTCAAGTACCCTCTGCCAGTATAATACAGACTGGTAAAAGGTTTTACATTTTATGTGCTCTGCACATGTACACAGTAGGATTGGGAATTCCCGACATTAGGGTAAGTAATACATATCAAACCATCCATCCATTCATCATCTGCACCGCTTATCTTCAGTAGGGCCGCGGGGGTGCTGGAGCCCATCCCAGCCATCTTCGTACAGTGGGGAGGGGACACCCTGAACTAGCACTCGCTCGTTCACACCTAGGGACAATTTTGACCGGCCAATTAACCTGACATGCATGTTTTGGAATTTGGGAGGGAACCGGAGTGCCTGGAGGAAACCCACACAAACAAGGGGAGAACATGCAAACTCTACATGGGAAGGTTTGATCTAATGACCTCAGAACTGTGCTGCACACGTGCTAACCACTCAGCTGCCCAAACCAAACCACACCAGACCAGACGAAACAAAACGAAACAAAGCGAAACAAAACGAAATGACAAAACAAAACAAAACAAAACAAAACAAAACAAAACAAAACAAAACAAAACAAAACAAAACAAAACAAAACAAAACAAACAAACAAACAAAAAAACAACAACAACAAAAAACAACAAAAAAAACCAAATCAAAACAAGTGGGCGGCACGGCAGATGAGTGGTTAGCGTGCAGCCCCACATTGCAGATGTTCAGGATTCAAGTCCAGCTACCGCAGCCTCCCTGTGTGGAGTTTGCATGTTCTCCCTTTGCCTGGTTTCCTCCGGGCACTCAGGTTTCCTCCCACATTACAAAATAATGCATGTTAGGTTAATTGGTCAGTCTAAATTGAGCGAATGAGTTGTCTGTTCGGATCTAGTTCAGGGTATTCCCTGCCCACTGTCCGAGTATAGCTGAGATGGGCTCCAGGATCCCCGCGACCCTATTGAGGATAAGCAGTCCAGATAATGGATGGAAGGATTTAGCCGAGTTGACTATTTAAAAATCAGTTAAATCATGAAAAGAATTGATCATTTTAATTTAAATCACTCAAAGTGGGTATCAGGGGATGGTGTAATAATAGTCTGTAATAGTCTGTGGTCTGTGCCACCCTTTTAGATTTCTTGTCATAAAGGGCTATACAAATAAACATGATTTTACTTTACACTGTTCAGTTTATAAACTTCTTGTTGTCATTAATTTCCTTATAAGCATTTTCATACTGTTTTTTGGGTATGGGTTTGCTCCCCCCACATGAAACAGATAGTACAGCTTTCCATTGTTATCAGTTGTAAGAACAGCCTCATGATCTCACTCAGATACAGCATCTTCATCATTTGGTTGCCGTTGTTTCTCAGTCCAAAGCATCATCCCGCTCTTCAGTGATGAGCCAGACCTCAACATTGATGGGCACACTGATGCAAGATCGTAAATTACTTGGGAAAAACGACTTTGTAGAGGAACTGCATTTATATAGCACTGAGCATTGCATCACATGTGGCTTTTATATTTTTTGTTGGAAAACAAATTTGTGACAATGATGTTACGTCCTTTGCTTTTGTGACACATTAAAGGTTCCAAGTAAAGGTAAGATTGGACGAAAATGGCCAGCCTGACCAGACCCAGGCCCATGGGAATCAAAGCCTGACTCAGCCCGAGCCCGACTAATTAACTTGATTTGAGGGGCTGAGCCTGAAGCAAACCCCAAAGTTTTTTTTAATGAAGACTCAGGAGGAGAAGGGGTGATTTTGGTCAATTCCGCCACTCCGCAGCGCGCCTGCCGAGTATGCCACTGCGCTGTTTTTCATGCTGATTAGTGCACTGCCGAGTATGCGGGCTGGGGGTAAGGGAACATGGAGGGGGACGGAATCCATTGCGCGGAACCTCCAGAGAGAAAAAGAAACATAGCACAACGACGGGTGGATAATTCTAAAAAATGCAGGGAGGGAGTATCGCTGCCTGGCCCAAACCCGAACGTAATAATCGACATTTTAGTCCTGACATTAAGCCTGAATTTCAGGTCGTACTTAGGCTTCTTACCTCTAGTCTTACCTCTAGTTTAAGAAAATGTCTAGATTTCTTTTTTTAAGGGAGCCACATCTTATATTTCTTGAGAAAATTTAGCAAACCGCCATATCTGCTTTACAGACAAAAGCTAATTCCTCAGCACATTTTATTTCACTGTGTGTCATTTGATGATTTTATAAAATATCTTAAATAATAGTAATGCAAAAGTCTGTGTCCCAGATCAAGATAAATATATTACCTAAAATCTGTCTTCCTCTCACAGTTATCTGATTAATACTCCGTGTTCCTTTAAACGTGTGTCATTTTTGTGTTCTTATGGTTCTTTTAAAAAAGTGGCAGAAAATACTGTAAACGATAAGGATATCTTCGTATTTACCTTTGGCGCATACCGCAAATTGCTCTGAGTGGTTTTCTGGTATTTTGTGGTGTTTACAGTTTGTTCTGCGGGTTTTCATCATAAAGAATGTCAACAGTCAACATACATAATTGAATGAGATTACATTCTAAAGGATTTCTCAGCGACCTACTTGGTATGTTGGTGTGTCACTTTGACTGTAGTTGAGAATGTGCCCTGTATATACTGGACTGAACTAGAAGTTATTTCAGTGTTGCCTCTGCCTTGAGTGCACCAAACCCAGGATCTGATCACCCTAGGAATATCTAAAACCACCTAGGAACGCCACAGAGAAATGTGAAATGGTTAACTTATATCTCCGAGCCAGATTTACTCATGAAAAGAGCCATAGGTTCCCGACCTCTGTTCAAACCCAAAGGATCTTGCGTTGTACAAGTCTTTACAAAGTCCACTTTTTATAAAAATCCTTTTATTAAGGTGGGCCCCTGCTAACAGGGGCCATTTGGACTAAAATGGCGGCAGGCGAGGTGACAGCTTGCAGCGGTCAGTGTCCTGCTGGACTCCCCCTCGCCACTGAATGGGGGTGGGGGGAATGTCAAAGGTGACGCTTCAAGACTCCTAAAGCCAACATCTGCGGGTGTGTAGGCGAGCAGGGTGGGGCCGGTGGGTGGGCAACAGATTAACCTTTCAGACTTTTCCCTGTTTCGGACCCGCTAAGGGGCTCCCCCTGCATCTGTCAAAGGGCGGGGGCCCACAATAGAGACGGGGTTCGATTGAAACGGTTTCGAACAATAGGGAAGAAGAAGATGAAGGAAAGAAAAGGAGTTAAAGAAGTTAAACTGTCTCATGTGTAAAGTCAATGTCAATGGCGTGTGTGTGACGTGTGTCTGCTGCACAGGAGATGAAGGGCCTTGCCAGAGTGTGCCCGGCCAAGCGTGCTGAAAATAGATGCGAGCGCACGCACACACTAACGTGCACGAATACGTATATGCAAACACCATTGAAAATGAGCAAAAAATGCCAACGCGCTGTCAGGGAACGTATTGTTATTGTTAAGTGAAGTCATGTTCATTTGTATCGCCCTTAATCACAAAGATCTTCAAAGGGCTGCACAGACCACAGATTATTGCAAACCACAGACTATTATGACATCATCCCCTGATCTAAAACCTACACGAGGGCAAGGAAAAACTCAAAAAACTCAAGTCAAGTCAAGTTGTGTTTATTTGTATAGCCCTTATTCACAAAGAGTCTCAAAAGGCTGTACAGACCACAGACTATTGCAAACCACGGACTATTATTACACCATGCCCTGATCTAAAACCTACACGAGGGCAAGGAAAAACTCAAAAACCTCAACATGAGGAAAATGAAGAAACCTTGAGAAGGGACCGCACATGAGGTAATCCCCCTTTCAGGATCACCAGGCTGTAAAGGATGTTGCAATTGTAAACAAAGCCTGTAAGAATACAATGCATTTGGACCTTTTGCACATTTAAAGGGACATTGTGCATTTTTTTTTTTTTGAAAAGCAAAGCATTCGCATGAAGTATTAATTGAATGTATTTTCGAGATGATTAGTAAAAGAGTGGAATAGAATAGAATAGAATAGAATTGTCTTTACTGTCAATAATATCAACATTGCGAAACATTGTATGCAACGAGATTAAACATGGCACTCCTGGGTAAAACGTGCAATAAAGATTTTGAAGGGTAAAAAGATAAAATACTATCAGGATAAATAGACACGATTACAACGTAGTACTTCGAAAACACAGTGCAATGAAAAAGAAAAGTGCATAGTAACAATAGTGCAATGAAAATAAGTACTGTAAATACAAAATAAAATAATAATAAACACATTGAGTGGTTAAAAAAAAAATCATCATTCCTTAGAAATATAAAAAGATAAAACATATTTGTGTTTTCAAGTAGGATCGTTGTTAACTTGGAAGATTATTTCGCAAAGTGTAAAAGTTATTCATATTTTTGATAAAATAAGAAAAATGAATTTGAAATGACCAAAAAATTTGCTTCTGCTATGTTAGATAAGCTTCACTACATTTGCCTATACTAAAAAAAATTCTGGCTAAAATATTTTTAAACAATAATTAAAGGTACAGTGTGAGCAGGATAATGCTTTACATCAAAAAAACAATAGTCACCAGATGATGAAGGTGCTGTATCTGAGTTGGATCTATACTAGATGTCGCTTAACTGTGTCGTAAAATCGATAACTAT